>NC_133902.1:53045004-53356423 GCF_964199755.1 Larus michahellis
GATATGAGGTTTGTAGACTAGTGAGATTCTTTCGTATGTTGAATCTTAACCTGTTCCTAATGGTGGGAGTGCTGAAGTCCTGTATCTCACTGTGATCCCGTACTTCGGTATTTGCATAAAATGGCAGTTCTGTATATTCTTTTGGCTAACTGTAAATATAAATGTTTCATATTAGCATAGTCGAATTTTTTGAGGTACAGCCATTTGTGTGAGATTAGAAAAAACAACTTTATTTCTAAGAACTTGTAAAAAAAAAAAAGTATTTTCAATAAAATTCCCTACCTCACCTCTGTTGTGCAGAAATTATCCCATTTTACTATGTTTAATTTTCCAGCTTCATTTTTAAACACAAAGAAGATGCCTTTTCAGTTATTGGCAAAACATTGCCAATTTTTAACAAATCAGTCAAATAGTGGGATGCATGAAAGGCTGAAGTTTAATTGGTTTCCTTTGCTTCCTTTACATTCTGGTGATCAGGTATTTGATACCTAAAAAGCAAATTCTAGAAATGTTATGCCCTCTTACGGTGCTCCCTCACTCTACCCTGGGGTGGAGAGGCTGTAATTTTATTGTATAGTGACTGGCGCCGCTTCATTTTATTTTTTATTTCATTTTCTTTTATTTGTAGCAGTGGGTAGTGTGGGGGGGAAGGGGTGAGGGGGTGGGTGACAAGAGCATCCCAAGGGTCTCTGTAAGACCTCAGGGGAAAGGTTCCCAATCCTTGTTTTGCAGTGAAGGGGACGGAGCAAACGCTTTGTTTGCTTTCTTTAGTTGGGATGTAAATGCGCATCCCCACAATTGGTTTTAAAATAAATGTTTAAAAGACAAAGTTATGCCGAACTAAACTAGCTAATTCATTCCTCCTTTCTCTGAAATACTTAACTCCCTTACATCTTTAAAAAAATATATATATAATTAATGCCAGGAGCGTTCTCTCGGATTGGTACTGGGAATGACCGTTTCTCTGGCCTCTCCTAAGGTGGATACAGCAAACCCAAATCACATTTTTAACCTTAAAAGTTCCAGTACTTGGGTTTGATTCCTCTACCTTCCTGCACTTAGGACACCGTTTTCTTCCCATAGTTCAGAGATTGCATTTTTTGACACCGCCTCTAAAATGCACTTTCTGAAGCTGTCTGCTGGTGGGGGTCCCCATGGGAGGTGGGGGAGAAAAGGCACCCTGCTGTGTGTGCCGGGAGCCCTTCCTCTGCAGAACGCTTCTTTTTCACTTACGTGCAAGAAATGGAGAGCTGAGAGGAGAGTTCTAGGAAATGGCACTGGTTCCTGCTGAACTTTGTGGAAAAAGCACTAATTTTCAACCCAAATAATCTCAAAAGACACTGGATTTTCTGGGCTCAATGTCTGCTTCCTTGAGAAAAAAGGCTGTGTATTTTGAGATGCAAATTTTTACATCATGTTGCTGTTTGTAGTTTCAAGACCAGTGTAAAATATCTGGGTTGGCATCCCAAAGAACCCTCCCTTTTCCTCAGATTTGAGCAACAGCTCGGAGCTTTAAATATTACTGAGTAAAAGAAATGCTAGGTATCCCCTAGAAGGATAAAAGGACAGCATACTTTCAGGTTCTCAAATTTAAGCTCTAGATTTCGAGGAAGCTTGGCATCCCAGCAAAGTGCTCGTACCTACTACTTAGCAGCCTGCACGTTTTGTAAGGGGGTCCTCACTGCTGTTAGAAATGAAGACTGTGCCCTTTTTAAAACATTAGCGCCTGCCCTGTTCCAATACTATAAATAACTAAGCAAGTGTGACCCTCCTCAGTGAGTCACTTTTCATTGAAAATAAAGGTTTTCAAGGTTTCTCACCCTTTCCCCTTATCACATTAGACACCTTATTACAGGTATCTGAATTACCTGGATTGTGATGTGAAAATCTATGATCCTAACAAGTAAGAAATATGCAAAGTTAGACTTGATTATAGAATGTTGTACTAGACTGGACTCAGGCGAGTGACCCGAGGCACCCAAACCACCCTGCTTCTTGGTTTAGCTGGGTCGGGATGTAATCAATCGCATCCCTCCTGTTCTCCAGCGTCATTAAGCTGAAATACCTTTGTTGCAAGTGCTGGCCTTAACCAAGCACCTCATTCTCTAAGTCTGGTTAAACAGAAGCAAAAATGTGCTTTCACATTTTGATTAAAAACTCAGGTCAAAATTTTACAGACATTGAAGTTGGAGACTAATTTTAGTGTAAACAGCTGGATTAAACATTACATTTAAATTGCAAATAACTAATAACCTTAATATTGGAGAACTCAGACTTTAACAAAAGATGTTAGTATTGCTTATAAAATGTGCATAAGGAGGGGGGTTTGTAATTCTGACATTTTTAAATTACCTGTATATCCTAGAGCATTCCCATTCTTTCCCTGCTTACGGCAGTCACCTCAGTTTCATTTCATGCTAAATAAAACCTCATATTTACTTTGCAGCTTTGTTGGAGACACTACCTTAATCTGAGAAGATTTAATGTACATCATGGAATTATGTACATTCCACTTGAGTTCATATGCCAGGGCTCCTACCTTTATCCTGCACGGTACTTTAACGTGAAGATACCCTAATGTGAAGCTGCCACGGATTTTTTGGCATGAAGACCAAGAGTATTCCTCGAAATGGGACTGTTAACTGTTTGAACTTTGAAGATTACTGTGATGTTAGGATTTCTCTTATACTGGCATAATGTTCTGTCATTGTTATGTGACATTATACCTGCAGAAACTACTAATAAAGAATTTTGCTAGAAGTACTGATTTCTCTCTGCTTTTACAAAGTTTAGACCAACTCTCTGAAGTCAGGCTAGTGGAATAAAACAAAGTTTGAGAGCTATTTGAGTAACTAAAATGTTTAGCGCTGTGGGGAAAGCTGATTTATATAAAACTTAGAAATTCCTTCTTTGCTTTTGGTAAAACACTAATTTTCATGCTACCGCTGGCACTGAAGTCAGGGCCTTGAATTCTTGAGAGCCGAGCCCTTAACTGAGTTTTACTGCAGCTCTGCCCGGAGCCCAGGTGCTCACAAAGGTGTTAGGCTCGCCACATTTGGATGCGGTGAAAACAATTTTCGGTTTCTACAGTCTCTCATTCCCCTGAAATTTTAAATTTGAAAAATACTCAGAAAGAAGCCTTATCAGAAAAAGGACAGCCTGAATAGTAATACCTGCTTATTTTTTTGTTGTTTTATTAATACATAATAATGTTCTTCAAATTTAATTTTGAGCTAGTTATACTAACTGTAGAAATTATTTCAGATGGAGACTGTTACATGTCATCTAATTACACAGTGCTCACTCAACAGTTTGAGTTTCAGAATCAAATTTGCTGTTCTATTTCAGATTAAGGCGATTGAAAAAGAGCAGCAAGTGTCCAGTGACTCCAACAGCACTTTACAGCCTTTGCAAACAAGGGAAAGGTAACACTCCTCTGCTTTTGCTGCTCTGTACCGGCAAACAGAAGGGTGAGAATTACAACACATCGCTCTGAACGCAGAAAATGTGCCACTCCATGACACAAGAGTAGGTTCAGGGGGAATTGTACTGATGCGTATCGATACCCGACGGGGGGCAGTAAGGAAGACAGAGCCAGATTCCAGTGCCACCAGTGACAGGACAAGAGGCAGTGGGCACAACTTGACACACAAGACAGCCTGTTCAAACATAAAACATCTTTACTATGAGGGTGGTTGAAGACTGGAACATGTTGCCTGTTGAGAGGCTGTGGAGTCTCCATCCTTGGTGATACCCAAAGCAACCTGCTTTAGGCAACCCTGCTCGGAGCACTGGGGTTGAACTAGAGCATCTCCAGAGGCCCCTTCCAACCTCAACCATTCTGTGACCTGAAACTGTCCAAAAAATGCACTACTTTGTTGAGAAAAGACAGTCATGAAGTTTAGATTCATAATTCTAGCCAGACTAGGAAATGATCTCAATGTAAGCTTAACAAAGATGCACATGTGTACACCTGGGTATCTCTCGTCACTATCACTACAGTATCTCATAGTGATACCGTACCTCAGTAACAAAGAAACAACATATGTACGCAAAAACTAGTTATTTTTTTCACCAGCTAAAAATTAAAGGGCCCATCTAGCTGAATTAAAGCTTCAGCATGTTTTGTGCCAATATAGTTACATGGTTTGGGGTTCCTTTGGGATCATCACAGGCACACTTAATGACATATCTATGAGTTTGAGAAGAGCTTCCCGCAAAGCCTTCACAGCTCTTTCAGCTCTGGAATGCCTTCTGCCAATAGCATACGTTCCATAGCTTTTTACAGACAAACTGACACTACAACTTACCTTGCCTGTCACATACCGGTGATGGCGATGTGTGGGGGTTTTTTTCTCTTAAAGTCTCTCCAAATACAACAAAACGCGGCCCTGTGGTCACAGTGAAGGAATGCCCACTCCAATGAGCACAAACATTGCAAAAAACATTACTTTAATCATACTGCTGTCTAATAGAGTCTTTGTACATAATTGCTCTCTAATATGCTGTCACTTTTAAGTCCAGTTCCTTCTGATCTTTTTTCACATATGGAAAATGTATTCTCATTTGGCAAGAGTTTTGAAAAATTCACTGTCTTCCTTTCACAAAGGGATGGTCCAGCAACTGCAGAGCAGAAGGGCGTTCATGTTGATCTCTGCATTAAGGGTTTGAAAAATCAGTACATAAAATGAATATGCATGCCTGTGATGTAGAATCTAAATGCAAACTTAGCCTTTTTTATTTGTCATTTCTCCAGTCATTACATATTTTTAGGTTTTTTTATAAAGCTGGTAGAAAGGAAGGCAGGATTTATGGGAAGAGACTGTTGGAATTTATGAATTATAAAACTGAAATATTTTATTAATACAGAAATCATTCTTTGTTCCTCTAAATTCCTTGGAAAACTTTGAATAATTGTGCTAATGTGGCCGTTTCAGGTGCACCATAAATGTATTTAAGGAGGGTGACAATTGTTTGATCCTGTGTCAATCAGGCTGTTCTGTCATCTCCAATTAATGTCATGCATGTTAAGGAGCCCATATGGAATTACAGTACTGTAATTACAATATTGGCTTGCTAAAGCCAAGGGCTTTGGGCTTTTTGAACCCTCAATTTGGAGAAAAAAAGAGGGGAAGGAGTAAAGGACACTGATTTCTTAAATAATAAACTAACGGGGAAGGTGGGATGAGGGAGGCATTTATATTTAGGACATGGTGAGATTATACGTTAAAAGTTTGCAACACGTGCATCCTGACTTTGGAAAAGTTAAATACTTTATTTTTAAAGGTAAATGCTTTATATCTGTATCTTCGCTTCAACCAACAATTCCTTCTGCCTTTTAAACACTGTTCTCTCTGAATCAAAGTATATATGATGTTGCTATATACAGTCCACAGTTTTTCCGGTTATTCTTATATGGCCCACAGGAACAGTAACCATACCATAACAATTCTAATCCAGGGATCAGAAATCAGGTGTCCTGCCTCCAAGACCACTGCCATACCCACTAAATAACTTGTTTCTCTCTAGTGCTCAAATCTGGTCTTTAGAGATATGTAAAAGCCTGCTTTTAATTTTATAGAGACTATCCATAATCAGGAACTTATCTCTTGAAATTGATAGTCTATTTAAACATCTGTGACAAAGCTGATATTTAAAACACAAAAATAATTCTTATAATGGGTGAATGCTGGTGTTTTGGGGTTTTTATATAGAGGACTTTGTGTTTCGAATAAGTATGTATTTCCTGGACTGGCAGTGATAATAGATTTTTCTACTGCAGAAGATAAGAACTGAGTGAAAGCTCTTTCATTTCGAATGTTGTCCTCAAAACAACTTGCCTGACGGAGCCCAGACTCAGCCAATGTGATACTGGAACAGCAAGGCACAGCAAAGACATTTATCAAGCATTTTGTGTAAAACTCAATGGTGCCATGTTTCTGCATGAAAATTACAGGGAAAGTAAATTCTGAGTATACGGCATACAAAAATAGACTGTGTAAGGGATTTTTTTATACCATTATGGAGGGTAAAGCTCTTCTATGTATACTATTATTTAAAGGCTTTCCTGAAATGTTGAAAACCCTATGCTTTTACAAAACAGTCATATGTACCATATAAGAGGTAACCTAAGCTCCCACCAACATTCTCTATGATACAAACTATCTGCATTTTTCCTTTCATTTTTCAGGTAAAAATCTACATACCTGGTTAAACACGCATGCACAAAATCCACTGCAGTGCCGGAGAATCGATCAGGTAGGGAAGGCATCAGTCCTCTGTGGGCTCCAATATAGAACATGGCTGCTATCCTGTCCATGGAAGCCAGTGGCGGTTTTCCTGTTGCCATCTCAAACACAGTGCAGCCAACGCTCCAGATGTCTGATTTTCTTCCATATCCAGATTCATTTATAACTTCTGGTGCCATCCAGTATGGAGTCCCGTGCACAGACTTGAGCATCTCACTCTGTGTGCCACTGAGGCTTACCCAGGCCAAACGCCTGGCACAGCCGAAGTCAATTAGCTTTACTATACCATTTGGCATGAGCATAATGTTATTGCCCTTGATATCTCTATGGACCACACAATTGTCATGCAAATATGCAACCCCTTGCAGAATTTGTTTTGTATACTTACAAAGGACAATTTCTGGCAATGGACCAAAACGATTAATAACACTAGAAATTGAGCCACCAGGAACAAACTCCATGAAAATGCTTAAAATGTTGTCTTCCAGACAAGTTCCTAAATAAGTTACAATATTGACATGCTTCAATGTCTTCAAAAGATCAACTTCCTCATGAAACTTCTGATACTCCTTTTCTGTAGTGAGTTGATCTGATGTATCCAAAACAACCTGTTTTACAGCTATTAATTGCCCCTGGCTTGTCAGACCGCAATATACCTACAATGAAACTAGCATTTATTAAAACGAAACATGAAATAAAACCGAGCAGTTACTTATTTTAAATAGTATCGTTGTATTATTTGTCATGTTTCATGTCTCATTGTATAATCCAAAATATTTATTTGTTGAATGGGACAACAATCAGTTACAAGGTAAGATGTAGCTCAAAGATGACCAGCGCATCTCTTAACATATTCAGACATTAACTTACCGTGCCATAGGCTCCCTTTCCAAGGACTTCACCTCTTGTCCACATGATAGGATCTTTGTTAGTTAAACTGCTTCCTGGTAATTTAGCAGATTTGTCAAAGTTTAGCAGGTCACTTTCTTCATTTGATGCCAGAAAGGCTTTACTGTAACTCTGCTTGAAGATGATGGTCAGTGCGGAGAGAAAGCAGGGAGGAAAAGAAAGGCTTTGTATTATCCTTACATCTTTTAAAAGGAGTAATTTTTACCTGGCATGACTCTTCTCTATAGATTTATATTTATTTATTTAATTATTTAATCATATATATACTCACTTGTCAGTTCATCAACACAATTGCTATACTACATAAATATTTTCAAGTATATATCACAATAGTGCATAACCAGAAGACTATAGCATGACATCTTTTTCCAGTGAGAGGAAGACAGACAGAAGGAACACTTAAAAGAACAGGATATATATCTGCTTCCTACATTTTTTTTGTCACATAGGTACAGTTTGCTAAGCTGAAGAATGAATATAACTATCACCTTGCTCTAGGTAACGTATGTAACCCAAGTCTCCTGAAAACAATTTGGACATGATTTCAGAGGAAGAGCCTGCTTTGGAAAGACAATAATAATTACTCCATCTAGCCATGAATCTCCCTAGGAGAAGTGAGAATGGGGACATGATTGGCACCTGTGTCTGCAGAAGCATAAGGAAGTATATCAACATGTAGTGAAAGAAATTTCCTTATAAATTTGTAATTTAAATAGACAAAAAGCTAACAGGGCCAAGGAGAAGCAATACCGGTAGATAAACATGGTAGTAGGTGAAGGTTCTTAACTGACTTGAGAGCAAGAATCTAAGCCTTCTGACCTTGAAGCTTTGATTAAACATTAATTAAACAGCCTTGAGTCTGTCTGATAAGCCAATACCTAGAAAAGTATCTGGTTGCACTCAGAGATTCAAGAAAATTGCCCTTTTGGATATACAAGAACCATTTGCAGTGTCTTTTCATACTCCTTAGGTGTCAAGATCTTTTGCCTTGCCCCAGCACCTTCTTATACATGCTCTTCAGTTAAAATAGCCTCTCCTTTTTAATCGCTAAAATTTCTAAATTTGTCTTAACCCCCATATAAGCCTTGACAGCTATTGCTGTCATGCCTTAGTACCACATGGCTTGCGTCCTGACATGCAGCCTCTAAAATGGGCTCTCAACTGAGCACTGGAACAATCAGTGGGCAGCTGGCCCAAGGAAAAGACATTCAATCATTAATGAGCACACATTTCCTATCTTTTATCCAAACTTGTGTTGAAGCATCAATCAAAGGAGCTAGCAAGTTACAAGAATTTACTTTTACCTTCTCTGGAGCACTATTTACTATTGCTCCATCTCCATTTATCATATTTTCATCTTCTTTAGTATGTGTATTTTGCATTTTAGAACCTGTATTTTTTGTTCGTGAAGAGTTGATGTCCTTTTCTTCAAGCACTAGCAATTCTTCAGCCAGACAACAAAGCAAGTCATCGGTCACATCCTTATTATCTGCCCAGGACAAAATGTTTTGACTTGTCTGGAAACTGGGGCTTGTAACATTTTTTGTCGGAATCACTGAACGCTGAGTCAATTCATTTGCCAAACCACTATTTTGAGGTGTGTATGCCCAATTGGGATTTAATTTTTTTGTAAGGGAGGGACACTCCAGTCTATCTGAAAAGGGCAATACTTCACATTTATTATTAGACTTGAAGGAGGCCTGGTCTGATTCCAGGCCTTTGCAGCCATCCATATCCACCCTGCACTGGGGTACACAAATGTTGTGCTCTGTCATTAGTAGATGGCTACTTAGAGCAACACATTCTCTGTAGTCTTTATCACTGAACTGAAGAAGATTCTGGCTACTTGTAGCAGCTCTCTGATGGTTGGATATATCCTGACTGTCTAAAGACTGCTCCAAGGAAGCTTCTTTAACAGTTGATAAGTTTGAATTTGAAAAAATTTTATTTTGCTTAGTAGATTGTGAAAGTTCTTCTAAAAATGTAAGCTGATGGTCTGTGTCTTCATGAAACAATGTCATACTCATTGAAGTGTTTATTTGAAAATCTGAATCAGAAGTTATTACATTATCTTGCTCTGCGTTGCTGTCACTCAACTTGGTACTTCCGTCCTTTGTAGTTAAACCTTTCTGCTTTTGTTTAGTGCCAGGTATGGTCTTCTTTGGCTTAGAATATGTTCTCTTTTGAGTATTTCTTACTCGGCTGCTCTGTCTCCCTTTGCTGCAGGTAGATCTGCAGGTGCTAGCAGTACATCTCCCAGATGGAGGAGAACAAACATCTCTATAAAATCTGTTCTCATGTTCATCAAGCTCACGCATGTGGGAATAGACAGGAGTTCCAAACATTTCATAAATACCTGGGCCTTTGTCATTTGAGTTTATTTTCTTGAACATGTCACTGTACTTCAGATCTACAAAATTTGAAGCAGACTCTGCATGTGGTAGAGAAAGTGGAGTAACAGCTGTCTTTAATGTAACTGACCTTTTACAACTGCAGGAGAAACTTTGCTTTTTAAGTTTCTGAGCACTCTGAGCAAAATGGTCTTTGCCTGCTTGAGGGTGTTTTTTTTGACGCTTCAGGGAAGTCTCAGATTCCAGATGTGGCAGTTCCAAAGATGGGAAAATCTGATTCTTGGCATTACATTTTGTGGAAATCTCATCAGAAGCAACTAAGTCTTCAGATACCTTTATCTTGCTACTCATTTTAGATTTTCTGTTCATCTTTATTTTACTTTTGTCATTTTCTTTGCGAGCAAGAATGTTGAAGCTCCGAGTAACATGAGGAGGCAGGCTACGAATGACACTCTTTTTTGTGGCAGGTTCTTTAGCAATGTGTGGTTCCCTAGCTGGTTCTTGTTCAGAGAATGTAACATGAACAACAGGTACAAGCTCACTTTGATCTTTTGAAGTTGCTTCTGACATTGCTTCTTTTTCCACTTCAAATCCAGAGAGACAAACATTATTTTCTGTCTGTTTTACAGAAGGATCTTGCACTTCTACTCTGGGAATTCCTGCAGATAGAGAATAATCTTCTAAGGCATGGTAAGCCTCTCTCATTTCAGTTTTACAGGAAGAATCTAAACCGTGAATGTCAAGCACAAAGTTTGCACTCTCATCTTCATGTGGTCTATAATCCAGTATCATCTCTGTAGCATTTCCTTCTTCTAGACCAGTTCTACAGCAATTCTTTGCTCTTCTTTCCTCATCACCAGCTCTCAAGACATCTCTGTTGCTTGACATTTTAAGTGTTGTCTGAACTGTAAATATTCCACAGTTTATCAGAGCATTACCTGAGCTCAAATAGGGATGACTATCATCATAGAAACTGGCTTGCGTCATAAAATCTATGTTCTTACAAGCCACTGAAAACTGGTACTTCATCTGGTCATTCTTTTCAGTATTTGTAGCTACATCACCTTCCCTCCACTTTAAATTGCTTTGAATTTCTTCTTTCTTGTTCCTAGGGTACTTATAATAGTTACTCATGCTGAAGTAGTACAGGTCTTTCACTGGAGTCAACTTATCAGAAATGGTAGCCACAGTCAGTTTTGATGACTTTTCAGTGTGCATTTTTAACAGCTTGTCTAACTGATACTGGTAAAATTTAGTAACTGGTTTTACAGGCTGAGGAATAGAGTTCATAATATTCAAAATATTTCTGATGTTGGTGCTTTCATTGACAATATTATCCTCTAGAGGAGCAAGATGAATTGTTCTTAGAGGCTGAAATGTCACTGGTGGCAAATGAAACTGTAATTTCCATAAAAACCGTTAATAATGTGCTACACAACAGATGCAGGTAAAATCTAATCACTAAGAACCAAGTAGAAAAGGATTATTCTTTTATACATTCCCATATTTAACCAAGATGAAGTATAATATCAAAACCCTGAGAAAATACCTGAATTTTCTCACATCCAGAATTATTTCTAAGTATTTCACAGTACAGAAAGTGGGATCTTTTGCTATTAAGCACAAGTCATTCTCCATGATTTAAAAATAATAAGCTTCGTCTGCACATACAAATCATGTTGTCAGTTACTAACTATGTTATATGCCACATAGAATGTTTGCTACAAGAATTCATAGGCTGGTCAGTGGGTTCATGTGCCAAATTTTCTTTCTTTTTGTGCAGTCTCACTGAATGAGAGCACCACTCTTATGCTGATACTTAAAGTCTTTTTATGTAACCCTCCAAAGTGTGCCGGCACCCATAATTACATTCCCAATGGAACTAGATCTCATGTAAGCAATTTTTAAAAAGAAAAAGCTAGACATTTATAACAGAATGCTGTTTTATCCATGGAGAAAACAATTATTACAAATTATTTATCGGTTTTAAAAGACATTATTATAAGTCTAAACATACAGATCTTCCATATGTTTAGTGTAGTCTTATAAAATTCCATAAACCATGTTATATGGACCACAGATTTAGCTCACAGAGTTTTAAGTACATTAGAAGATGGCACAGTCTGCACTTCACTATCAGTGAAGTTAAACGGATAGCTAGGCAAAGGCCATTTTTATATGGCAGCTAACACAGCAGTCTGTTGGGGGGGGGGGATGTATTTTATTATTCCTCCCTTCTACCTTCTCTTCCCATCCCATTAATTGAAAGGTATCACGTATCTTTGAAAGAGTACAGATCTGAGAATTTGAGTAGTTTGTTGAGATTATTCAGATGAACAGGGAGAATAATTTCCTAAAAATAATATTTCTCTGCTTTATTTTGTAGGAAATGGAGAAGAAATAAGCTTGAATATACTGTATATTTTTATGCAAATGAATGCAATAGAAATAATCACACAGTCATATGCTCTGAGTACTCATTTGCATGTCTATATTCAACATCAGTTTGCAATCTGCAGGAAATTTTTGTTTGCATTCCAAGGGCAAACTGAGGTTTGAATGTGCCAGGAAACACAATGTGTGCCGGTTTGAAATTTACAATTCTGAAGGCTTTGTCTAGTCTCCGCAGCATTAATATGAATGCTCAGTTTATCCCAAATTATATGCCTCTAGAAATCATCAGAGTCTAAGACATGAAATAAAGCTGTATTAAATCATAATGAGGTCAGCTAAATTATTTTTCTTAAAGATTTCCCTCCATTTGAAATGTTTTTTCCATAGCCCTTTTTATGACCTTCTGTCAGAACTCTTGCTATTACTTCTATATTTTTCTTTACTTTTTTCCTGTGAATACTGTTGTATTCTTCAGTGGTTTCACTAAAGTATACAGCTGATTCAGTAAGTTAAGTCTTTTGTACAAAGGGCTATTAACTACTATCTGTAAACACCAAATTATCTTTTTTCTAAATACAGTATATTTGATCTTTTGTAACTTTTAAGGCTCATGTCGTGTGAAGCACTGATACATGTAAAATTTCTAGCTTATTTCTAAGTACAAAAGTTTTGTCAGGAATCCTATTTACACTTATCACAAAATTTCATGTCAAATATGTTTAATCCTAAGACATTTTTATTTGCTAACACAATAAATTTCAGCAATCATCTACTATCAGGATTGTTCTTCAGTTCAGCTTCAATTTTACCTTACCACTCAATACAAGAAAATTGTGTGTTTTTTTTAAATTTGGCAAAACTAGACATCTAACGTTTAACATATAGGATGTACATACTTTAACGTATTTCTATAATAAGTCACATATTTCTATTTTAAAAGGGTTTATAACTTTTCGAATGTCCAACCCTTTACCCCCCCAAATCCCTGATGTAACACCTTACCGACAAATTGCTGACATACACCTGAAGATTTGCTGACATATATATATAAAATATATGTAAAAATACTTGATGTTCATAAAAAAAAGACTAAGCAGAGGAACATACTTTTTCTGTATTTCTATTTTTAAGGTTTTGAAAGCATATAGTATTTTTAACAGTGTTCAGTTTTATACATAATACCACCTTACCTCAGATCTCTTGTTCCTGGTTTTTAGCATTGTTACATTTAACCCTTAAAAGTAAAAAAAAAATGAAATGTTAATTTGAAATTCTTAAACAGACTACAATTTTCATTATAAACTAATTTCAAATTGTAGGGTTCTGGGGACCAAGAATCTGTCTGATGTGTGGTTGCAGGACTATGCTATAAATCTGCTATGCAGAAAAAAGTTACAAGTTGAAATTTAATTGATACTGAACTTCACAGTTCCATTTTCTAGAGAAAACTATAAAATATGATAATTTTAAAACATATTGACTCTAATAATTTAAGGAAATATTTCTCC
Organism: Larus michahellis; assembly: GCF_964199755.1. NCBI lineage: Eukaryota > Metazoa > Chordata > Aves > Charadriiformes > Laridae > Larus > Larus michahellis. The sequence continues at coordinate 53,058,415 of NC_133902.1, forward strand.
TCAATTTCAGATGTTTGCTACCTTCGATATGTGGCTAATTAATACTGCCAGTATGAGGAAAAAATTAAAGAGATGCCATCATGGCCCCACTCCACAACAGAGAATTACACTTTACATTTCCTGGGCTCGATTTCATTATACAGGAATGGTGTCATTGCTCCTCTTTGTCTCCTTCATTTTGCAAACACACACACACACGTAACTAAAGCAGAGGGTCAACATGGCTGAAGACTACATGAGGAAGCCTGACAGACATAAAGACAACTTAAAGTTTAAAGAAGAAAGACTTCTACAGCTTTGCCATCTAATTTGATAAGCAATATATAATTTATTTAAAACGTGTGACTTTGAAAATGGAACTTACTTTGTTGTATTTGTGTATTTATTATCTGAATATCATCTAAATCCATAACTGATTTCGAAATGTTGGATTGTGGGCAGGAGGCCTGTAGCAGAAAGCTGAAGTCAAAGTCATGCCCTACGTTCTCTTTCTTCAGGAAGAACGGTAAAGAAGTGTGATGTCTCATCTGTAATGCTAACTGATTTTCACTTGGAAAACATGCCACTTGTTGATCTGGCCACGGTCTGGATATTGGTGCCATTTGGCTAAAGGGCAAAACCAAAAGAATAAAATACAGTGTGAAAATAATGTGGAAAGAGCCTCCTCAGTTCAAATAATCATATGACTGGAGAACAATGTGAACAAGAAGTTTGTAAGATCCAAGAATGCCAAAGTATGTTTTCTTTCTTCTTCCATCTGGGAAGTTGTGGCTCTCCCTGGAAGCATTCTATTGCGATGCCAGAGATTGACTACAAGTGAGAATGAATGACAAACGATGTAAACCAAGCAACAATAGGAATGGAAAAACTTATTGTCCACCTTCCCTTTCTTGACAAAAACTAATTGCTTCCAGTATGTATTTTTTATGAATCACCAGGAAAGGATGTCAGAAGAATTCTGAAGACCAGATGTGCCTTTGTTATTTACAAAATATGCTATGGCCTGCCTGAAAGAATAGAGGTTGTGCAGGCAAACCTCAGATTTCTGCCACCTGGTTTCTGAAGAATGAAAAATCCAAATATGGAAAAAGATAAATACTGTGACAGAAAAGAGGTACAGAAGTACAGTCCGAATTAATCTTGAAGTTGTACGCAAGATAATTGTCTGTTCTTAATAAGTCAAATGCTGATGTTAAACCATATACGATATGTTTTTTCATATTGTACAAAATAATTTGTTCATCTAGTGTAATATCCTGCTTCCAGCAATGGCCAATAATTGACAGTGGGAACACAGAAACACTACACAACATATATAGCTGTATTTAACATCCGGCACTAAGGAAATCTTTTCTTGCTTATAGACTACTACCTGCTTTGTCTCCATTTTTGCATACCCAACTGCAAATCAAATATTCATACTACTTACCTGGTTTTTCCTAGAGCTTTGTATGGGTGATGCATTTCTTTGATTATCTTATCTGCATTCTGAAGAGCAACACTTCCACAATCTGCAACGATACAATAGTATTTGCATAAAAGCAGTAATAGTCACTGACCAGTAACACAATGCAGATGCAGTTATTTTTTAACATTAAAATATTATTATAAAGAAATACAGGAAGTAACTATCGGGAAAGAAAAGAGCATGTTTTATTTTACTGAAATACCTATATATAATTCCTGTTGTAATTTTTGGAAATGTGAATGCATAAATCCGAGTTATTCTTAGTTATTTAAGTAAATGTATTAATTCAATGTACTATAAAAACAAAGAACATCTAAAAAAATTCCAATTACAGCTCCTATTTCAGTAGAACAGAATATAAGAAAAATATTGACAGAAACTCTACAAAACTAGAACATTTAAAAATAGGAAAGCTATGAAAACCAAAACAAATATTGGAGCTTTTCAAAGGTGGAAAATAACTCTGAGTTTGTTTTCAAATTTTTTTGTGGCTGCTTGCTTTTGACAAGTAGCCAGATTTCAAGTTAACATTGTCCTTTTTCTTCTTCAGATGCCACATGTTACACTTCATACATATAAACTTTGGTAAGACTACCTTTTTTGCTTCTCCTCTTATTTTGTTGGTTTTCAGACATGCTGTCCTTAGATATATTAAGGTCCAGAAACCTGAAAAAAGGTTTTGTTAATTTATTTACAATTCACATGTACAAAGTAGTACTTTATATTTCGTTATTTCAGAGCCATAAGACAAAAGCAACATTTAAAAAGTACTTGAAATTATTAAAAATATTATAACTTAACATCTAATGTGCTGTCCCGTAAATACACAGAACCAAAGAGTCCAGACAGTTTTTATTGCTAAAAACTCAACATATGCCATGTTGAATATGACACGAAAGCTGTCAGTATAATTTTGCTGATATCAACCTTGCTGTCGGACCAGAAAGTCAACACTTCACGTTTGTGAGATAATTGCATTTTTAACATATTACTGAGAAACCAAATCTGAATTAAACTTATATCTTTCTTTACTTGGTCAAAACCGTCTCTCAGCAAGAGGTTCAACATCCAAAACTTTCTGAGCACAGAATAGCTTGTACACTGCAGCCTCAACAAATCTTTTTGATCGCTTATTCCAAAGAAACATGAAGTCAACTGTAATCTTTCTATAAATTTCAGAGCAGTATACCATTTACTTTGTAAATAATTTTTAAGCATCTTTAGAAGTAATTGTCCCATAATACAGTATGGTTTTAAACACATGTTCAAAATTTAGCTGGGCAGTGTGTCCAGACTGGTTTGCCTGAAAACATTAACAAAAATCTCATTGACATCGACAAGGTATAAATTCCACTCTTTATCTCAGACCTATTACAAATTCATAAATGCATGAATAGCAATGTATTATTTCTGAATATTTACAAAGGTAAATTTTTTAGGTGTTTAAAAATTGTACACATTATAAAAAATAAAAAATAACTAGCATTGCCTCTTTTGTTGCCATTGAATTTCTGGGATGCATGCCAGGCATCTGAATAAATTTGATATAACCAAGACTCAGTAGCCAAGACAGAGTTAGCCTATGAACTTATTAGTAGTTAACTTTTGTTTCTCACTTAAAGCTATTGCATTGTCAGAAACAGTATCTTAACCATGAGTGTACCTTTCTGTGAGCATCTTAATACCTCTGTATGTCTAGAAAAATATATTACTGAAATTGTACTACTTTTATAAAACCAAAACACCTTAAAGCTTACATTAAATTACTATGACAAACATTTGATATTTTAAATCCTGGTTGTTCAGAGACATAACAGTAGCTCAAGAAAATGAACAACAGAGTTATCCGTGCACCATCCATAGTCTCGGACTGTAAACTGCTGGCCTTCAATGAGGATGTATGAGCTCTGTACACCTACGACAGGCTTAAAAGAGATTTCCATCAGGATTCCCAAACAGTGCTTTGATATCTTTAGAGATCAGTTTTCCAACTTTGAATCAGTCCATACACAGATTAATTTATCCATAAATAATCGCTTGCATATTGCAAGTTATGCTTTTACAGTCTTTCTAAATTCAGGCATAAACAGAAGTAAGAATAATGTTCATTGTGAGTACTCATGCCTTGTATTTTCAGTTTAACATAACAGGATTTTCAAGGAGATCCACAAGCCCACAACAGCAAAGTCAAACAATGAACATTTGAAAAAAGCCGGTGTCAGGAAATTAAAACAGCAAGTATTTTCTCTCTTTGGACAATTATTTTCTATACCTTATGTTAACAACTGCATGCAGAAGTAACAGTAGACAGCTAGGTGCTTGTCCAAACTGACAGCAAAGTCATAGTCTACAAGGAAAGTTGTATGAAAGTAGTTTAGTTGCAGTGCAATTTAATTGCACTTGTAGAAAAGAACATGCTTGAGGAAACTCACATACTCGGTAGCCCTGTTGCTGACTTCAGCGAGACCAAGATTTCACAACTGTTCAGATCTTAAAGCACACACCTGTGAAGCAGGACATGCAGATTCTTTTCTCACACCTAGCACGGATGTTTGCATCATCTTACAAAGCTACCTGAGCTCCAGAAATCAGAAATCATAGAAAAAAAACCCTGCTAATTATCTGAAAGTGTAAAGTTTTTCAATACATTAATTCAGTGGGGCACACTTATTTTTGAGATTGTTTTCAGAAATAAAACACAGCATATATTTTGAATTAATTATGCTGTTCATTTAAAACTTTCCGTCTGTTGTGTCTGTATTCCTAATGGTAGCTGATCTAAGTGGTGTTTCTTTCTGAAGAAAATGGTATCTTTTGGTAAAAAAATTAAAACTGACAGTTGTTGAAAAACACTGAAAAGATCAAAATAGAATAACACTCTTCCCACACTTTTAATTGAAAATGCCACCATTGTGATTTTAAGTTTTAATGTTGTTTCATACAACTGTTACCCCCTATACTATATCATCAATACTCAGCCATTACTGAATTCCCACAGTGGGAACAAGCTGTCCCCAAACATTGTTTTTTTCCACATAAAGATGCTTTTATTAGGCTTTACCCTTAAATAGAAGATTGTAATGAACCTTTCTGACAAGTAATCAGCAAAAGAGAAAGGAGCTAAATGTCACCCTCCTGGTTAATATAGCTATATGTGGGAAATATTGATCCTGTTTACAGTTAACATTATTCCTGAATATGGTGAGTAAGTGTACTGGGAACTGTTTCATGGTTATGAAAACATCAACCCTCTTTTCTAAGATTAAACTCAAAGGTTAACAATACCATAAGATGATACTAGCCTTAACAACACAGAACAATCAAAAATTGCAGACTCTTAGAGAAGAAACATAAGAGGGTGAAGTCAAAGGATTTGAACACTTGGAATTCTAGACAGATAATTCTTAAAATAAAATTAATCTCAATTAATAGTTTTGATGGATTTGGGGGTCTTTCCAAAAAATGTAGCGAACTTCTATTTCTCAATTGACAAGAACACCCAATGTAATTAAAGACAGGGAATTGAAACTAATAAAAGAAAATACAATAATGAATATTAGTTAATAACTTTATTAAATAAATAAGATATTGTCAGATATCTTATGTGTATGAATGTTAGTGAATGAATATGAATATGCATATTTAAACATATATGAATAACAGTGTCAAATTCTTACATTGGGTAACTCTGAGTGCTAGACAGGAATATTATGAAGTCCGTAATGGAAAGTTATGTAATAATATGCCTACAAGGAATGATTTTTCTACTAGCTAATCAAATATGTAATATGACAATTTATATTGTATACATATGCATGTTCCTGCTAATGTCATTGAACAGGGTCTAACTTTTTGCACAGCATAAATATCTTACTCCTTTCTGGATTACATGAAATGTTCTGTTGTACTGACATAACTGATATAATGTGGCAGTGGGTTCTCCTATTTAACCGTGTAAGAAATACATATTATGTCCATTTAAAACAATTATCTTTCACAAAAATGTTTCCATGTTCTTGCATTCGCAACTTCAATTTAATTTGCTGCAATACATTCTCCTCTCACACAAAAATACTGCATAACCACCATATACATGCTACCAGACTAAGCTGTTTTAGAACTTAAACTGTATGGCAGGCTAAAAGAAAGGTGGTTTTTTTTTAGAAAATTCTGTTTATGTTTATAAATCCATAGATAGGTAGAACTGTGACAAATAGGGCACCTAGTTGCCCTTATGTTGCTAATTTCTTTACAAAATTTTATTTTGTCCCTGCTCTTTTCCTCACATGTATTTTTACTTTGTTGCTTGTCCTTACACCACTCAACTGAATAAAATACTGTTTTATACATCTTCCACACCTAGTAGTAGATAACATTTTCAACATTTATCACAGATTTTATTACAAGTTATTCCTAACAGCAATCTTGGGTACTACTTCTGGCAGTTGGGATTTTTTCATTTTTTTTGAGTTTCCTCATAAATTCCTATTCTTAGTTTATTTATAAATACATATTTTTTTCCTTTGCAGCTGAGCTCAGGGCTCTCAGTAGTACTGCCAATGTATGGGGAAAAAACACTTAATTTCTAAATATTATCAATGGTAAAATGTATGGAACAGATGGAAAGTAACAATCAATGCATCTGTCATTCCATACGGAATCGTTCCATTTCAAAATCACTACAGAGGTCAGTGGAAATGAAGGGCCTATGTGGCTTTTGTTGGATTCAGTAGTAATTTGCCACTCAATACTGCTAGTCAGGAAAAGAATTAGCCTTTTGCTTCTGATTTTACTAGCAAAAAATATAATTACTTGGAAGCATGTAGCAGCCTTCCCAAAAGACTCATGCATTTATCCTTGATTGAATTAATGTTTATAACAACTTTATATAACATTTTTATCTGAGGAACACGTGTTATTTTATAACTACGTAGCAGACAGACATCAGAGAGTACTGTCATTTGTAGTTTACAGAAGAGGAAACAGATAAAGGAAAATTGAATGACCTCTAGTTGATGACCAAGGTCATCCAATGAACTGTGCAAAAGTAGCTATAGAAGGTAGCACTCTTGATTTCTCTTATGCTAAACACCAGATAATCCATTAAAATGTTTATCCCATTATAGTCTGTTAACAGTCATATTAGATGGTGAACTTCTCCAAACTTTGCAATTTTTTTGGATACACAAAAACCCCTTCAAAATAATAAATGAAAAGGTTCTATAAAAAGGCATAAACAACATCTTACCTGGTGCTTCAGTAGTGAAGTATGAAACAGGCACAGCAACCCAAAGAGAAGTTACAGAGCATTTTTAGCTCACAGCTGTCTTCCTTTGCTGGACAGCAAGGAATTAAAGCAGTAATTACACATACTTTGATTTTATTTTTGGCATGTTTTTCTGACTGCAGAGCCTGTAGTACTCCAGAGGCAGCCTCCTCTGCAGGCAAATCCTGCGGGCACCTCCTGCTACACGAGGCTGTTGAGTTTACACGATGTTGCCGAGGTAACTCCCCCCCCCGGCCCCGGGAGGGGGGCATTTTGCTTGGAGTTTAATTCAGAGAGCGGTAGTGACCTATGAAAACACAAGTTCAACACAAGTTGAACTGAAGGGTAGCATTTGAAGCTCCAACCACAAACCAGTTTTCCCAGCAGCGTATTTCTCTCTTCTGTTTACCTCCATTTATGCTTTTAGTACCTTATCTGTTTCTATGTCATTTTAACTTTGCACTCAGTCCCCTCACCTAAACACTCCCCGATACTCATTAATAGTTTTTTTATCTCCTTTCTGGCAGCCTTAAACAGCAGACTTCAAGAATACTTTTCTTTTTTTTTTTTTGAAAGTAGCTAGGGGTTGAAGGGAACTGGTTTGATGTCCCCTGGGGACACGGTGGCACAGGTGACAGGGGGGACACACAGCCTGCTTTTTGTGAGGCTGGACCAGGACCACCAGGCCTGGGGAACACCTCAGCTCCTAGCTGATGGCTGCATCAAAAGCAGGGTGGCCAGCAGGTTGAGCGAGGTGATTGTCTACTCTGCTCTCGTGAGAACTCACCTGCAGTGCTGTGTCCAGCTCTGGCGCTGCCAACATAAGAAGGACACAGACCTGTTGGAGCGGGTCCAGAGGAGGCCACAAAGATGATCAGAGGCTGGAGTACCTCTGCTGTGAGGTCAGGCTGAGAGAGTTGCGGCTGTTCAGCCTGGAGAAGGCTCCAAGGAGACCTTATAGCAGCCTTTCAGTATCTGAAGGGGCCTATAGGAAAGACAGGGAGGGACTTTTTACAAGAGCATGTAGTGACAGGACAAGGGATAAGGGCTTTAAACTGAAGAGGGGAGATTTAGATTAGATATTAGGAAGAAATTCTTTACTGTGAGGGTGGTGAGGCACTGGAACAGGTTGCCCAGAGAAGCTGTGGCTGCCCCATCCCTGGAGGTGTTCAAGGCCAGGCTGGACGGGGCTTTGAGCAGCCTGGTCTCGTGGGAGGTGTCTCTGCCCGGGGCAGGGGGTTGGAACTGGATGATCTTTAAGGTCCTTTCCAACCCGAACCATTCTATGATTCTGTATTTCTCATACGTTTGCAGGTATCCGTCACGACCGGTGACAAGCTGCGACACCAGCCGGCAAGGCACTTCGTTTACGCTCTGGGGCTGTCCCTGACGGAGCTGGAGGGCCTCTCGGACCATCCGACGCCTCAGTTTCTCACCACCGTGAGGTGTCCGCCCCAGCCGGCGCCTTCTCGGCCGCGCCCGTGAGGCACTTCAGCCGCCCGGCTGCCCCCTCCCACGGAGGAGTGCGGGGATCACCGCCCGGGGGGACGCAGAGGCTTTGTCAGAGGAGCCCGGCCTGTGCAGTCCGTGAGGCGGGTTCGTGAGGCGGGTTCGTGAGGCGGCCTCGTGAGGCGGCCCGCCCCGCCCTCCGCCGATTTCCCGTCAGCCTCTGCGGTGGCGGGGTGTCCCGGTAGTGGCGCAAGATGGCGGCGGACAGCGAAGTGAGTGTCTCCCCTTTTCCTGCCCTGCGCTCTCTGCCGGCGCCGCGGTCGCGGCTGTCCCCCTGCTCACTGCTTCTCCCGCTCTCTCCCCGCAGCCCGAGTCGGAGGTGTTTGAGATCACGGACTTCACCACCGCCTCCGAGTGGGAGAGGTAGGTGGTGCCGCCGCCGCCGGTCCGGCTCCCCTCAACAGGAGCGGGCCGGGGCGGCCACGGCCGAGCCCCCGCGATGTGGGGAGCCGGTTCCCGGGGGCAGCCGGAGCCCGGTCCCGGCTGTCCCGGCCTTACCGGCGCGTCCCTGCGGCGGAGGCTCAGGCCGCAAGTGATGAGCTGGGTAAGAGGATCTAGTCAAGCTGTTTCCCAACTTAGCGAAAGGTCTGGTTTAATGTCTATTTGCAAAGGGATTAGAATAAACATCTAGAAGGCTTACTTCTTTCTTTTTTTTTTAAGTAGTTGCCTGATTATTAAAATAGGCATATCGTAGCTGAAGCCTTTAAAAGTTCCTAGAACAACGTACAAGAAAACTTAATGTGAAGAATGCTCTTGTGTATTATTTTTTTAAAATGACAATGTCTGTGACAGAAGGTGACAAAGATTTTAAGCACTGCATTTTTAATCTGAGTTTAGTTTATAATTTTGTGTCAAATACGTATTTATCTGTGAACAGTGGAACAGGAGCATGTGTTAAAACTAATACACTGCAATACCAGAAAAAGGTGAGATTCTATAATTACTCAAAGCATGCTCATAGCAGTTGCTAAAAGTCACTGTCATCTGAAATGTAAACACGGGAGGACCATTTTATTTGTACAAGGAAGCAATTGTTCTGTTTTTGTTGGGGGGTTGGGTTTTTTTTCATTGTTTGTTTGTTCTTTGGTTTTTTTTAAGGAATTCCGTAGTAGGACAACATCCTGCGTGCTTTTAGGGAGCTGAATTGTAATACGCGTTTACTGTTCAACATGTATTAATGTCTTTTCCCCTCCCAATAGATTTATTTCAAAAGTAGAAGAAGTATTGAATGACTGGAAACTTATTGGGATTTCTTCAGGCAAACCTCTAGAAAAGGTCAGTTACTTCTTCTGAATTTTCTTTTAGAATTTAATATAATATTAAATAAATATTAATATTAAATAATATTAATAAATGCTAATATAAGTAAATTGTAGGTCAGCTGAATGGATGCTGATGCTCTTCTTATGTCTAGTAATATGCGTGTATATTACATGTATTGCTGTTTTCTTAGGTGTGGCAGATAATGATTTGTGTAGGGGAATTTCACTTGTAAAAGTGGCCATTTGACAAACAGTCTCTGAAAGTTTATTGGTGGACTGTCTGTCAAACAAGCTATGTCCCTGTTAAAGTTGTATCTTCATATAGGGCCTGCTGATTTCTTCTATTCACAGTTTTGAGTCTGGGAAGATGGTTGAAGCTGTTCTAAATTCTGAAGTAGTTTTTTTGCCCTGCCTTGTGCCTTCATCACGCCTCACATACTTATGGTTGAGGTTTGCTTAGTACTACTTGTGACTCAGTATGTTTCGCAGATTGGAGAGATTTTTTTTCAAAGTCTAATTAGAGCCTTTGTAGTGCTTTCTCAGTCCTGTAAAATGCAGAGGAAATTGCTAAGCTCTTCTGCATGCTACTGCGAATAAATTCAGCTGTTCTGGATTGAATGGCAGCTGTGTTTCCAGAGGAGTTTTATGATTCTTAATTTTAGGCAGGGTACAGACTATTCAGAACAAAAACTTACGTTATCTAATTAACTAGTTTTCAGCCTTAGCTGTCAGTGTATTCCTACATGACTTCTTTTCTAGATCAGACCTCTCTCCTTGATTTCTGGTGAGAAGACACCCTTTATGTATCAAAGGGTTGTCCAAATTGCTTTCTTTTAGTAGCAGCAAACAATTCTATACAATGATGTAGACTTTTTCTTAGCAACTTTCCTATGCTCTATTTTTGTTTAAAAAAATTAATTATCCTTACACACAGAAGTTTTGCAAATTATAGATAAAAAAATCATTTATCAGTGAAAGCATCTTCGAAATTAATATTAAAGTAGTATTTGTGTAGAATGGTGTAGATATGGATAAAACCCCAACTGGGAAACTTCTGTCTTTGGGCTAAGCTGAGGGTGCATACGCTTAAGAGGCATAGTTGCATGTGAGAGGATGTATCTGTCTCTTTATTGCCATGTAATTCTGAAGACTTCTTGGGGATAACTGGACCTTGAAATGGGCATGATTATCGGCAACAGGGATTTTTGCATTCAGCTACCTTTATAACGGAGTGCTTTGAGAATTGTTTTATTGAAATGAAACCAAGAATAAATATTTAGCAGTAGGAAAAAATGAATAATTATTGCACATCACGTAGGCAGTTTACTTTTTAAAGCTTATGAATGTTAACTTAAATTTATGCAATCAAATAGTATCTCCTTTCATATGCAGGGTGTATACACCACAGGAGCATGGGAAGAGAAATCAGATGAAATTTCATTTGCAGACTTCAGATTCTCAATTACCCATCACTATCTTGTACAAGAACGCAGTGACAAAGATGGAAAAGAAGAACTGGTAGAAGGTAGCTTACAGTTCTCTTACATGCCTGTAAGGATATGAGAAAAGACAATTTCAGAATGTGGAATTCACAGTGTTGCGAATGTGTTGCTTTGGTGTGAATTTTTCTGGCATCTGATGGGTGTGAGCTGACATTTCTGCTTTTAATATGCTTTGTGTTCAACAAATTGCTAATGTAAGTAACTTGTAAGTCGGCTGAATGGATGTTGATGTTCTTATGTAATTTTTTTTGACAGATGCCCTTCCTCTGCCTATGCAGGACTTGCTGTGCATGAACAACGACTTTCCTCCTAGAGCTCACTGTCTGGTAAGATGGTACGTATGCTGCCTCTTGTCTTTAATACAAATAAGCATAGCAACTGAAAAATCTGTGATGCTGGCACAATCACAATTTTTTTTTTTTTTCCATAAAGAGTTACAGCTTAAGTAAGATGATTCTTTGTACTGGACACAGGAAAGGAGTGCAAACAAAGCATAACATGGTGGGCCTACCTTTACTTTTTTTTCCCCACCCACAATATTTTTTTCTGAATTGGGTAGATTAACCAAGCTTTTATATTTGTAATATTTATATGCATTCTTAAAAAGGAAAGCTGCAGCACCTTAAGAAACAACAACCACCACATTGTTAGTAATGCAGATCACGAGCACATTATAGCATTGTTGTAGAGAGATTGTTTTTATGTATAATAGTTACAGGATGGTAGACCTGGAAGTCTTCATATTATTTTGAGTACCTTTTTTGAATGCTGTGAAGCTCCAGTAGTTTGTGTTTTGAGAATCTGCAGCACTTCACACCCACTCTGTTCTTGATCTATCTGAAAGAGGTACTCATCAAAATAACGGATTGCGTAGTCTGTTTGTGACAACTAGGTTATTCAGGTTACATTATTTCTAAAAATTCTGCGTTTCAGCTGATTTGCTAAAAAAATGGGAATGTGCTCTTTTTTCCTCTCTTTCTTAAGGTATGGCTTACGTGAGTTTGTGGTTATTGCTCCAGCTGCAAATAATGATGCGGTTCTTAGTGAATCCAAATGTAACCTTTTGCTGAGTTCCATTTCCATTGCATTGGGGAACACTGGCTGGTAGGTGAAAGCGTAAACCTTTTTTTACATGTCCAGGTGAAACTCTAGCATACCGCTATTGCGAGGAAAAGTATTAAATTGATAGCAAAATACATTCAGAATTTGCACCATAATATTGTTACAGAAAGATTTAAATAAGAAAATTTCCCATGGAAACTTTAAAAAGATTGATTCAATGTGTTGTTTATATTCATTATTGTTTAAAAACCTCAAAGGCTTTTAAAGCTGCTAGAAGTTGTTGGAATAAGTGGTATGCAAAACTTAACTTTTGGAAGAGGATTTCTTCCCTGTGTGTGGTATCATTAACTTTCAGTTTAAATATTTTTGAGGAATATTAGAAAGTTAGGCAACTTAAGTCATGGATAGGGCTATGCTTATGACATGACAATTTGTTAGATGTTCCATTTAATGGTGAAATTAACAGTATTTTTCTTTGACTCCTGTTAAGCGTTTTAAAACTCTGTTCTGCTGGGACAAAATGTATTCTAAAGAATATGAAATTCTTTTGAAATTATGTTAAAATATTTAGCTAGTTTTAAAGGGTACAAGACAGGATGACATTTTAGATAATCTGAAATATTCATGTTTTATAGTCAGATACCACTATTTGTGCAAATACATCATAAATGGCGACGAATGTATGTTGGAGAATGTCAGGGTCCAGGAGTTCGAACGGACTTTGAAATGGTTCATCTTCGCAAAGTGCCAAATCAGTATATTCATTTGTCAGGATTACTGGATATCTTCAAATCCAAGATTGTAAGTACATCTGAATGTATATAACTGATATTAAGAATAATTATTTTTATTGCCTGGTTGCTTGTAGATTCACTTCTGTCTTCTAGGGATTTTTATTTTTTTTTTGTAAGGATGAGGTAAGGAGGAGTTGTATCACTGCTGATACCAACAAAGTCTTTTTCCAGATATTGCCAGTATCTAACGATGAAGAGTGAGAATTGGGTTTTGTTCCTGAGTGTTACCACCTTCATCCATTTTTATTTTCCACTGGATGTGAAAGAATGTGTCTGTTTTACAGTCTCCTTGTAACAACCCTCTCTTCCCCCTCCCCAAAACAAACTCTATTTTGCTGTTTAAAAAGAGAGAGGGTGGTTGAGGTGCGTTTTTATTCTGATACTTTGTAGCTCCCCAGAGCTGAGTTAAGGGTGAAGAACAACATGATGGAAAGTGAGGAGTGGACTGCTGGTTTTATGGGGTGGCATGGCTGGCTGCAACACTTCACAACTAATACTGGTAGTCAGTAATCTCATCAAAACGCCGAGGAAAAAAAAATCCTTAATGAAAACCTAATGCATTCTGGGTCAGAGTTACTTCTGAGTGACCAGTTAAATGGATCATATGAATGCCTTGTGCATTTTTAGAAAGCTTATGTGCTTACTTTTATCTGTGAGTGGCTTGTTGAGCAGTGGCTTTGCTGGTAATTCTTGGGATGTTGCAGTTCTGGTAAAATTATCTCTTTTACAAGCTATCATAACTAAGTTCTGTTCAGGGTCTGGGGTGTTTGAGAGGACGTACTCTTTACGTAAATTTTTTTCTCTAATATTTTCAAGGGATGCCCTTTAACACCGCTGCCTCCGGTTAACATGGCTATTCGGCTTACATATGTGCTTCAAGACTGGCAGCAGTATTTCTGGCCACAGCAGCCACCAGGTAGGAGACTTGTGTCCTCAGAATAACTTGTTTTAAGATCAACAGTCAATGCTAAAGCAAATGATTGTGTGTCTTGCCAGAAGAATTAAAACATTTGCTGCATAGGAAAGGCTTCAGTTAGAACTGAGTACCATCCCATGCCCTGTGAGAGGCTAGCAAGCTTAAAGCTGCTCTGAAATCATGTCTGTGGCTTATGATGGTGACAGGTGTTTTGATTAGGGCTATGCCTAGAAATATGCTTTTTTAATAGTGTTTAAGAGAGATAGTTACACTTCTAAAATGGTAGTATCTGTTTGCAGAGAAAAGGACGACTGGCTGTGGATCTGTAAAGAATTCTGCCCTGAATTCCATAGGGAAGCTTTTGGATTCAGGTTCTAGTAGGTGCTAATACTTCCCAGGAAATTTGTTTTTAACAGACCTATTTATATATAGGTAGCATCAGAAAATAAATGATAAACTTCTCTTGGATCAAAGGCAGACAAATCTATAGGAAAAAGGTAGATGTTAGTTCCTTCTTAACATACATTTCATTAGTGATGTGGTATTTTAGGCACAAGGTGGTGGAACAATTAAAATGCCCGAGTTCTATTCTTGGCTTGGTAGTAGTTTTATGTAACAAGGTTTAAGTATTTAGGGCACACTTAGAGGGACAGAACCTGTGTGATCTTGGTCTGGCTACCTAATTGTTTGGCTCCCTTTGCTTTTAAAAAAGGGAAAAAAAAATAAAAACTTTTTTGAAGTCTGTAGTGAAGTGGATCCTGTGTGCTTTGTACCTAAGGAATGTTGAAAATATGTTTAAAGAGAATCCTGCTCTTAAGGGTTAGAAAAAATCAGTGCTGTTTTAACTGATGTAACTCTTTGTAGGTAAACCAAGTTTACCTAAAGAACTTGGGAAGCCAGTTCTGTAGGTTGTATTTTTTATTAATTCTGCAGACACAGAAGTCAATGTCTTCTGTAGTCTCTCTCTGCCTTGCTATAATTATTTAGTAAGTTAGGATCCCTGCTTTGTGATGAATGAGTTGTACCACTCTGACCATATGTCTTGATTTGAGCAGTTTGAATAAATTCTACTCTTTCAGAGGATTCTGGTTAAGGGAGCTAGTGGCATAGCGCATTGCAGAAACTGGAGATGGACGACATCATTTTTAGTGCTGTTGCTATGTGAAGTTGTGGTTTTATGTTCATTGTGAAGAAGTGGATCTGTACTTTATTACCCTCAATTAATTAGCTCTTCTCAAATAAAGCCGAAGAATTTAAATGTCTTTTTTACTTCTCTGAAGAAATTATGTAATTAAGTTATCCAAATACTTTCTATTCTAATACCTTGTATGTAAACAGTTTTCCAGATGCATTTAAAACCAGGATCAGATGCTGTAATAGCATTATTATAATGGCATTACAATACATTATTACAATACATTATTACCCATTTACATTTTTGTTCAGTGAAGGCTGTCTGGTTGTGGTTTATATATTTGAAGAATATAACATGGGAAGTGGCTGAGGATGCTGGGGGACATCTTTAACTACCTGGGATTACAAGAAATCTCCCACATCATTGGGTTAAGTCTTTAATTGTAGGAGATGTAACATATCACTCTTTTCATAAAACTTTCAACCTTTTAAAAGTAGTTCGTTTTTCACTCTGCAGAGTTGCTCTTCTGGAGTCTTCTTTTTCTGCTTGGAACTGATTTCCTGCCTAAATATTCTTACGGCAAATTCGTGTCTGTTTTTTCTTGTGTCAACATTGAATCTTTAAGGCTGCCTTTATTGCTATTGCTAACCTTCCCTCAACATGAACTACAAGAATTTTATCTGTCTTTTTGAATGTTCTGTTGCATGATTACTTCCCAGTTTCTTCTGGGAACAATTACTTTGACTGTATGCTAGGATTGCGTTTTCGTAGCTTTGTCATCTTAGCTGCTCAGCTATTCTCTGGTCATCCTACGTGCTACAGTCTTTTTAATGTGAAATTAAGATGATATGCTTCTTAAAATACTCCATAAATTCTGTATGGAAAATGTATTGATCTGTCTTCAGATATAGATGCTCTAGTTGGGGGAGAAGTCGGAGGCCTTGAGTTTGGGAAGTTACCATTTGGTGCCTGCGAGGATCCTATTAGGTAAGATAAGAGTTCAGAAAACTATGTTTTATAACTTCTTTAATGGTGGACTTAAAGGTATGTTATTTCAAATCTTAGCTTTGCCTGCCTGTCACTTAATGTGTGCCTAACAGGTGATTTAATTATTCAAGTACATAAAAAAACATCTATGAAAAGTAATGGTTTAATAGCAAATAAGACCGTTTACAAAATTGTCTAATGATATTCAGAGTTCTAGCTCATAAATCTTTCACCATAAATTTCTGGAATACTCCTTTTGTCTCTGAAACTATCATGTTGAAATATACCTTAACTGGGGATAAACTTTAAAAATGGTGTGCCTTCATTTAGGGTTTGGACTCACTCTCATCTTTTGTTTGACATTAGTAGAAGACTTGGATTGAGAGGGTCGGGTAAACTGAATTATTACCATCTCTCTATGACCTCTTCTGAACACCCCATCACCACTCAGCAAATCTAGGAATCATTTTAATGTATTAGACAGTGTTTAGTGCTCTAGGCAATTCAGGACACTTGTTCTTTCCTCTGTACCTGGATACCTAGATTACAATGCACAATCTCTCCCTTTGTAGAGAGGAGTCGTGAGAGTTTTCTATGCCAGGCACTAGTGAAGTTCAGTGTGATACTGGGTGACATGCTGTAGAATAACCAATAGAATGTATGCAGCAAGAAAACTCATGGGAAAACATGCGTGTTTCTGGATGTAGCTGCAAAATACATAAAGGGACTTCAATATATGCTATCATAAATATCTTTCAAGATCTTAACTACGATAGAGAGAACACTTTCTATTAGCACTGAAAGATTTAAATCTTTTGTTTCAGTGAGCTTCATTTAGCTACCACATGGCCTCATCTAACGGAAGGTATAATTGTCGACAATGATGTTTATTCGTAAGTATTTTGTCTGAATAGCAACTATCTAGAAGTGCACTTTATTTGTTAACTACTGCATTTTTAGTGACATCTAAAATGTTGTGCACGACTTTGTGTGAAAGAGAACCCATTTTGAGGAATGCTGAGGTCAGTAGATAGAACATCTCATTTGTGAAAACACCTTTTGAAATGCATTTCTGTGTGAGAAAATACTATTTTATCATAATCTCAACAGAACACACACCTTCATTTTTGGGCATATTCTCATGCTAGATTTATAAGTTTTGTGTATTGCATATTTCTTGGAACATGGAAAGCAAAAAGAATTAACTGATTAACATCCTTCTCCCAAAAATTATCATCCTGGATTTCTGCTATGCCTCCTAAAAAGCAAGAACAGTCTATTCTGATACTTAAGAAAGACGAAAAAAAAAATGGTTTATTGTTTAAATTAATACAGAAATGAGTTTTCAACATTACTACACTTTTAAAAGAAGACAATTTAGTTGTAACTGAGTTGTTCTCATTTGTTTCTTATTAACGTTATGTATGTACATGAGAACAGGGACTCCTGCTTGCATTTTAGAGTGTTTGTCATGTTCTTCTATGTAATGTGGTGTATATTACAGTGTGCATGGCCTAACTGGCTATGACATTACATTTATTGAGAATTTGATACTCTTCACTTGTGAACTTATGGTGACAGCACGACGCTTGTTGTTGTTGTTTGTTGGTTGTGTTGGGTTTTTTTTGTTTTTTTTTTTTTTTTTTTTTTAAGTGACCTGGATCCTATTCAAGCACCCCAGTGGTCCGTGAGAGTCAGAAAAGCAGATAACCCTCAGTGTCTATTGGGTAAGACATTAGAATTCCCTGTCTTCTCTTACGGCTTTTAAGCTTGTAAATTGTGAAGTTAGGATTGAATTGTTGATTACCTGATGACTTCTGTTTCCTCACTCCCCTTATTTTTTTGAGTGGACAGTATTTTGGGCTTCTTTTTCAAGAACACGAGCTTTGCAAAACCAAAAGTTTCTGTTGTAGGTTATTCTGCCCCTGTGTACCATGAACTTCATTGCTGTTCTTACTTCACCAGGTTTCAGAGAATGAGCATTTATCGTGTGTGTTCTGTGAAAATTTAGATTTCCTAGAATCTTTAAATTTTATTAAGTGCTTTCTGCATATTTCCGTTTCCTTAGTTGAATGAATGTCTGACAGGCAGGATTGGTATGCCTGGAGAGCTGTACTATTGTCCATCCTCACCTTTAGCTTGTGGGAAAAAGGGCTCCAAAACTAAAAAAAATTAGCATGCTGCATAAGTTTCATGTTGTTCTGGGTGAAGAAGTGGATTAAACTGCATGCAGAACTGTGCTCTGGAGAGGTGGCTGATAGCTGTCTAGATGTGCGTTTTCCTAAGCCTTTTTAATTATGTGGTTTAAAGATATTTGTGCTTCAGAATAAATTATCATGTTCTTTCAGACGAAAAGATAAAATCTACTGTCCCTTAGGAATCACTTTGAGGGTTAGCTTAGCATTCCATGAGATTTTAATTAAGTAGTTGTTTAGAAACTTTGTTTCTCTTATAGGTGACTTTCTTGCTGAATTCTTCAAGCTTTGCCGTCGGAAGGAGTCAACTGATGAGATACTTGGAAGATCTGCATTTGAAGAGGAAGGAAAAGGTAAAACTAAAATCTTGATGATTTGTGTTACTTGATTTTAATTGTTAGGCATTTTCTGTAATACTTCTAAGAATTTTTCTGGTCCCAAAGTCTCAGAGGACAATTGCCTCTGTTATAGTTGTGTTTTTTCCACTGGAAAATGAGAGTTTAAAATTTGATTAGTGTGTACAAGAGTTGGTTTTGAGCAAAAGATAAACCAGATTTGTCTGCACCTTTCTCTGTATTTTTGTATTTTTTCCACTTTTTTCTGCTTTTTGAAGTACCATGTAGTGCATATTTTAACAGCCAGTTTAAAGAGTCTTTAATCAGTTTGAGGGGCTTTGCTTCTTTCCTGCCTCTTGTCACCTTTTCTTCCCTCCAAATATGGCCCATATCAATGTATTTTCTTTGGTTATACTTGGCCTAAGTTTTGAAGGAGCTTACTAGTTAGCTTACGGTCTTAGACCGAGTAGGGTGTGTATTACTCTTAGTGCTTGACATACAGTCTGTTTAGCCCTTCTTATCTCTAATTTTCTTGAAATGTTTGCCAAGATGAGGTTTTTCAGGCTGCTGGTAAGTACTCACTTACATTTGTCTGCCCTTTTTTTAACAATATTAATTAATTTCATTCTAAGAGAGGTTCTAAAGTTCACCAGCAACAACTCTGGAAAAAATATTTTGATTTGGGGAGTTTACCCAAGGACTCTAGAACAGAATTGTGCTTACACCGTGTAACGTCATACGTATAGTGATTAATACTGGGTTTATTTAAGGCTTATCTAAAGCTCTAGCATATGCTTGAACAGTCTTTGTGACCTACAGTGTGTTTGTTGGTTTCATGTATAAACAGCATTTAAATACTGGCTTGTCAGCAGGCTTTTTGCTGATACTCTGCGTGTAATTGTCTGCACATATGCAGTACTGCTACAGTAGGTGGCAGGCACTATCTGTAGCCAACCCAGTCTAAACTTCATTCAGTAAAATAAATCAAGGACAGTCTGACTCCTTCGTGACCTGGTTCTGCTGCTTTCTTTGTGGCTAAGAACAATATAATGTGTGGAACTTGAGAGCACAGGGTTGTAGCTTTGGTTAACAGGGTGTTAAAAATCAATAGAAGATAAACAGACTGAATATGACAGGTGAACTTTTTTAAGAGATGGTCTTGTGGGTTTTTTTGGGTTTGTTTTAATGATTTTTATTATACTTTATAGAGGTTGCTGATATTACCCATGCTTTATCGAAGCTCACAGAGCCAGCACCAGTCCCAATCCATAAATTGTCAGTCACAAATATGGTTCACAGTGCAAAGAAAAAAATTCGCAAACACAGAGGTATAGATGAATCACCTCTAAACAATGAAGTTCTGAACACTATTCTTTTGGTAAGTGAGCTCTCTGCGCATGTTAAATGCGTATAAAACATGTATTTCACGCTTCCACGGATGCATTTGGGTTATAGTTTATGGCAGAATTATAAATAAAGATCTCTGATGTCAGTTCCATTATTTGAATTGCATTTATCAGCTTTTTGAAATAGCCTAAGTTGTTACAAGTATCTGCAATATACGTAGAATGAAAATGAACTCTGAATTCTGCTAACAGTTTTAATTATAGGGATTGCTGGTACGTAAGCAGCAGTAGCTTTAGGGAGAAAGTGGGAAAATCAGGAAGAAACAAGTTTGGATTTTGTTTTTGTTTCTTGAAGTTCTTATTTCCTGATGCTGCTGACAAACTCGCAGATGGATTTGAAACCAGAACTAGCACTCCAGCAGGAAACAATCCTCCGCCAGAGAATGAAGATTATGTAAGTTTTCCTGACTGACACTCAGGAGAGAGAGAAAGAAGTTTTGAGTGTGTGCTCAGACCGACTTCACTGTAGTTGCCCTATGTCTTGTAATAGATCATTTTTGGAAAGATGAAATTACCTTTGTGGAATCTCCATGTAGAAATAGTGATTATTTTGGGTTTTGGGTTTTTTTTTTGTTTGTTTGTGGTTTTTTTGGTTTGGTTTGTTTAGATTTTTCCTTCTAATTTTTTTTTCTTTCAAAGGCTGACATTTTTTGTAGCTTATACTTACAGGCTTAAAATATTGTTTAGTCACTTGTATTATCAGACAGTAAAGAGATCGTATGGATTGTAAAAAAAAAAAAAAAGTCATTGTTCCTGTATTTCCTGCTTTCTTTTGTTTCTTACATAGAATCTCTTCAGTCAGTTTAAATCTGCTCCTTCTGATAGTCTGACGTACAAACTAGCTTTATGTCTTTGTATGATAAACTTCTACCATGGAGGAGTAAAAGGAGTGGCACATCTTTGGCAAGAATTTGTGTTAGAAATGCGCTACAGATGGGAGAACAACTACCTTGTTCCAGGGTAAGAGATTTTTTTTTTTTTTTCGTTGCTTTGTCATAGAAAATGTTCTTTGTTTCAGGAACAGAGTGAGTTCACTATGACTTTGAAACATACTGTTTGTTGGGTTTTCTTTTTTAAATTGCAAATGCTGTCCTCTATTTTTTTTTTTTTTTTTTTTACCCTACTTCCTTAGAGCAAGAAATGATAGGCAGTAGGGAAAAGTGTCTGTGCCCTCCTTTGAAAACTTCAAGATGTTTGGAGGAAGCTCAAGTTTGAGCACTCTGCTGTGTGAGTGAGGGTGCGGGGGGCGGAAGCTTATGCAAATGGTTGGCTTCCACTTTATCATTTGATGAAAATGAAGGAGCTGATATAGTGAGAAACACCTTTGCATTGTAATGGGGTTTTGCCACTTTTCTAAGGGAGCTGTTCCGTGTTCCTCCTGGTGAAGTAGCTTTTTCAGGCAGCTAATGCTGTCTCAAGTATTCCAGCCCTTCCAGGTCATGTCTGCTGCAGCAGAGTTTGTTGCAGACCAAATGAAGGGTTCTGTCAAGATGAGATATCAATGTAGAACAAAAATATATCCTTTTTTTAATGGGATGGACTGGCTGTTTATTTGCCAGGTTGTACTTTCAAATGGTTACACTAACCAAAAAAAATGGAGCCTGAAATATACAGAGATGACTCTACTATATCATTGCGGTTTTAAAGTAAAGTCAAAGGTGCTGAAGTTTTATTTGAAGACAGTTACCCTTTTAGCATCCAAATGGAAAACTGACCAAGAAATACAGGGTGTGTCTGTTTTGTACTAGTGGGAATGACCTGTGCGCTTCAGAAATGACCTCTAGGAAATAAATGTAGCTTTACTTCTGTGTCTGTTCAGTCACTAGCTTGTCTTCTGAGACCGTAGAAAAGCTGCATAGTTGAAAAGGTGGGGGTGGGTTCAATGTGGATATTTGCCCCTCTTTTGGATTTCATATAATTTAAGATCACATGTGTGTGAAAGATTCAACTTTATAATTGATAATGGTTACACTTCTACCTTTTGTTAGATTAGCTAATGGCCCTCCAGATCTGAGATGCTGTTTACTGCATCAGAAACTTCAGGTAAATATCCCAAATTTAAGAATGATTTTTCTCCTAAGGAAACTGTCAAAATTATAGCAATTATTAGGTAAATATATTGTTTTTGTAGATTTAGTTATGCTTGTATTATTGGGTCTGGTCTTCATTTCTTGGGAAAATCTTTGTTATAGCCACAAGTTCAATGGAATTTATTATCTTTTAGAATTATAAGAGATTTTTGGGGAATCTCCAAGTTTTTCTGTGACATTGTTTCCGTAAGAGAAGTAATTTCTAAACAATTTTTTTTCCCTTGAACTTGTTAGATGCTAAATTGTTGCATAGAAAGAAAGAAAGCAAGAGATGAGGGGAAAAGGGGGAGCGTGTCCGATCGTTCACCTGGTGATACTGGCAAAGGAGCAGACCATTCTGGAGATAACGCTGATAAGGAAAAAGAAGTTGGCAAGTCTTGGGAATCATGGAGTGACAGCGAAGAGGAATTTTTTGAATGTCTAAGTGACACAGAAGATCTTAAAGGAAATGGTCAGGAAAATGGAAAGAAAGGAGGAGCAAAAGAAGGCAACAAAGAGCCTGTAAACTTAAAACCAGAAGGTCGTCTGCATCCGCACGGAAAGCTGACGCTGCTGCATCCAGGAGAGCCTCTCTACATCCCAATAACACAGGTTGGGTAGCAAGAGCTGAGCCAGATGTGCAATACGGATCTAATGCAATATGGCTCATACCTAGAACTGTGAAACTGTGTGTAGTTTGCAGGTTGTGGCCTTATCCATTGTTAAAATTGCTAAGTGGTTTTGGCGTAAGACTTTGTTTTCCGTTTTTAAAACTTGATGAGGCTGTTAAACTGAAATCTCACATGCTCTTTGTTTTATTTGAGAATGGGTCTCCGTACCAAATTTCACTCAAAACACATTTTTTTAAACAAGAGTTAAGCTGTCTTGCTGACCTTTACATTTGGGTTTCTTTTTATTTTCAGCTCTTGAGGCATCTTCCATCCCCTCCTTACTTTCTTTCCTCTAGAGTAGGAGCCTTCCACCATGAAGATTTCTAGCTGACTGGCCAGAGTACTGGATCAGTTTTGCTGCTACATTTTTTTCTTTTTTAAAAATAAAAAACATTTCTCAATTCATCTAAATGGCCATAGCCATCAGGTTTTGGTACCATTATCTAAAGCAGGTTTTATCATCAAACTACCAGAAATATTACCTGACACAGACTTTCTTGTAGGGTGAATAGGGGTGAAACAGGAAGCAGTGGTGTTAGAGGAAGTAATTTGAAATCAGCTATGCATGAATAATACAGTATTTTTCATTCACTTGAGAGAAATTATTTTTAATGGATTTGCTTTGCGTGGGTGAAAGGTATGAGCAGAGTGTAGTCAGGCAAAATGTCGATTAATTATGGGCTGATAGTATCAATGGCAAAAATTCCACATCGCTTTAGGTGGATCTTCCTCCATCTCAACAAAATAGTATCAGTCAAATATGTCCTGGGCTTCATCTGGATTTTGGCATTTTAACAACATATCCTTATATTATTACATCATTCTCAAGTTGTTTTCTTTTTAGTTTCTTTTCATTAGCGTCTTCTTCAGATGCACAGCTTTAGGCTAATGGTTGTCATTATTTCATTTGAGTACAAATAGAGTAGAATGAACTTTTGGTGTCAGGGAACTTTCCACTCCTCCTTTCTTATTAAGGAAGAAGTCTAGGACAGGCTATTTGTAAACTTGTCTTTTTCCATGTTGCAGGAACCAGCACCCATGACCGAAGACTTGCTGGAAGAACAGTCTAAGGTACTGGCAAAACTGGGGACATCAGCAGAAGGTGCTCATCTTCGGGCACGCATGCAGAGTGCCTGTTTGCTCTCAGATATGGAGTCTTTTAAGGTAGTACTACTTGAAAAATTCTGTGAGACTGCTTTCTTCTTAATTAAACTATCCCTCTTGCTTGTGTTGAGCAATTCTGAAGGTTTTTCTGACAAGTTGTTCATTATTTTTTCCTCCATAAAACTGTTACGAAATAGTTTAAAGTTGAAAATAAAACCCTATTGATAAAAATTCTGGAACACTTCAAAAACCTGTGACTGTCCAGTCTATTATGCTGTAACGTTCCAGGAAATTTGCACAATGTCTGTGGGAAGGGAAAAAGCCCACAAAACATACAGTTGATAAATTGGGAATTAAAACTCGGACAAGTCCATACAAAATGATGTCAGAAGAAAACTGAGCATCAAAGTCCTGAATCAAAATGACATGTGTCTCCCTCCCACTGCCTTGTAGTTCTTGTTTAGTGTCTCTCTTACCTGTACTTTCCACTATGTCTAGCTCTGTAAAATGCACCTTTAACCGGACTCCAAACAGATAAAATGTAAAGGGTGGTGTAAAGAAAAATCTATTGACATGTTCACAATTCTGTATTTGGACTCTGGGGAGGCGGACATAATTTTTATGTATAGTTGAAGATGTTCTGTACTTTAGTAGGAAGGGTAAGTTATCACTATTTAGAAGTCCTATACAGCTGTTCATCGAATTGGGACCAGACTAGCTGTGGGTTTGGGTAATTTGTTGCATTTCTTTTCTGAGCTCTGCAGAGGGAGTTAAGAGCACATATGCAACTGTCATCAAAGGATCTCAAAACTCTAAAAAGATTGAAGATTCTGTCAAGAAATAGTTATATATGGATTTTTTTTTTTAAATTATTGCAATGCTTGTAGTAAAAGGATACAGATGTACTGTAGAGTAAGATTGCAACATACTAATATCAGTTTATTAGCAGTGACTCATATCATATTAGATATATGTAGCAGTTTTATTTCTATGGTGCAAGTGATCTAAAAACTTAAAATGAGAATATAGAGCTGTAATTTGAAGTGGAAGTGCACTCTTGATAGGCACATTGAATAGACCTATGCATGTATTTGTGTTGACATGGCATCAATGAAAAATGAAGGGCTTTTTTGGAGCGTGTTTTTTTTAAGTTCCTTTTGAAAGGAAGAAGAAAAGGTGAATTTTGTTACCGGAGTGTTAGAAGATGGAAAGTCAGTGCTGAAAGCATATTTATGCAGCCCAGTGATTCTTTTAGGCTTGGGCTGTTTTTCGTCTAAGTCTTTAATGGTATAAGTTTATACGTTTAAAAAAAAAAAACAAAAAAAAAAACCAAAAAAAACCTACTGAAAATTGCATGTATTGGGTACCAGATAGAAGCTTGACTTAATGGTATAATTTTGAGCTTTCCTGAAGTAACTATGAATGTACTGGTTTTGGAGCAATAAGAAGGTTTCTTTGTTGTTGTTGATGGTGTGGGTTTTACCCCTTGCCTTTGACTTGGTTTACACTCTATTCCCTCACCCTCCCAGGTCTCTTCCCTAGTGTACAGTTTGGTGACTGTGAACAGAATTCCCTGAGTTTTGGCTCCTAGCCTGTGCTCTACCCACTAAACTGTATTGCCTTCCTACCCAGATTATCATGTTTTCAGGCACAATTTTCATCTCCTCTTCATTCTAGGCAGCTAATCCTGGCTGTTGTCTGGAGGATTTTGTGAGATGGTACTCCCCTCGGGATTACATTGAAGAGGAAGTGGTTGATGAGAAGGGGAATATAGTAATTAAGGGCGAGCTGAGTGCCCGAATGAAGATTCCAAGCAACATGTGGGTAGAAGCCTGGGAGACAGCAAAACCAGTCCCAGCCCGGAGACAGAAGAGACTCTTCGATGACACTAGAGAGGCAGAGAAGGTGAAAAGCTCTGGGGCTAATGATAGTCTGATCTGTAATGTTTACAGCAGGCCTTTCTTCTTCCTCCTGCAAGATTTAAATATTAACGCATAAATATTCTCGGAGTTATTAAACTGTTTTGTATGTGGCTTAGAGTTAATCAGAAACTCTTGCTGCCGTACAACAGTGCGTTTGAAGTATCTAAAATAATCAGTGTGTGGGATGTAACTTCACAAGCTGTATTACTGAAGTACTTCTTTCCATTATTAGTAAATAAAACAGATTTTTATTTGCGTGTATGTGTTAGGAAACTAAAGTGTTCCTAAAACATAATTATTTTTAGTTTCATTCTAACCTGTTGGGACTGTAAGCAATCACTGAGGATTCATGCAGAACTACCTATTGAGTCCTGTCTTACAACAGTGCTCCATTCTTGTGAATTCTTCAATGTTAGGTACTCATCTTTCGTAGTTAACCTTATCTTTGGGAAGTAGTTTTGATCACTAACATATTAAATTTTCTAATGTCATATTAAATTTTCTAATGTTATAGGTGCTTCATTACCTTGCAGTTCAGAAACCAGCTGACCTTGCAAGGCATCTATTGCCTTGCATCATCCATGCAGCTGTACTCAAGGTAAAGGAGGAAGGTAAATAATGTTTAATAAATTATTAAGTTTTTTTAGGGTGAACATGAATGCAATAATTACACCTTCTTCTTTTCTTTTCCTCCTCATAGAAGCACTAGAAGATATATCTTCAGTTAAGAAGATTATTAAGCAGATAATATCCCATTCCAGTAAAGTTCTACGATTCCCAAATCCAGAGGACAAGAAGATGGAAGTAAGACAATTACACTGTCCGGAGCTGAAAACTTCATAGATTTTTACACTGTTCATGGGAGTGCTAAAAGAACATCTTTTTAATTTTAATTTTTATTAAACTCTTGCAGGAAATCATTGCTCAGATTATGAGTGTGGAAGCTATCATTGCTAGGGCCAGGTCTCTGAAAGCAAAATTTGGGGTAGAGAAATGTGAAAATAAGGAGGAGAAAGAAGATCTACAAAGGTGACGGATTTTTTTTGTTTTCTTGTTCAGCTGCCCTCCCCCCCCCATTGTTTTGTTTTTCCTCTGATGCCCTTTTTTTTTGCAGTGTCAAAATTTATGACAAATGGAAATGGTTATAATACAGAAATACTAAGGAATCATTTAGTAGCTATAAACATTAGGTGTCCCTGTCCCTAGGCTACCTAGAGATGTTGTATGTGGGTACCCTAAATGCTCCTCTAAGTAACCATCTCTTTGAAAACATGTGATACAGATTTAATGGATTTAATTTATTTTTTCTTGTATGTAAAAGGTATATTTGATGAATTTTGTTACAATAGAGGTAAGATTAGAAAGGACTAGGAATTTAGTATTTTCTATAACTAATGTGGAATGAAATACCCCCCACCCCTCCACCCCCAAAGTTAGATTTTCTTATTCTAGTCTCCTTACTAATTTGAAACATGTTACTGCGGAACTGTATGAATGACAAGTGACAAGCCATGTTTCACTGCTTCGCTACCTGCTGTCAGATTATTTACGTATTGCTTAAGGTGACTAATACGTAGCATTAAAAAAACCCAACACGTTAACTTCTTGCTGCTGTGCCGAGAGAGAGAGATGACACTTTGTAGTACATGTTGGCAGCTCAGAGGAGTGATGTCTGACCAAAGCAATACATTGGTGCTCAAAAAAATTGTCATGTTGTTACTTCCTCTTTGTGGCTGACACCGTGAAGGCTTTTCATGTTGAATTTATACATCTGCATTAGGAGCCTGGGTTCCATTTATAGTTATTTGAGAGAAGTAATCCTTGCAGAGGCTGAATTGCAACCTGGGTGTTAATTGGCCCTGCTGCTGGAGTTGCAATGCAAGGAGCTGTATAATCCTGCCTTTCCTGACCTCACGTGGGAAGCTGCTGTGTCCAGCTTAGTTTTGACCTACATTATCTTAAAAGAACGGCTGCTTGTATTTGCATGAAAGAAAGCAACAAGGTAGGAGGGAACAACTGAAGGCTTAGGGGGCGTTAGTCTTTAGGGTTGAGGGAAAGGAGTAAAGGGATGAAAAGGTGATGACGGCATTTGAGTGGGATGCTGAAAATGTCAGGGTGTTTTCCTTAAACTTTTAGAACAGAGAACTCCTGAGGGTGTCTGCCAGTTCTTGCTCTGTGCAGATGATGGGAGGAGAAGACCTCATCACAGGAAACAATTCTGTTTTTAGATTAGCAAACTAGATACAGCTGAGAATTAAACATTCCTTTTTCCTTTTCAATAATTTGTACCACCAGATTCGTAAACTGTCTCCTGGACCAGCCAGAGGTGTCAGTTATTGGTGCAGGAAGAGGACCTGCTGGTAGCATTATTCACAAACTGTTCGTGAATGCTCAGAGGGTAAGAACAAGCTCTTGATTGCTTTGCAGACAATTCTAATTTAAGCAATATAAGACAATGAATTATCATATGATGCCAGTTTATTTTGTCTGCATATATGCATGTATCGTCATAAATGTGCTTGAAGTTTTTCTTTGTGAGGTTCAACATGATTTTGGCAATAACAGAAACTTGCAAAATGAAAGAAGAGTAAATGACCTGGGATGTCAAACAATTAAAGCCAGCTGGGTAGATAGAGGTGCCGTTAATGTTTGATTTACTTCAGACGGTAACATCAGTAACACTGTTACGGCACAAATTTCTGCTTCAGTCAAATTACACAGTATGTGCAACATCACAGCAAGAACAGTCAAGTGTGTTGATTGTTTCACATAGGAATGTAGAAAAACGCATCATAATATTAAATACTTCATGAAGAGTAACTTTTTGGACTGAGGCTTATACTTGAAATACTTGAGATTTCTGCTGTGGAAACTAGTGTGTTTAGGAAGAGTTTCAGTTCTTTTCCAGTACAACTCTACATTCAGTCTACTTATTGCTGGTGTTGTATGTATTTTCTGGAAACCCTTCCCCAGTCTGTATTGGTATAAATATTCCCTTTTTCTCTTAAGCAGTCTTTGTAATAATTAGCCTTAAAGTATTGATTTCCAGGCTTTTTAGACTGCAGTCAGCCTTTGCTTTCTGTCAGAACGACACCCGTTCATAGCATCAAATTATCTAACTAGAACTTAACTACGGTGGTAATAACAAGGTAGCATGGTACTGCAGGCATCTTGGAGCCTGAAATCCCATTCGGAAATCATTGCTATAAAAATGTTGTGATTGGGTATTAAACAATTTTAAGCTATGGATGCTTTTATAATAATCTGTATTTTGCATCTCGGCATAAAAAGGACCATTCTGAAAACAGACCATGGTTATTCTGGGAAATGAAAACCAGAACACTTATTTTGTCCTTCTAGTCTCTAGGGAAAATCTGCTTGCAAATCTCAACGTGTCAAGCAGCCTTACTTACAGACTTTCCTGTAAAGCCTGAGGTTGTGCCCTTGCCTTTTTAATATCGAGTAGTTATGTTTTTAAAGCTGAGTGAGAGTTTCTAGGGTTAATGTTCAATAAAGATGTATGTAAACTTCTAGGGTCTTGTTTGTTTTGAAACATCAGTAACTAAAAGTAGGTTACAGACACTTCCCGCTAGGAGCTGGTCACTGTTAATTAAGACTTCTTAGTGGGACAGGAGCTACCTTGCTGTTTATCTGCCATGAATTACTTCAGTCGCAAGCTGTTCGGTT
The DNA here is from genome assembly GCF_964199755.1 of Larus michahellis. Taxonomy (NCBI): domain Eukaryota; kingdom Metazoa; phylum Chordata; class Aves; order Charadriiformes; family Laridae; genus Larus; species Larus michahellis. The sequence goes on from NC_133902.1 coordinate 53,087,705, forward strand.
AATAGAAGTTGAATTGACTCCCTTGTTTGTTACTTTTTGAACCTGGACTCCTCTCCGAGTTGTGTAAAATGTGTTGTTATATTCTCAAACTTTCTCAGGAAGATTTATGATATAAATGCATGTTCTTGGGAGTAGAGTGCATGATGTCTCTTAAACCTACAGTCTCCTTCTAAGCTCTTGTAAGTCACCTCTGACTTGCCTTTGTTTCTGTCTTCATCACTGGTTCTTTTCTCATCCCTTTCCAAGCTGACTGAATCTTCTGATGAGGTAACCAACTTTGTCCCTCGTTTCCCACTCATCTTCCCTAGCTGCATAGACTTGAACCTTTTGGTAGATAGAGTACAGCAGCCTGATTTAGTTTTAATCTGTTCACATATTAAGCATAAAAACAATTTTGTGTTTCCAGAATGGTTTTTCCTCGTTCACTGACTTTATTTTTAGAGCCTAACGGGTCATGAAAAGAGAGAGAAATCTTTATAAAAACAAAAACCAAACCAAATCAAACAAAACCCACTTCTTAAAGGGAATATTAATGCTTTCTGATGCTGAAATATGTGGCCTTGCCTTTGTATTCTTCTGTGTTGCCATCACTGTGTTTTGTGTATTGAACAGCCAGGCGTTTGGGGGGTTAGGTAGGGATGGACAGTACCTGAATGTCAGTCCTGGGTACCAGAACTTACTGACACCGCTGAACGTTTTGGACAGATACAGAGAGGTTTGGGGAAGAACTGGGGTAACTGTGTGAAGGAGCACAGGGAGCTCCCTCTCTGTTGGTTTCCTAGAACTGCTTTTGTGGGAACAAGCGGAACTTGTCCCTGCTGACTTCTTCTGTGGCACAGGCTGTGGAGACAAGTGGTGGCAGGTCCGCGCTCCTGGGGAGCATCTGGGGAAGAGGGGTGGGAGCAGTGGGGCAGCTGAGTGGGGCCATGAGGGTTGTCTGGTGGGTTCTGCCACAGCTTGAGTTGTGTACACTTAAATTAGGACCCTATTAGGGTACTGGGGTGTGTATATATATGTAATTAGGGAATGCTTAGGGGGCTGAGTGGTGCGTGCCAGCCCTTCTTCCAGTATGCAGATTTTAGTGTTGCTGCTTACTGGCTTTGAGGCAGTGAGCATCGATGGAGATTGCACGGCATCTCCCTTGCTCTGCAATGTCATTTCGGCAAGACTCTGGCCATGAAAAGCATGTATCGGGTTAGTATTTTGAGTTTGAAAAGGCAGGTGACTTTTTGTGAAGGCTCCAGTAGTGGTCCTGGTTATTTGTGAAAGGAGGCTGGCTTGGCCTTGAGGGCCAGGCGAGCTGAGAGGAGAGCCCTGTTTGCAAAGGGCATTTCGTCTGCTCAAAGCCCTCGCTTCACACAGCCAGAAAATCAGGAGCTTAATCTAGGCTGAGCTTCACCATCCACACTGAAGGTTCCTCCATTTGATTGTGCACAGCTTATTTCTTGACATCCCATTAGTGTCTTGCTCTGTGTACACATGAAGCCTTTTGATGTGTTTACCATTTCTAATCTTCCTCTGTTCCTCTTAAGAAATATTTTCTGAATCCTAATCTTAAGAAACAGCTTGCCCTGCCATTATACCTCTGCTCTTATTTAAGGTCTCTGCAGTGCCTCCACTTGATGAAGAATTGAGGAGATCGGGTTCGTCAGAGGAACGAAGACTCAACGCAGGGGCCGTTTCTGATTTCCCACCACCCACAGGTCGCGAGGTGATTTTGCGCACAACTGTCCCCCGCCCGGCTCCTTACTCCAAGCCCTTGCCCCAGCGCATGTACAGCGTGCTGACCAAGGAAGACTTTCGGCTCGCAGGTGCCTTTTCAGCAGATACAACGTTCTTCTGATGTAACCAGCTGCATTATCTTGTGTGTCTCCACAAGTAGCATGCTATTCATTTTCCTTTGGGGAAGTTAACACAGATTGACTGGCTTGTGGCAAAGAGAGAATATGATTGTCATTAGTGACGGAGTGTCATATTCCCAGTGGAGAGCTGAACTGGCAGCTGAGATGGATGCCTGTAGCAACTCCAACTTGGAGGTTTGGCTCCACGAGTAATTTTAATCGGATCTTTGGGGAAGGAAGTTTAGCGATCTCCTCTCTGTCCAAAGGGAGCACATTATTATTTTTTTTTTTTTGATTAGCTTGTTTAATAACAGACATGAATGGGCTGTGTGCAAATGCTTCATGTTGAAATTCATGCAGAATGTGCTTAATCAAAGTCTTCAATGAAAGTACTTAATCAGACTTTATCAAGTGACAGTAGCCTACTTAAATTGATGTGCAAACAATAATTTGTATTTATTGCCAATCATAACTATTTAGCCCAGTATTTTTTTATTAATTGCTAAGTTGCAAATACTTCTAATACATCCTTGGTTTTATTTAGAGTATACAGTACATTCTAGTTCATGCTAAACTTTCCTAGCATTTGCAGCAGTTATCCAAAAGGATCTTATGTTGAACGCTTCCGCCAAACAGAAACAAAGAATTTGGGGCTGTAACTGGAGGGTAAGCCTGATAGCCTTAAGTGGATTGTTGACGGTTTTGGAGACTTCATATCCTTCCCTGCATGCAAGGGCCAAAGCTGTGTGTAAATGACGTGTACAGAGGTGTTTCACCGTAAGCAGCTTGCTGGTATTTACAGAGAGCATTTGAATGCATACTGGGGCTTTGGTCTGATTCGGTGAAACAATTCTATCGCCTGCTGTAAACTAACCCCACTGGGTATTCATGCGAACACTACGACCTGTACGTGCCAATGTTGCTTTTACAGTCATCTTTGTGGGTTTTAGTGAGAAGCAGCAAAAGATCAGCGTTACTTTACAAAATAAAATGTAAAAAGAGCTACGGTATTGTTGACATTATTCAGTGAATCTGAACTTATTATTGGCTTTCTGACTTCCTCAGGTACTAGCAATGGTTTTGTCAAAACACTTTTTAAATGTCATCCTTGCATGGTTTGACCCAGGAAAAGCATCGTTTATGATTCTGACTACATAGATATAGAAAGTTAAGTTCTGTATCAGATAGCAGGGGCCCAGGTGTTACCCTAAAACTTCTTGGAGGGGCCAGGGGTGATAGTGCTTCCCTCAGATAAAGCTGTATCAAGTAGAAATACAATTTTCAGGATAAAGAAGCGTTAATTTTCTTCAGAGAAAATTTTGTGACAGAACTTGTTCTCCAGGCTGTTTGCATTTTACCTGAGGCAAGTTCCTCTGATAAAAAAAGACTAACTTAGCTGCTGTTTAACTGCCTAGGTCCTTTAAAAGAAATAATTACTGAATAAGTAATCTTTAACTTAAGTATCTTCCCTGATACTCGTAGTTTCCTCCTCTCCTGACATGCTGTCTTCACAAAATTTTATATTGAAGTGTGTCTTCTCGTAAAGGCTGTATAAACTTGCAAATCCCTCAGTTAGTTAAGAGCTGTTCTTAGGCTGAAGAGCTGATGCCTTTAATCACTTGGAGAAAGAACACAAACATCAAGTAAGACTTCTTCAGGCAGTTACCTAAAGATGTCTTTGCTGGAGAAGCCCAGTTAGTTTCATGCTATAGAAAATAGTGCATTCAGAACACTACCTTTCTTTAACTGAGAAAAAAGAACATTTTTAAGAGGTTTTTCTCACTAAGGCAACCCAGAAAGCTTTACAGCTTATTTTAATTAGATTTACTTGAAATTGCAGCCATGTACTTTCACAACAAGATCTGTAGTGTAACAGCAGTTACTGCTGCCTTATGGCATTCAAGGGGTGGGGGAGAGACAGATAAAGCGTTAAAAAAAATCACCAGGAAAAAGAGAAATGTATTTATTTGAAGTAAGCATAAAGAAAGCCACATAAACAGTCCAAAATATCCAGCATCTCTGTAATCTTATTAGGGGAATGTGACTCTAGCATGTCCCAGAAACTACCTTTGATGAGATAATTGGTGATATTTGTGGCTCCTTATCATGAATAAGTTTGTAATACAAGCTGGTTTAAGTAAAACCAGATTTCAACAGGTAATGTGGAATGCCAAAATCTTATGTCAGGCCCAGTGCCAACAGTCGGCCTTTCATGGCTGATCAGCGCGTTCCTGAGGCTGCTATTAGTGGTTTGTAGGTACAAGGCAGTTTTAGAAGCAACAAATCACTCATGCTATTTTGTGATAATACATATCAGAACTTGTATTTTCTCCAGTAATTTTGGTATTTGAACAAAGAAAAGAATTTAAACTAAGATACCCTCTCAGTCCGTAATGTCCCCAGTACAATTGAACCCCGTAGGACCAACAGGAGTTTCAAGAGAACTTTCTCAAATTCTTGCAGGTATAACTTACGCTGTAACAGGAAAACAGGAATGCTTCAAAATTGCATTAAGGGTACACACAGAAATTTAGCTTTAAACCACAGGGTCATAAAAACATAACCATGATCAATACCTTGGATGCACTCACCCAAGCCCCTCCGGCAATCAAGTGTTAAAAGTGATTTCTTGGTTTTAATTCTGTATAGTCTTCCCTCTACCAACAGCATGATACAAGGATTTATGTGCACGAGGAAGACTGTGTAACCATACCGGTTTCTGAGTTGCAATGTAACTGAATACACCTTGCATTTTACATCTTCACAAAAAATTTTGTGATATCACAGCCGTACTTCGTAGCTAAGGAACGTCTCTTCATCTGGCTTCTTTCCTTGGCCTGTTTCGCAGTTCTCTGTGAAGGGAAAGACAGCTCTGTTCAGTAAGCGTTGTCACTTGGCAGCAGCGTGCTCAACGGAAGGTGTTAGCTGACAGTTAAACTTCCATCTAATTTTGCAGTAGACAACATAATAAAATGCAAATGTTTATTAAGGTGACATTTTCCCAATTCCTGAGGAAGCTGTTGCATGGTTACAGTTCAATGCTACCTTTCACCTTCACCGTGTGGGATGGAGAGGCTGGGAGCAGAGGGCTGAGGAGGAACCCAATGACTGTCTTCTACTGCCCTACATCTACCAGCATGGCGTGGGAGAGGGCGAGGGTTTCTGGCTGCACCGTACTGACCTCTCTGTGGCAGAGCGTACACAGCGTTTGAAGGTTTTCCAGGGAGCACTGTCCTCCTCCACCGTAAACGGGCTTGATGTGGTCTACCTGCCAGAACTGGCCTTCTGCCGGGTTCGTTATGATTTCATTCAACTGCAGTAACGAAGGACACGACATTGGAAGCGTTAGATACTCCTTCTCAACTACATGTATGTTCTACTGTAAGAACGTGGAAATAATTCAGGGAGGTAGGTATTCATACTTTTCATCAAGAGAAAGAAAGTAAACATTAGTATTTTTCTTTTGTTATTCCCGCAGGACAAGCAAACTCCTGTAATTTTAGTTGGCCTATTTTCCCCCAGCTGCAGCGTGCTAAAGCGCACAGCAGTGGATCAAGGAAAGACAGAATGAAAAGTTCCATTTTCTTGATGGGTACAGTAAGTTCCCTTCAATATCATTTTATCAACATCAAGTGCTGATATTAAAAACATGCAACAGGTTGAAGAAGCGGACCCTGACTAGGGATTTGTCATTTAAGTTTTCGATCAAGACAGCGGGAATTGTAATAACGAGCATTGAGAAGCCTGAGGTGCTAAAGCCCCGTCTCAGCTTTCAAAAGGGAACTCAGACACAGTAGAGTTGTGTTGACTTTGCAGGCTGTAGGACACCCTCCTCTGCAAGACTTCTTTTCATCTCCGTCTTTTGAATGTGCACCACCTTGTTTTAAAAAGCTGCAAGCAACACAGCTCATCTCATGCACGCAACAAGTGATGGTAAATGACTGTCTTTTGCAAGTTTCAATGGGTGCCTGCAGAATTTATTTAAACAATTTAGAAGCAGTAACTTCTGAAGCAGAGTTTCATCTTTGCAGCAGAAAATAAAACGGTGTTTTAGTTTCTGAATAAAAATACCATTTTACATAGGAAATTTCTTCCTCTCTGCTCCATTGCCTCCACATCAGCAATCACGACCATGGGAGAACGGTCGTAGTTTGTAATGCATTTGAGGCGATGCTGAGAGGAGCTGTGACAACTGGCTTTTGTTAAGCTCCTACATAACATTCTGCGAAGTCAGAATAACTTAGTACTGCTAGACTACATTCATTCTTAAATTGTTTCATAACCGTAAAGTTCATCAGTAAAGTGCATTTCAGGTACAACCAGCTGCAATATTTACATCTCTGAGGAATCAAATTCTGATGCCTGTGCCTTTTGGAGGTGAAAAATGTGTTAGAAGACATTGGCATTTCTTGTGTTTGGTTGTTTGTGTTTTCTTATTCCGTTGGTGCTAGGTTAACCTTCCATCTTAAACCTGTAAGAAGAACATTTTGGATTTCTCTGAACTACATGACAGGACTACGCAGATTAGCTGTTACCGCTTCAAAACCAGTACTATTACCTGCCCGAGGGGGAGGTGAGACATCCAAGAATCCTCCAAAAGTTTCTTACGCTGACTCTTGGGCGCATCTCTGACGCTGAGATAAAGCTCCTGGGCGTTTTGATTACAAAACTGGCAAACGCCGCGTTCAATTTCAAACACTTTAGTCCTGAGGTAGCTCTGACTAGAGCGAATCGAGAAGTCCTCCTGGCAGGCGTGAGAGCAGAATCGTGTGTCCCAGGCATGGGCCTGGCAGCCTGGCTCCGGCTGAGCCGTTGGCTGTTGACAGCTGAGGCAGAGTGGGTTTCCTCGGCTGTCCAGGGCTTGCAAATAACCTTTGTACTGAGAGGAGCCTTCAGCATCCATCTGCTCCGGACAAAGAGCTGATGGACCTTCTCCGTTTTCTGAAAGCAACCTGTTTGCAGAGAACAAAGTACAGCTGTTAGTTAATAGAGGAGGTATTCAGCAAACAATTCCGTAGGTTTTCATTTGGTTGGGTTTCGTTATTTTTTCTTAAGCACTGTGTATTTCTATTAGAGAAATTCTATGCTCTGAAATACCGATTTCAGTTGAAATATCTTGCTCAGGTTGATACCTGCACAGGGCAAATCATCTGCTTGGTTTACATTTCCATTTAAATGTAATTTCATAATACCACAGATTTTTCTTTTGCACACCCTACTACATTTACGCAGGTACACTGAATTATTAGCTGAAACAATGCTGCATTTATAAAGAAATGGTGTCTTCCAACAGGCACGCACACATACAAATGTAAAATGTTTCAGCCACACTTTAACAGAAGGAAAAAGTCCAAGAAAACATCCCTGTTTCTCTATGTGACTTTCAAAGCTACCTATCAAATTCCTACTCTAAACAAGGTGCACCTCCAGGCAGGATACACACTGTGTTTTACTAAAGTTTTTTTTTTTTAAAAATTCTGTCTACAATGTTCATGTTCTTTTCTCCCTTTTTCTAAATTTTGAGGCAGAATAGAAAATTTGGTGTCCCCAATTTGGTGCTGACCTCACAAGCAGGCCTGAGCTAGTGTTCTTTTTTTCTTTAACTGAATCACGTAACTATTTTCTTGTTTCATTTTAATTAGATTCAGTTAATTAGTAGTTATATCAGCAGACAACAGATGTAATCTAAGTTGTTAGAAGAATAAACCATAGCTCTTTAGCACTACAGCAAGTTTCTTACCTAAACACTGTACTCCAGCAAGGTAAACACTCATAGCAAAAAATTTTGCTACCTTAGAAATGGAGAAACAGGTAAATCACCTTCTTGTACTAATAAACTTACTTTGTGGGATGACCTGATTGTTCAACAGAAGCATTTTCATTCTTCAGACAAACCCCACTTTCTTTGGAGATGAGGCGCACGCTGCCCCCGCTGCTGCTAGCTTTGCTAAGGGAGGCTGCTGCTACATCCTCCTTGGTCACATACCTGAAAGAATTCAAAATTCTGTCAATATCCTACAAAGGGAACAATCTCCCTCAAAGAATATAAAGAATATTCACTCTTGGCTGCAGCAAGATTGGTACGGCACCATCTCTTAAAATGTCCCTCGTTTTCCAGATGAGAAATGAATAAAGGTTGGGAAAACATACTTCACCATAATACGTCCTCATTACACACCTTTTTCTAAAACTAGATTCAGCTCTCACCGGCAAACAGATGGGTTGTTTGTGTAGAACAATAGGAAAATGAAAGCAATTTGATACTGCCTGACAGTGAAATCTAAAAGCCGTTTTGTTTCGGTTAGGTGAAGTCTCACTGATACTCCGGCTCCTACAGGAAGCTTTACAAGCTCTGAAGGACTCCGTGCTCCATTACTTGTGTTGGAACTCACTTCTTTATTTTAATGTAAAAACATACAAAACACCGCTGCTCTTAGAATGGCTTCACTCCGATCATCCTTCCAAAACCACTGGTCAGACCGCTTCTCATCAGCACACCTCTCTGTACCATGCCTATGCCAAACCCTATACGCTACCTTAGAAGACGGCTGTAGATTTACAGCAGATTTTCTAACCCACTTCACAGTTACACCTTTCCTACTTTTTATGCAATGAAACAATCCGGCAACAGGTCAAGAAACACTTACTACCTGCTGGTTCTCCTTATATTACTGGGATTACAAACTCTAGTTATTTACTTGAATTCTTACCTACAGTCAAAATAGAGTCGCCCTGGAGAATTTAACAGCAGGGACTGAGAGGAATAAAAAGGTTTTAGACAGTTTGCAGAGGCACCTCAGTGAGTTAACCTGTAACGCGTGAGAGGTTTTGTGGAGGGCAATGACAACTTGTAGCTGCAAACATCTGTGAGGGAAGACAGCGTATCAGAAAAAGGAAAGAAAGTGGGGAAAAAAGGTAAAATTAAGTTTTAACAAGGATTAGACACTAGCCCTTTTCAGTGACACCCAGGAAGGAAAACAATAGTATTGAGAAATGTCATCCACAGAGAACAGAATTGCTTAAATAAAAACGAGTTATCAGAAAGAGTTGGAGCAGGCTGTGAGATATGAATAAAGAATTATATCATTGATGGCACCTAATGACTTATTCCTGCTTCCAGGTGGGGAAAACAACAAGATTCTTTGACCTTACTTTTCTCTTTTGAGTCCCTGAGGGTCATGATTTTTCCTCAAAAAGTTCCAGATGTTTAAATATGCAGCGCAGCGAAGCCAGAGCAGCTGCTGAGTGCGGCAGGGTGCCGGACAGGGAAGCGGACACTTCCACTGCAACAGATTTACTGACGGGCTCGGTTTACCGATGTGCTTGGTTGCCGACGTCTGTCACGATGTGACAAGCAATCACCAAACAACCGGTCTACAGTCTCAGCATCATTCCATTGAAAGCTACATTAAATATATCAAACTTCCTGCAGCAATTAGTAAGAGGAAGAAAAATTAGCAGCCACATACCTTTTTGTGCTGCTGACTGCTGACTGCTTTTTAGACAACTCCTCCGCAGTGTGAAGAGGACTGCAAAATACCTGACCACTTTTTCTGACAATCTTCTGTTTCATTGCTGTTAGACGACTCCATTCTTTCACAAACCTCAGTATCTGGTAGAAAACGCTATTACCAGCAGCGTGACGTGAATTACACAGAACCATTTAATTACAGTGAAAGAGCGCTATGAATTAACACATTCAAAACTGGATGAAAAGAGCTGGTGTTATCACGGATAATCATTTTTCATACAAGCTGCATTCCCCCCCTCACCTGCTGATGAACTCTGACAGCTTTGGCATTGTCTAAAATACCGGTTTTGCTACGATAGGTGTGTTGATCCAGAAGGTAGAAAATAAGGCCAGGAATGATCTTTACTAATCTAGGAGAAGGGTTTCTTGATAAAGCCTCAGGTAAACCTTCCTTGTGTAAACGAGACTTTGCGGACGGGAAAAGCAGACACGCAGAAGAGTTTTCTTCTTACAGCGGCCATTCTCCTCTTGCACCAGGCCTCCCAGAGAAGGAAAGTTTGCTCTCGTTACTTGAATGGCATTTATAATTTGTTTAATAGACCACCTTTCTTCTTTCCTCTAACCTTCCGATGGATATGTGCTTAACACTGGATCGAGTGTTACAGCCCCAAATGTCAGCATGAAAGGCCAAGCTACAGGTAAATGGGAAGAGCTGTTCAATTCAACTAGGTATTTCTCACACAAGTCTTCCAATTCGTAAAATTTTAACAGAATCACTGACATACTTGCCTTGAGGTTGTAATATTCCTTTACAATAGCACAGTGCCATAAAAACATACATAATAAAAATTACTATAGTAAATTAGCAATTAATGACATGAGAAATCAGATCAACAAATTATCTTAACCACGCATCTGTTTTTATGGCAATACTGCCACCCTCTCTTCTGGGGCATTTCAGCACAGCACACCAAGATCCATGTCTAGGAAGTAGAGATATGCTTTACCATCAAAATATTGAAAGAACATTAGTTTCGAGCAGTTCAACCAGCTTCGGGAAGCCACAAAAAAACCAAACAACTTTTGAAGCTGCAAACCGACAGGACGGGTACGATTAATGGATTTTCTCAATAACTATAACCACAGAACAGCGAGGAAGTGAGGGAAAACCCCGTGATCCTACGTAGGAATTTAGAATTTATAATGTGGCTGCTTGCTTTAGGATGTGCGTAGGGGAAAAAATATTTCATCCCATCCTCATCTCTACAACAGAAAATAAATGGGAGTAATAATATGACAACTGAAGAGTGTTGGGTTTTTTTTCCATTCCTCTTTTTCCACTCTTTTTCTCAGTGACTTGCAACTACCTACAGCAGTCAGTATCATGCTGTTTCTGAACATGGACTATGGGAAAAATAAACACATTGTGCAATATGGACTTAATCGTGACTTCAGCTTTAGCCAGTAACAAACTTCCATACTTCAAGATTACGACATGGCAATGATTTTCTCCTTGGAGTATTTTTGCATGGCAAATGTAAAAGTGTCTCACTTCCTCAGAAAATGAGTCTCACTTCCTCAGAGTCAGAGCAGCAAGAAAGAAGTCAATGAAACATCAGGATATAATGGAAACAGAAATAAGAAGTTATTTCCCTGATTCTTTTTGGGAGCATTTACTAATATGGATCTTCTAATCTAGAGGAGAAGGCTGAGGGACAGGGACAGGATGTTGCATAAGGCAGTGCCACTCACTGCCCACAAACGCGGGATTCTTAACTTGTCTTTTCGGTCTAGCAAATAGCTTTGAAATCCTTTGGCAACATCTGTGTTATCCACCTCAGCTGCTTCACAAAACTGTTGGCTGAATCAGCCAGGTATCTGTCTTACAAATCTAAGTTCCAGCCTTGCTGGACAACCTACCAAAAAGAATCAGCTTTGCTCCCACACGACAATCTGATTTTCCAAATCATATTTCTCTTTAAATGGAGAAAATAGTTAAGAAAACTATGTTAAGCAGGTAATATTGCATATCTAATTTAAATTATGGATTTCCTTACTTGAGTACTTGGTTTCATAGTGTTAATGTTCTCCTCAAACACCGCTATGGATGTGACCTTTATTACCGAATTAACCAGAGCGACGTGTCTCCGAGGACCTGTCCCTACACTGCTCTGAACGTTGTTAGAGGACCGAAGGAAGAAGTGAGAGTGGAGGCCTGCTCAGAACTGCAGCTCTGATACAACCTAGCACGTTCTTATTCATCACGTGCCCCATTTAATTCATAACCTTTAAAATGCTATTTTATTGACTTATGAATGTTAGTTACTAATCCTGTAAATGAGAAATTAAATGATGCCTGGTTGATTCCATTTACCGAAATGTTAACAGGAGGCATGGTAATTTGCCAAAGTAACAGACTGCATAATTAATATTCACATCAACATTTACAAGATCTGCTTGTATTGATGAAACCTAGATCCCAAGGCCTGGAAGTCTTCTGCATTTATTAAAAAAAATAAAGTCAAAGCTCTCCATATTAAATACTATATTACTGGGCCAGTAGAATTTGTTCTTACCAATGAACGATTTTGTTTATGCTGGAAAGTTTCTGGTAAATCCTCCCAGTTATCCAGCTGTATGTCCAACGGGATGAAATTATGATTCAGTGGTTCACCATCCTAGACAAGCAAACGGTTTTGTTTACAGATGCAATGTAGCACAATCTAGAAAAAAGATTTATCACTTTAAAGTCAATTATCCTCCCTTCCTACTAAATTTAGTCCCTCAAGGTAAGATTTTTCCAGGAGCAAAGAATAAGCCCCAGATGTATAATAATAGCACAGACACAATTCACATTATATTCACATTAATATATCCAAAAGTAAACGGGGTGAAAATTTTAACTTTGAATATATCTGAATTTTTTTCTTTGCAAGTGGTTCAGACGCACAAACTGCCTTAAACTAAGAAACTGAAATTAGAATCCTCTTGACTGAATTTCCAAGGGAAATGAATGATTGTAGACTGGAGAATGTCACTTCATTACAATTTAAAATCAGAATCTTCGATAGAGCATTGTTTATTATACTTAACATTTTTTTTTTGAATGTCTGAACAAGTTCTCTTCCAATTAATTTTTAAGAAACAAGTTGTCCCAGTGGGTACATATGACCCAGGAACTTACTGACGATTTGCAAACATTCCAGAGAAGGAATCAAAGCAGAATTCCCCAGTGTCTCATGGCTCAGCAGAACGATTTTGTGCAGTATCTGGCATAATGAAACTCTAATCCAAGCCACAACCAACCCAGACCAACATGCAGTTGTCCAAATACCATCCAAAATGCATCTTTGTCTTTGAATAAGACTTGCCCTTGGCTATTTGTGATGCTTTGCAGTTGCACCTGAATACACTGACTCTTGCAGTAGCTTTAAAGAAATCTTCTCAGTGAACTTTTCTGTCCCATAAAAGAAGGGATTGGAAAGTCCTGATGCCCCCTTGAAATATGACCTGGAAAATTACCAACTGCTTGTTTGAAAATGTGGCGACAATATTTTATTTACTTACTTAGTCTGCTGTCTTTTTTACTTTTATTTTGAATATTCTTCTATCAAAAATATTTTGTGATAAGACATTATAATAAAAAAAGGAATTTTAAACAATTATCACTTGCATTTCTAACAGAAGATCTGAGTATACGTCGAATGTATTAGCCCCATGTGGTAAGCTAACAGAAGTGTCAGAAGTTGTGTATCTAGGAAATTATTACTTAATTCTGTTGGAGTGGGAGACGGACCTGGAGTAACGATGGAGTCTCAATATGAGTATGATCGTTCTCCCTTTATTCCAGTTTTCACAGAGTATATATAGACAGGCGATAAGAGCACGCGCTAGCGGCAGCTATATGATTGGCTTACGGTCTCTGTTCACGCACTGTCCATGCAGTTCATTCACAGATCAGATTGGTTACAAGAATTCACATAGTAAATTGCTTAGTCATTAGCACAACATGTTTTCTACCTTCTCAGTTCCCGTTTTTCCCATGTACTAATTCCATCTTCTATCACCTGTTTTGCTCTTAATCTAATCTCTCATAGCAGGGAGGCTGGCTCACGTGACCATTTTCTCTCAGACACATTCCTACATAATTCCACTGAAAAGAACAACTAGAATGATAAATGACCTAATTTTTGTACCTTTTAGCTAATGCAAAAATACCGGTCTTTATATAAAAAGTATAAAAAATGAAAGTATACATACACATTTCATAGGACAACATTTTACTTCGTAATTTTAAAATGATAACAAACGTGGATATTTCAGGTTTACCTTTGTATAGAGGTGAATTCTATCAGTATTCCTGCTTGCACAAAACATAAGCCCATCATATATTGGAAACGCGTCTGATTTATCTGTATCTCCTACCAAGAAAAAAAATGTTGACATTAAGAAGTTTTTTCCCTTCATTCATTTAATTCAGTCTACTCGGATACTCGGATGTTAAAAATAATACACGCGTTTTTAAGAAGTTATTTCTGCAATTTCCCAATTTGGTGTACATGCAAACACATTTTTGTATGAACACTGTAAATCTTTCTTTCAGCAAGGAACAAAACCAAGGGGAATATATACACCGCATGAGGATTCTGTATCTAATCCCAGAACAACATCATGAGCTACACAACTCACGCAGCATGCTAGTAAGATAGTTGTGTAATTTATTTTTCTGTTTCTCCTGAATTACCTATCATCCGTTTTGCCTGTGGCTGTCCTAAACACAAGTAAATGTTATCACAAGTTTCAATAAAACAATGCAGGTTCACAGTTGCTAGACTGACATAGTTCTTAAGTCAGCCAAAAACTCTGTCTTGCTTCAGGAGTTGTACGGAAAGGCTGGGTTTATTCATCATCAAAACTCAATAAACTTCCCAGGCTAAACCAAAAAAGTCATGTGCCGGTGTACGTACTTCTATCTTTCAAATGTTTAGGTTTTTATTTAAAAATTATTTTTCATGCCAGAGGCATTTAATACTGTTTCGCAAAGGGATATAATCTTTCTTTCATAGCAGTCCCACTTTACCTTCTCCACACATTTTTTCATTTTCTTCATTTTCAATTTCAATAGTTTCCTGTTCGCTGATTTCAACAGATTGTTGGGTCACCTTTTCCCCAAAATCTTCACTTCTGTCTTCAGCACTGCGCTGTGCTCTCTCTTCATTTCTCCTGGAGTCCTTTGACACATCTTCCTCAGTCTGCTTCATGGGAGTGTCACAGTTTCTCTCAACTATAGAAGAAGAAACAAGAAAAGCAATTATTTATGCTACCTGTACAAACAGGTACCTAATCAATGCACATCTGAAGACAAGACTATGTAAAGAAATTGCATTTTATTCTCTTAATATTATTATGGCACGACCTGTTAGGAAACTAGAGCTAACATTAATATTAGGAGAATAAACACATGGAACAATGTTTTGCATTTATGGAATTCCATGCACGCAGCTTAATGTCAAAATATATGCAATAAATAATGCAGTTAGTAATTCTATAGTATATACACTTATTGTATACCATAAACACACAAAGCAGTTTTCCAGGTACTGTGAAACTGAGAAGTTGGCCTTACTTGAACAAGCACAGACTTAAATAAAATAAAATAAAACAAAAAAAGAAAGAAAAAGAACCTTACTCCTTCCTTTGCCATTGAAATAGCAAATATAGGGACAGTTTTAAAAAATGGTTTATTAAGTTTGCAGATAGATTAATTAAAAAAAATATGCAGATAGATAAATAAATTTGATAAAAAATATCTGTTGGAGCACAAAATGCTGTATTTTCCAGGTAATGTCTCTCACGACAAATATACAATGCTCAAGTTAACAAGACATCTATTCCATATCATTTAGTTTTGAGAGGCAGAGAAAAAGTTTGCCTTTTAATTAATTCAGAATAATGATAAACCTCAAGGAAAAGGAGAGCTACTTTTGCTGCAAAGAAAATGGAGCATATATTCTTCCTCACCGGATTTATATCCTGTTATCATTTATCTGAATTTTCCGTCTGTTTCAAATTAGAATCATGTAAAAGATCCTTGGGGAAAGCAAAATTAAGAAGGCTCACTTAACGGGTTTCTGTTCATGTAAAGACACCATTCTTCCTATTTTGTCTGGATTTGTGCGTATTCATATATTCAAAAATACTGTATTTTCTAAAACTAATCACAACCGAAACGAAAAGGCGTATTTTTCCCTGCAGCACACATTACTTACCATTACTGCTTTGAGGGCAATTGCACATTTCACAGTACGGGAGCAATTCATTATTACTGTAAGTGCAAACACTGCAGTGCCAAACTTTATTTAAAGCTGTACTTTTGCTTGAAGTATTTAAGCCACAAGGAAGGACTTCATTGTTTTTTTCTGAAAACAAAGGCGGCTTTTTTCCAGTCAAAGATTTTTTCTTTTTCTTACTGGAGCTGACTGGAGTCGATCCACTTACGCTTCTTGCTCTTTTAGCTTCGCGTTCACAGGTGCTTTCATGACAAATTGCATCCACATCACTTATGCTTGTGGAATCCAGGTTTTCATTGCTCTTCTCTGCACCCTCTTCTTTTGTGACTTCTGAAGATTCTGAGTCATTATGTAGTGATTCATTACCAGAAAATGTTTTGCGTTTCTTCTCAGTGGAGGATTTTGGGGAAAAAAAAGAACGTATGTCACGCTGTCTTTCCTTTTCAAACTAGGAAAGAGCAAAGAAACACATAAACTCCACTTATAATTACTGCATAAGAAGCTGTTAAAATTATGATTTTTCTCCATTAGTATTGCTCTGTAATACAAGAAACTATTTTTAGTTTAGAGATGGTTTAGAGCGAACAACTGTTGTGTGTTTTTTTAAAAGAAAGAAAAAAGAAAAATAAGTTTTGAGTCTTACATGTGTAAACAAAAGTTCATTTTCAGAATCCTCTAGACTTTCACTGGGGGCCCAGGTCTCAGCAAAATTCAAAAAATCCCATTTCTCCTTATCACCTTCTTCGGCCTGCATTTTCTCTTTCTTGCCATTCAAGGTGCTGCCTGTGACTTTGGCCTGCAGAAAGAAGACTTACATAAAGTTCCCAAGCAATTCACATGTTGGAGTAAATTTATTTACCTATATTAACCCCATTTGCTTCCCTTGCAAACTTAATTCAGCATTTGCAAAGTAAGAGACTCTGTAGTAACTCAAAATAACTTCCGTGATTAAAACTACTTCTCTTCCAGCATCCATTTCTGCAAGAATAACAATAAGTAGTGTATTTAACCCACTATGACTTGTGAAAAGGCGTATACAAAATGTCAGTATTTATTGACGTTAAAAGAGGATGTATACATTGTGTACATCTCTTACGTTTTACTTGGCACATGGAGACAAATAAAGGCAGAAGGAATTGAAAGAAGCAGTTTAGTGACAGAACTTGTAAGGTAAATTGTTGGTCAATTACTGAGAGCATCTGTGCCATGTATAAGGAGACTCCTAATGTACTGGACTGAGATTTTTTTCAGAGGTACCTACAGGAATTAGAAGACAGAATTTCATTCCCCAACTGAATGTCAAATACAGTTTGCAGTACTTAGATTCTTTAAGCTGTGATTACTTTTCAGCAGAAGAGGAATACATTGGCAAAAATATCGTCATGAGTTCTGAATAAAGTAACTACAGACACAAAAAATTGCACCACTACAACACAGGGGTAGTCAAATGCAGGAATAACAACCATAAGTTGTCATTTGCATCAAAATAAACCCTGTGTAACCACAATCTCAAATGATTTTGACAAGCAGAGTTTAAAAGGCAGTGCTTTCTATGTTGACACTTCTGGAAATGTCAGAAAACAAGAGCTGACAGAACACTAACACACCTCAGTTATCAAAACCAGACACTAATGAATGGTATCAAAGGCTACAAAAAGGTCACAAAAGCAAAACAGCCAAATTATTTTTCTTAGTCCTGTGAACTCCCAAAGATCTTCCAAGTAAGGAAAGAAAGCAGAACAGAACTACTCTTCCTAACATGAGCTGGGTAATATCTGAGGAAAATGGCAAGATAAGATTACTGTAATCTTGGATCTACTGAAGAAGAATTATCTGAGAATGCTTCTGCCTCTAAGAAGTGAAATTTATTTAAGGTACAACATCCATCCAATTAAAAAAAAACACAAAACCAAAACCCCACAACAAACTCTAGCTGTTATGAGTGAGCAGAAAACCTAAAAATTGTAAATTGAACAACCAGAGCAATAAAAACCCAGAAGGAAGATAAACCAATGATCTCCTGTAGAAGTGAATCATCCCATTCATCTCAGCAAAGAGTTATCTTATTTATCTTTGCATCTTAAACGGAGAGCAAAAAGCTAGAAAAGACTAATTCGGAACAAACACGGACATTTTGATGAGTAGCAATTCTAGGTGTATCAATTTGTCTTATAGTAGGACACTGTCCTAGGTGAACAAGAACGTTATTTGGCACATGCCCTTAAGTGCTATCTTAACCACAGCGAGTTCTATTCCACACCTACCTTGCGATTCAGCATTGCCCACATAAGAGTATCCATTGTTCCTTTTGCAATAAGGAAGTGAATATTCACAGAACTGCACTGCCCAATTCGGTGTGCTCTGTCTTCTGCTTGCTTAATATGGCCTGGATCCCAATATAACTCAGCAAACACAACGTGAGTAGCAGCAGTGAAAGTTAAACCCTAAACAAAATAAGTAGATGCATTTTAGAAAAAAAAGATTCCACACGCAAACAACCGAATATCTGAAGTAAAACAAAGCTAAATGTTGTACAGAACATTTTTATACGGAAATAAGAGGGACCACCTGGACAGCAGATGAGCCAATTACACTGATTTCCTCCTTGGGTCTCAGATTTAATAAGGTTCAGAAAATACTTCAATATTGTGCAAGGACTGCATACTGCTTTTCATTATGGAAGTAACGCTTATTTCTTATTAATCTTGCACTTTTAGAGAAACTGAGGTTTTACTAATTATTCAAGAACAAGATGCTGCTGCTTATCTTTATTTTACTTGAGTAATTTCAATAGAGGCTTAAAACAGTTAACATGATTAATGCAAAAAATGAATACATGAGTCTATAAAAGATATATTGCATGAACTGCCTTCAGTAAACCGTTGTAGTCACCAATGACTTTAGTATCTATATTCTTCAAGTTTCTTATTGCACATATTTTCGTTTTTGTCCTACCTGACCAGCTGCCTGAATACTCAAAATAGCAACCCGGGTATCAGGATCCTTCTGAAACTGATTAACAAGATGTATTCTTTCTGAGGAAGGAACACTTCCATCTATTCGTATGTAGCGAACCTATAACATATCATAATAGAGACAAAAATGAAATTACCCGTGTCCATTTTTCAACCCAATCACCCTCTGTCCCCCAATATAATTCCATTTCCTGTCATAGGGATAGGGATGCATCAGTACTCTTTGGCCTTTGATTTACAATTAAGCCTCTTTACCTAGAGAAGTGCAGACTTAGTATTCCCTGTTTACAAAAGCAGAAGACAGAAGACGGGAACTTAAAATGGAATATTCCGGAGAAGAATCTGTAATTTCCTCAATATGATTTACTAAAATTCCAAGCTAATAATAACAATATTAAATAACAAAGTTAGCCACCATTCCCTAGCAATGGTTGAGAGTCCATGATCAAAATAGTAACTAGAGTTGTTAGCAAGCATTTTTACTGATTTCAATTAAACGTTCACATAGGATGAGAGTGTTCTGTAAAAAACAGGAAGGAGGCAGAACCACTTCAGTGGAAAAAACTCGGAAAACAACTGCCTGCAACACTGATGCAATAATAACGTATCATACTAGATATGAGTGTTCATCCCCAAACACAAAACATTCCCTCAAAACCACACAATCCCTTTAATCCAGTGGCGCCGATCCATATATACTTAAAATTCATAAATTCCTGTACAGACAGGTAGTCCTACTGAACTCAAAGACAGCTCATACATATTGGTAAAGTCTGAAGTTCAGTTTGTGTGCATGTTTGTTAAATCATTACCTTATTTTCTATAACTGCCTCTGTACAGGCTTGAAGCATGCTTAAGTGGTGAGCAAAAACTAGAAACTTCAATTTGTCATTTTCAAGCATCATTTTGATATAGTCCTTTACTGCTCCTGCCTGGAATAAGAGAGTGCATTTTCATTAATTAGACGTACAAAATTACCAAAAAGACAGTCTTTATTTTAACGTCTTTTGATTTCTTGTAATAAGAAATGATAAATGCCCACACTTTTTCTTATCCATTTAAGACTTTATCAAACATGTTTAAGTATAAAATTATTCAAATAATTTTTGTTTAAAAAAAACTTATGTCTTTGTGAAACTCATTTCATTCCTTCAGAGAAAAAAAACCCTTTATCCTCAAAAGATCACATAATTACATCGCACTTCTTTCAGATTAAGATATAGGTAAACTCCCTTTTAGTTACAACATTATTATTTGATATTTTAAGCCATATTTGAAAAAAAACGCAACAAAGCCAACAAACCAAAACCCCAACTGATTTCTGCCCAAACATATTTCAAACAGACAATGTATTGTGTAATCAGAACTTCTGTATCTGCACCCAGAATAATTTTGATACTTTCATGATACCATAATCATAAAAGATTGCTCTATTTAAATACTCATAGAATTCTTTTGTGTCAAATATAAATTCCAATACCTTTTACAAAAACTATTAAAGTAACGCTGACACTTAATAATAAAATTTATCAGTGATCAATGGTTAATGCAATACCCACTGCATTAGCCTCGGATTTCTTTTTTCTCTCTTTTTTGTTTTTCAACTTCCTCTTTGAAAATGGATTAGCAGAGGGTAGGAGAGAGACTAGAAAAGCAGGGAAGAAATAGCAACAGAACCACAGTGATATTTTTAAGATAGGGAGAGAAAAATTTGAAGGAGCTGGTCAGATTCTCAATTCTTACTGCTCCAGCAGCCTACAGAATTTTTTCTTTTTTTTCCTTCTCTAAAAATAGGTTAGCTTAATGAAACCTGATAACTGGGTAAAAAGTTGGCATGTAAAGGATTTTGGTTATTAACTTGTTTTTCCTCACATCTCAAGCTACAGTACTATAGTAGGAAAACACAGAACAGGGATAACATTTGATAAAACAGAAAGAGCCCAGCTAGAGGGGATTTTTCTTCCACATTTATCCATGGGGAGAACTGGTACTGCCAGAATGCAGCCTGCGTGAGGGCTGCAGCAGCTGCTGACACAGAGGAACATCCCTGAAGTACCCACCTGCGGTACATCCCTAAGTCTGTGACACATGTTTAGAGCTGCTGGGAGACAATGTCTGGACAGTCTCAGCCAGCTTGGTGGGTATCTAATCAGTAAGAGTTTTAACACTTAGCTCAGGTCATTATAATGGGGTTCAGCCTATTCCATAAAAATACAGGGAAAAAGAGTGCTTCTCCATGTCATGATTATAAAACAAACCAACCAACCTCATCTAGCATTCAGGCCAATACAACTGATTTTATTGAATTAAAAATCACACTGGGTATTTTAAATATATTAAGAAGATTTCCACGCTTACCTTAGCAATGGCTGTTTCTTTATACATGCGTGTGATTAGATTCATGACTTGAGAAAAATGGCTTTCAGTGGCATCTGAATTCAGATTTCTCATTAATTTCTCCCACTCTGTAAAAGTGGTATTCAAATTCTAATTGGCAGAAGAAATCAGTAGTTAGATATATAGTACAAAGCATGTTCTACCTCAACACGTACATTTCAAGCATGAAATCTTTAGGAACTGAATGTTTTTGAGAACTCAACCAAATTTGTCTAAAAATAATTGTAGGATTCAAAATCTAAAGGAAAAGGAAAGAGAAAGGAAGACGATCATACTAAAAATCAGAGCAAATTTTACCATCACCTGATACCAAAAAATTGCCATATTCATGTTCTTCATGTTATATTTTAAAAAGAATAACAGAGATGCTATGCTATATATTCACACATTCTGTGTAACTACATATAATACACATGCATACATATAAACACATATGAATACATAGATATTACTATTCGCTAATAAATGTGTTTTTAGCAGAGGTGGAAAATGTACCTTAGCTGCAGCTTGTGGGAGGTCAAATGGAATACGTTGCCTAACTTTTGGAGGCAACTGAGTTAGAACATCATTCTTCAGTCTTCTGATCATTATTTCACTTAAAAGTTGATGCAATTCTTCTAAATTTGAAGCTCCTCTACAGTCCCAATGAGTTCTTTTACCAAAAAACCTGAAAATGAAAAATCAACACTGAGGGTAAAAAGTAGCTCTTCCAAATTCAATAGAAACCTTCAGTACATAATTAATTTTAAAACACAGTTCGATATGAAGGTGTGCTGGCTAGCAATACTAGTGTTCCTGTTTACGCCAGAGAGGTGATTGCTTTCTGTCTGACTCTTTCCGACACTAAAGGGAGAGCTGTTTTAACTTTCCAGCAGACACCGCTGCCTGCAGACACATACAGTCCTCCGCCTCATCCCAGCTACACTTCCCTTGCTACAGAGAGTATCATCCAGGTATCATTTGAGAACTCGTATCAATGGACTAATGAGAAGACTATATCACCATGAAAATGCCCTTTATTATATTATAGATGGGAATGACTGATAGAGATACTATCAGGAAAGCTGCAGATATCATTGATATTCCTTTGTTTCCACCCCCCAAGAATTCTCTCCTATTTACAGTCAGAGACAGGATTTAAAACTAAAGGTAACAGCTTTAAATGTAATACTATTTAATGAGCAATGTTAAATAGAGGAAGTAGGTTTAAGGTTAAAAAGGTGAACGTTGAAAAGAAAGAATTTATTAACTTGGTCTTCCTTGTTCTTTCTTTGCTTTGTTGTTTTTAAGGAAGTCTTGCGGCAGGAACAGCAGCTTTCCTCTGTCAACATTGCCAAAAGATAAAATAACGAGCATGACAGATTTTGTTGCCTTTGGAGAAAAGCCCAGGCAGCATTTTCCAAGGCCAGGAAAGTACATTGCAAGCATGTAATTTTACTGATAATTTTTTTTTTAATTATTATTATTATCATTCAGAGAATTTTAAGCCTTACGGAGCTTATCAACAGTGGTTTAGTTGGCTGCCTATAATTCTTCGGGAAAGGGGCTGAGGGATTCGCTTCTACACTGGTGAAGTATTGGCATAACACACTCAGAACACTGCAAGGACGGAAAATAGCAAGATCTTTTGCTCATATCCCTTCTTTGGTCTATTTATATGGGTGTCCTTAGAAAGGCTTCCTCCCTCCAGCTTCAGCATTGGGGATATAAAAGAAATGGTAGGCAAAACCTCACAGAAATACTTTGGCCCTCATCTTTAGAAACAGGTGTCTATGAATACCTAAGTAAAAAAAAAAACCTACAACATTTTCACAGAAAGTGCTGCATAAAATAATCCTATCAAGTTTATTACCACAGGATGTTTTGTTTCAGCCAAGTCATGAAGATAAAGTTATTTATTGAAAGCTTGCCAAACCCTAAACTTGATTTTTATTACATTTATGGTATTCCAAAAATAAGATAATCATCTATGATTGAGTAGCTAACCATGCTGTACCCACGCACACTTGTGGTGTGAAAATTACAGATGCATTCAGTCAAAACACCGTGGAAAAAATAGCATTTCTCTGTCTGAAAATTAGACAGCACTCTTCCATGTTATTTGAAGTTAAATGTTGATAAAATGCATACATGGAGGGGGAAAAACAAGTTATCTGAAAATGCAACCATGTAATTATTACTGTAAAAATTAAATCTAAATGCTTGCCAATTTAGCTGACAAAAACTATTATTTTGAATATATGCAAAGTTGTAGAGATGAAATCTTTTAGCTAAGAAATTTCTCAAAGGTTCTTCCTGTCTCATAATTTCTTTCATTCCAGACTGTAACATAGATTCGCATGTGTAAAAGTAAGAGGTTTACATCAGAGCTTCTTCTGTCTCCTCTATTTTAGAACGCAGCTAGAGAAACCGATCATTAAACTAAAGCTGAGGGAAGCAAGTCAAGAGAGAAATGAATCGCCCTGAAGTTAATAACTTTAAGCACGTGAAACACGAAAATCCACAAAAGATGCGAAGGATAAATATGGGTTAAAATTCATTAGGCACATATTTGGAAAAAAGTGTAATAAGCAATGTTACCTGGCAAATTGGAGGCAAGGTGGTGGACAAGAACTCACAATGCCTATATTTGAACCCTCAAACAGAATCACAAACACACTACTGTGCTATTGGAAGTTTTATACCTTTACTTTTACTCAGTCAATCTGTAAAATATAGAGACAAGTATTGGTCTTTTTTTCCACCCAAGTATGGTGAGATAGCAAACACTCTGATAATAGAGAGATGTAAATTGTTACATGATATGAGCATCAGATTGTGAGTCAGAAACTCCTAAGTTTCAGCTGTAGCTGAAACTCCAGCTCTGAAGGTAAAACCCATACACTTCATACTGATGACAGTAAATTTGTAAATCATTTTACTTAACAGAATGCTGGTACTTAAACTTTATTTCAAACTTCAATAGCTTCCAATTTTGTCCCCAGATAAAGTCTCCTGACCATTTAATCCTTTTCCCAATCCTCTCTGATGGAGGAGACGGTATCTGAACGTGAGTTTCTAAGCAAGATGGTATGACACAGCAATAGAGGTACTACTTACTGATTCTCTCACTTCACGTGACAAGAAAATCAAAGACACTCATAAGAAAATACACGAGCAAGTACAGCAATACCTGACACGAGCATTGCAGTATTTTTTGGCATATTGACTCCAAGTTCCAAATCTTCTTGGAAACAGTGCTTCAATCTGCATGAAAAGCTGTATAAGAAAAAAACAACAGTGAAAAACTGCCTGCAAATGTAAGACTATTCAGAAATAATTATTACATGATTATTATGTTAAGTTTACATTCAACAGTTGCACAAAAAAATACACAGCTTGACACACATGTAAAAGATATTCCATAGGAATATGTTTGTGTTTTGAGACAGGAACAGCTGTAGGAAGCCCTCAAAGAACACAGCACCCCAAACACCATTAACACAGTGCTGCATACAAATTAGCTCTTACGTTCCATTTAGTTCTACATTTGGTAAATAAAGGCAGTTTTCTTGGGTTCAGTATAAAATCCATGTGGTTTTGCTTTCCTCTCTACTCCTCCCCAATTCCATAAGTTGAACTTCCTTCAAAGGAAAATTTGTCCGTCTGGACTGCAACAAGCCCAGGATATATTTTTTCCACTTACGCCATACAAGTGAACATGTGGAACATCCAAAAGAGGAAGCAGAAGTTTTAATACAAGTTCTTGTACCAAGGACTCTCCTATCCAGTAGAAACAAATAGTTCTCTACTTAGGCTCTCTATTTTCTGTTTCACCCAAGAGTCAGTCTGTTAAGTGCGAGACTTATTTCTTACAAGGAGCACTGTCTTAAGTCACCCGTGCATGAGCTTGAAACAAGTTTGTAAACATCAATATAATCAACTCAAACTAAAAGACATTGTTTTCATTGTTTTAGATTCTTATACTTGTGCTTCCTAATGCAGCTAGCGCACCGTTTGATGTCAGAAAGCATATAATTGTATGTATTCAAGAAATCTACAAAATTGTTCATTTATTACTGATACCATCCTTTAAAAAAAGAAACCAAAACAAAATATGTCAAATACCTCTTCAGGTCTTCCTAGAGCAGGAGTTCCAGTAAGAAGGATAGCTCTAAGAGCTTTCTGCACAATTGGCAACAAAATCTTGCTGCGGGTGGCATTTCTGGATTTCATATAGTGTGACTCATCAATCACAACTACCTTAAAGTTCTGCCTGTACAAAGTGTCTACTAAAGTCTGCGCATCAGAAGTTAACAGGCCATATCCCAGAATCGTTACTTTGCTGGTTGATATTCTCCTAAAAGAGAAAATTCAGAAGTTTTCTTAGTAAAATTTCATTGTAGGAATATTAATATAGCAAAGGAATTATATCAAACTAATTTTTTTCAAGAAGGTATGTATGACACCTTTTGGATTGATTAATTAGTGGGCTGTCAGGCTAACAATAACAGCTTCTGGTGTTTAAAACATGCTAGCATCTCACACTTACAAATCACACACATTGCATAACCATTTTCAGAAGGCATACATCGCATTTAAAAGGAAGGTCATCTATCCGGTTGCATTGCTTCAACTTGTGCTCCTTTCCAGGCATATTGCATGGGACAAATCCACTTTCCGGATAACAATTTACACACACAGGTCAGGTCATTGTGAGCACACTTTGTAAACACCACCCAAACACCTGAAGTAATAATGTCTCTATGCAAGCGACCTACTGCTCTGTGTACAAAGAGTCACCTTATCAGCAGCTTAAGACGACTAACTAGACTGTCTCTGAGTATTTGGGTACTGTAAAAGTATAGTCTGGGCTGAACCTCACCACCTGAAAAAAGCCACATTCTTATCAGAGCCATATATCCAGCTTTTTTGCTCCAACAGCATATGAAAAAAACAAAAAACTGGAAGCTGGGAATCAACAAGGCACAAGATGAAAAATTAGTATTTAGATGAAAAGGAACTTCTTACAATACATTTAGAGACATATACAGGCCCAAGGCTTGAATGTATTTTAAAATCACTAGAGAGCACTGTGGCCCTTCAGGAGCCTCTAAGCAGCACAGGAACTCTTAAAAGTCGTTAGACAAACAAGTCACCAGAATGAGAGTCATAGCTGGTCTACCCATCTGTCAGACACTACCACTCTGCTGGCATGAATTTTATTTGTTCTCCAGTAGCAACATCAAAAAAAATCACTAAGTTGAAGCTTCCTTTGGTATTTAAGAGGGAGAAAGTATGTGCACATTCCTGTTTCTGGATACGGAGGGAGAGGCAATGGTGAGAGCACTGGTACTGTGGTCAGTGCCCTACAGACTCTGGCTGGTACTGTACAGATAAATGTAGCAACCAGGAAAACAAGAATTCCCCCTACCCCTTTGTGAAGGGTGTATAAAAAAAAATACCAATAAAATTATTTATTCTTAGTGGAACCAAATTATTCAAAAAACATCCAATTTCAAATTTAGTTAGAAATTATAAAAACCTAAATCGATGCCTAAGTATATTTTAATCTGTTTAAATTAAGAAGTTAAATAACATTGAAGCAGCAAATTGGATTGCTGAAGTTTTGAAGAAAAGCAAAGCATTGAACTTAGAGAAATCAAAGCTGAACATATGGAAGCAGAATTTAACAAAATGCTAAACCAAGTTTGGCAGCTGTACTTTTGCATTTACATTTTCTTGCAAATGCATAAAACACTTCTTAATGTTAAAATATTAATTAGTTCAACAGCTACCTCACTTATAGCTAGGAAGCTTCCTGGGAGTTAAACAGGCAGAAAAACAAGTTTTCTTCTTCTCTTGTTGTTGAATAAAGCAAATGATAATGGTTAAGGTCTACTCCTTTAAAAAATGTTGAAAGATAAAATGAACAGAATTCTGTTTGCCATTTATTTTTGCCATCATTGCCCTCTTTCCTCATTTCTCCTTTCTGCATTCAGCACTATAAACATTAAGTTTGCAGGCATTTTAGCTAAATAACATAAAAAAGAAAAAAGGCTCATTGGATCCTTATTTTAGTTCCCATATTCCTATGATAAAGTTAAATTTTGACTATCAGTAGCAACTACCCCTTGATTAAGTTTTTAAGATACGTTTTCAGTTGGATTTATCTGGTTACCACAAGGAAGGTTCCAAGCTACTACCTCATCTGCACATCTTGGCGCTCAAGTCACTTTCTGATACTCCCCAGACTACATGAAGATCAGCCTTCCTTATCCAGAAGTTTTAGAACAACATCTAGACATTACTATGAAATCAACTAAGTAATTTGTAGTAAAGTGTACTAAATATCCTTGTAATTCAGTGTAATAGGAGAGTTATTCTAATAACACCCAAGACTTCTAGTCTCTCTCTGATGAATTCAGGCTATTAAGTCTAAAGATAGAAAGCTTAGGTCACAATGACCTTTTCAGTTATTTAGAGAATACTTAATCTAACTTACAAATTTTCTCAGTGCGCTAAATAGAATTTTAACAGTAATTACATCCTTATTTTGTAATGCATACCAGAAGTTTTCCAAAACTGTGTTCAACATGTTTTACAGAAGCTAATGAATACAAGATAGTTCAGAGTTGAGAAATAACTGTATACGTTCAATTTCAGACATGCTGAAGTAATCTAATTTTCAGCAGACAAGCACTAGCTACTTTGCAAAAACCAGACCTCTCATTTTCAAAGGAAATGAATAACTACCATAATACAACAATGCAAAACTGGGAGGCGTAGGTCATGTTGACATCCAGAGGAACCTCAACAGGTTGGAGATACGGGCTGATAGGAACCTCATGAAGTTCAACAGGGAGAAGCGCTAAGTCCTGCACCTGGGGAGGAACAACCCCTGCACCAATACATGCTGGAGGCCACCCAGTTGGAAAAAAGCTCAGCAGAAAAGGAGTTGGGGGTCCTGGCAGACACCAAGTCAAACATGAGCCAGCAATGTGCCTTTGCCACAAAGGTATCCTCAGTTACATTAGAAAAAGCATTGCCAGCAGGTTGAGGGAGGTGATCCTTCCCCTGTACTTCGCACTGGTGAGGCCACACCTACAGCGCTGGGTCCAGTTCTGGGCTCCTCAGTCCAAGAGAGACATGGATGTACTGGAAAGAGTGCAATGAGGGTCCATGAAGATGATTATAGGACTGGAGCATCTCTCCTATGAGGAAAGACTGACCGGGACTGTTCAGCCTAGTGACAAGAATGCTCAGGGAGGATCTTCTTAATGTACATGTATACCTGAACGGAGGGTGCACAGAGGACGGTATCAGGCTCTTTTCTGTGGTGGCCAGTGACAGGACCAGAGGCAATGGGCACAAACTGAAACACAGGAGGTTCCCTCTGAACAACAGAAAATACTGGATTTTTTTTTACTACAAGGGTGACTGAGCACTGGCACAGGTTGCCCAGAGAGGTTGTGGGGTCTCCATCCTTGGAGATGGTCAAAAGCCATCTGGACATAATCCTGGGCACCTGGCTCTAGGTGGCCCTGCTCGAGCAGGGGGGTTGAACAAGCCTTTCTATAGAAGAACAACAAACTTTACTCACCCAATATCAGTCTTGTTCTGAATGATGCTAATATCATCTGGAGAGAGTTCTGGAATCCACTTCTCCATCTCATCAACCCAAGGGTATCTCAGAGATGAAGGCACTACAATTAAGAGAGGCCATTCATTTTTATAGTAATAGGAAATGGCAATTGCTTGAATTGTTTTACCTAGTCCCATCTGGGAAAAGAAAAGAACAGAAAAAAAAATTAAAAACAGAAGTCTGTGCTCAGAAAGCATATTCCATTCTGAAAAACCAAAAACATTTTTCAAAGACAGAACCAGATAAAGGAAGCAAAGCCAAAGAGCTAGTTAAACAGTAACTATCTATTTCAATTTCTCAATTTCTTACCATAAACCATCTTTTATGAAAGAAGATGCTTCTCTTTAAATGGACTAATAGATATGTTATATCTGGTTAGCTCATTAAAGCTAAAAGAGGTATTTCCATTCATTTCAGAACATTTTCTGTTCAGTGTCTTAGTAGGGTAGGCTACACAGATCAAACTCTTTAACTTGTTAAGCTACCAAAAACATTTTAAAAAGACTATTCAAAGTAAAGAAAAATATGGGGTGTCTTCTTAACATAAAAATGACAACATTGTCCTAAGATGCATGGGCAACAGAAGAACAAAGGAAGAACTATATGAAAAACTCTGCTTTTGACCCAGTAGGTCAACAAAAAGGAAGTACTGCTTCTGTTCACCATAGCTAATAGTTTCTCTTTATTCTGTAACACAGGACAGGAAGTCCACCTAGTGGAGAATTCAGATTTAAAGACAAGGTGAAGGGTAAAGACAGAATACATAGTTGCATATTTAACAATAAAGTACTTGCTTCATATTGTCAAAGTAGGAACGCTCTCATCTAATGAGTTATGACTATACATAGCAACAGATGAAAATAAGATCCAGAATTTAGGGGTTTGTTTAATAAAAAATATTTAATAAAAAAAAATAAACCCCCCAAGATTTTATCGAAAAATGAAGCTATTTTCTCTGCCGGTTCACATGGCAAAAGATAGTTTCAGATTCCTGTTAAGTGCTAAAGCAGAGACTGGCCTTAAAATACTCTGTTCAGGTTTTCCCCAGAGTCCAGTGGTTATTTGAATTGATTTGCTGCTACCTAACTACTCATGGTACAGATGTAATGATATCACCAGGAGATTTCCCAGGTATAGATGAAAACAGAATGAATATTTCTACTATTACTAGAAAGAAAAATAATCAGAGAACTACTGTGATACTAAGTTTTCATTAAGAACTGCCAAGTTTTCATTAAAATTTTCCTGCAAGCCCTCCTTGTGTCTCCAATAGTGCTTGAGCCAGCTGAAAACAAATCCAAGAAAGTAAAAAAAAAAAAAAAAAAGAATAAATTAATTTTTAGTTTGTTGCCACAGTTGTCTCCCTAACTCAGACTGCCCGGTCACTGGTGATGATCCAGGCACCTGAGTTGAAGTGAGCAGGGAATAAAAGCCAAGTCTCTTGGCAGCAGCGCCATAACAATCTAGATCCAATATAGCTTATCACTAGTCTAGGTCTTAAAAACGTGAGAGACAAGAAAAAGCAGAGAAAATATTATGGGTTTGTTTTTTGACTTAAACACATATTTCTCAATCATGGAGATAGATGACATGGAAAACCTGAAATTTTGGGGGAAAAATGTTGTCTGTTCCCACTCCAACAAAGAAAGGCAACATGTTTTTAGAATACCTTTCGAAAAGATATTATTTTTGTACTTTAATCCCTACATCACATGCAAAGTAATTTTATGATCTCTAGTTTTCATACATAACTTCTTTTTGTATACAAGTTCACAATACTGATGCTTTCTTTTACCAGCACTTTCTTCTTATTTTAGAGATATGTCAACAAGCGCAAGATACACACGACTGCACAATACTTCCACCGGTGCCAGACCTATTGTCATTACGAAATATACATTATTTACTTCAGAATAAATATATCTTGCAGTACTTTTTATTGCAAATGTAATTATACACAGTTTATTTTCTCATTCAAGGAAGGAAATAAGAAACCTCGTTTTAATAAACAAATAGCTACTGATGATATTTCGATTTTTCTCAAGCTTCCTTTTTCTCCTCCCCGAATGCTTTTATATACTCCAAAGTTTCCAGAAATTTCACATTCTATGCTGAGATAGTTTATCTCCAGCTGTAATGAGATTTTTATACTATGAGGAGATGCTTAAATCCCAGTAATCAATCAATATCTCTCTCTCTCCCTCTTCCCCCCACTGTTTCAAGAAAACCCAAATTAGAATTGGGAGACTGTATCAATCCCTAAACATTACCTCTTTTTCAGTAAGGTTTTATACTGACAACACACCAAGAACATTATACTCTACTACAAAAATGCTTGGTCTGCAGGAAGAAATGCTGGACTCAAACTTCCCTAATATGGAATAAAATATACATTTTCAAATGTATGAAAGTAATGAATTTCATCACTACTACTTGATCAGTGCATTTAAGAAAATTTGTTGCTGGAAGGTATATCTGTTCAAAATCCACCTCTTTGGGCCAGGAATGATTCCTAATCCATTAAAAATAGCTAACTATGCAACTACAAAGTGCTAAAAAAAAAAAAATCAACTTAGTTAATATTTTTAAGATTTAACAATACAGGAGATTTAACCTACCTAAATACAATTAAAAGTAACCTTCTAAGTTTTCTCAAAGATTCTTTTAAGCTTATGTCAGGCTTCATTTTTTTTACCTCCACTTAGATATTTTCAGAATCCTGCTGACTATCACAGAAATTAAACTTCTTTCATTACCAGCCTTTCTGCCCACACCTCTCAAACAAAAGAAGTCACATCTGCATGAAGTACATTAAAACAAGAAAAATGGTGTTAAAGGAACAGGGACATCACTTACCTCATCAGCAATCATACACCTAAATAAGAAAGAGGAGAGAGGAAAAAAGCAGAAATTAATAGTAAATATAACAGATATACCAATACTTATAAATTGTTTATTATAAATTTAAGTTATGGATTTACTGAATCAATGAAAGGAAAAGAGGCAGACTTCACTCCTACAGATATCAACTACAAAAAGTAAATTTGGTCTGAATTTGAAAACACATATGCCAATTATTCTAAAAACGTCTATTCAATTTGTTAGCATTACTGAAGAACATGCATTGTAAAATTGAATTGCTGCTTTGGTCTAGTACTATATTAACTGTAATCTTAAGAGACATTTTCAAGGCAGGAAGTGCATCTTCGATTTTATTGTCTTTCTGAAACAGCGATGTTTTTGCTGCTTCACAATTAAGGATATAAACGTCAGACTGATTTTAAAAAGCTGCTTTCCAGAGCTGTCACACTTGTTTTGAAATAGAAACAGACACTCCCTCTCCCCAACCCATTGTACTTGCAAAAGTATTAGAAAATGAAATTGGGTTTTTTTCCCCATTTTGGAGTCAGTTTATGCTACTCCATGTAAAGACAATGACAACTCCAAGTCCACAGTAAAAACTACTAAATTCTGTTCAGCATATTTACATTTTATAAACATTAAATGACATCTTTGATATTAATTTCTTATAGGCATCTTAAATTTAGTTTATTTCTGTTATTTTAGTACATACATTCTTAACTCAAGTAGGGTCTGGGGAACTTAAGTGTTTCTAGCCCACGTGAGCTTCTTCATCAAATCTTTGAGACTGGATGAAGGACAAAGGAAATTATTTGTTGGATATTTAGTTAAGCCATTAAATGGATGATGTTGCATCTTTCCAAATGTGTACCCTCAGCTATTTTAGAAACTCAGCTCTCAGCTATTTCATATACTTTTATCTCCACTACTTTACAAACTTTTACAAGCTGGAAAAAGACACCCACAAAACAAACAAAAAAACCCCACAAACCAACAAGCCTATCCAATTCAAAAGCATTATCTAAAGAGTTACAAGAGCTTGTTCTATGTCTAGTAATTTGTATATAAAATACATATCTTAAATTCACACACACTGACAAATTCAGAGGAAGGCACGAATCCAAGCAAAAACTGTGAAGATAAGAAAGAGGGGTAGAGACAACCTGCTCCCTTTAAGTCTTACAGCAAGATGATGACTTAAAGTTCTTCTGTCCTACAGCAGCCCTGGACTGCAGGAAGATACAGATTTACTAAGTATCTTCTGACCAGAATCAATGCTGGGAATTCCAAGGCAAGATCTGAAACAGGCACGAAGCGTGAATTTCTGCAACTTCGTAAGAATTGTCAGAGTTCGATAGCAATACCTGCTTGGGCTGCAGTTAAATAACTGGCAATTAGATGAATTCTCCAGCGACTAAGTAATCTCAGAAGTTTTTCAAGCACTCTATAATTTTCTAAATTGTCAGAAAAAGCAAACTGGAGAATAACTCCCACCAGTCGGTATCATAGTGCCACACAAAGGGCATGGGATTAGTCAAACCATTGATCAAGAAATAGAGCAGCGAGTGCTGTTGGTTGAACTAAGTGACAGCAATAGACTGACAGCTCTATGCAGCCCATCACTTTGCTTGAAGATTTATAAATGTTTACTGACAGAAAAAAGTGACAAGTCTCAGAAACGATGAAATATTTCAAGCTCGGGAAGGGAACAAACTTGACAGGCCACTCTGCTTGTTTTCCCCCTGACTCAAGTACCCTTCTGCCTTGTGCTTTTCACTTACTGTCCCCCACAGCTTTCAGTCATGGACACAAACTCATCTTGATGAATTGCTCTGGATGAATTCTTCTTCACAGTCTGTTCCCAGCCACTGCATCTTGTAAGGAAACGGAAACTTCTCCTGCTCCTATGCCACATAACTAAACATGCACCCACTGCCCCATGTAACTCAAATGCAATGTTCCTTCCATGAAAAAATGGAAAAGATCTTGCAGGTCTCTATGTCTATAATAAATTTTAACACACCAAGATAGAAACATTCTGCATTTTGACACCAAAAATATTTTAAAGTAATACAGAAGTGCTTTTTTAGTGTTAAGTACTCTGAAGTTGGTGCAGCTACACAAAACCACAACAGAAGTAATCTTTTCTGCACAAAACCCAGCCACTAATGATTAATGCTCGTAGCAGCACCATCAACTTAGAGCTGTCATTATGTCTAATAATATGCATCTTGCCATGGGCCCAAAACAGACATTTCTGTGGTCAAAATAGACATCTCGGCAGAAAATGTACACTGGCACTTTTCAGACATGATGTGCAACACAAATATTTGATATTCTGAGAAATATGGTATACTGCTGTTTGCTCACTCAATCTGCCAGCATAAATTTCGACAGCCACCAATTTCATCTGTTTCTTCCAACTAACAGAATTCAAAATACATCTTATATAACTTCATTTTTTTGTAAGTAACAGACTATCTACTTGCAATAGCTTTGTAAACGCACTCCCCATCCCAAGTTGTTAGGGATGGAGCAACGAAAACAAAGGAAGAAAACATAACAAAACAAACCCCCCAAGCCTGCACAGATTTACAGAGGAAAAAAGGCAGGAAGAGAATTCTTTTTAGTGGCAACTCATGATTGTGGGGCCTTAATGTCTATGATTTCCTGCTTGGCAAAGACATTTATTTGCAGACAACTAATACACAATTCTAATTTTAAAATAATGTTTTCGCTCAAAGCCCGATTTTTTTTTCATTTAATATTCATTGTTAATTGCTTGAACTGAAGTTTACAAAACAAGCCTTTCTTCTTGCAGATTCTTTCAGAGGCCAACTGCTTTCAGTACATTAATCATGTTTTTTAAAAACAGTTCAAAGCCTGAAATCAATTGGAATGCACAACAACCTAGTGTTGCAGTGTTTTTCAAGCTTCTTACACAAATGCAGAAAATGAGTAAGACTATAGCAATTAGCTACTAAACAGAAGCATCTCAAGAATAAACCAAACACCTTCTTCAATAATATAGTACATTTAATTTAAGGATATCAGAGCAAATGTACAAATATAGCAATAACCGAGAGTACACTGCATCCAAGTAGCATCTGTTAGTAAGGAAATGTGGTAAAGAGGACAGGGATACAAATGTTCCTTGCCAACTTCTGCTGACAAATAAAGTATTTCTCAGCATATCAACTTATATTTTCAGAGAACTGCATAAATAATGAAATGTTAATTGTGCCAGTTCAGACACGCAGAAATCAAAGTGAGAATATATAAGACGCTATTGCACCATTCTTTGGCACATGTGAACTATTTGGAGCCTCATGCTTTTTTTTAGGATAACAAGGAAAAATTAAGAAATTCAGAGTGAATTACAAATTGCTCTGACAATTAGAAGCTGAACAGCAATTAAAATAAAAAGCCTTAACAATATATCAACCACAGGAACAGACAAAACAGGATTATTTTTTTCATTAGAGTGAACTGTAGCCACTTGAACTTTGAGGATTTGAGTATCTGCTGAAGTTGTTCTGTTTTTCTTTTTGCACTATTTTCAGACTGTGCTCATAGAATCTCATAGATGCTGCTATAGAGTATCTTCTGTTTTCATGTCTATTAACTGACATTTAATATGTCTGAAGTGAATTTTCTTAGGTAGTAGCAACAAAGTTGCTGGCTTTTAAATATAGAAACTCATCATTTTGTTGCTGGTAAATGAATGGAAGCACAGAGTAACTGCCATAATTTTATCCATAACATAACCACTTTTAAAAAGTAATCACAGTAAAGTGATCAACATGGTTTTATCTTCCTTGTTTCTGCAGTACCAATACAAATAGAGATTCCACAGAAACACCCATATGCTTAAAAGTTACACATCTATAATGATATTTTGCTATTTAGTTAAGTACTCATTCTCTTATCCCACCCAATGATGAAATAGCTTTGGATTTTCTTCCTATACTTGCAATATTTATATTTTTTTAATATACATTTTTCAGTCATTTGAACATTTGACTAGACACATCATAGATTGATATGAACCAGGTGCACAAAATAGTTTTTAAAGCTCCAGTTAAGAGTATCTGAATGTGTTAAGTCCGCTGTTATGATATCGTTAGCAACACAAATCACTGCTTTGAGCCATACTGTTCAAACTTGAATTCCTGAAGTGCTACAGTTCTGAAATTGCTGATTTATGCAAATTAATTAACAGCATTGACACACTTGATAAAAGTGTTGAGATGACACACAAGATGAGTTTATGATACAGGTAGAAGTTAATAAAACTAATGTAATTGGAAATTGAGGATATTCAAATTATTTTATGACTTACTGCATTTTAGAGCATTCATGCTCTGTAGTTTTCACAGTTTTAGAATAAGAACCCTAAAGACTTAAAGATGCCTGCTTAATGTAGTTACAAAATACGAGAAGTCCAAAACTTTTTCATTAGACTCTAGGGCAATGAAAAATAGCTTATATTACTGCAAGGGAAATCATCGAGTGTTTCCAGTTTATAATCACAACAATTAGATCTGAAATGTAAAGAACTTCCCTGTCATTACAGGCCAGATCACAGAGAACTCATAAGATATCTAATAGTTGCACTAAGCTGTTAAAAAGCAATATTTTACATAATCTTAAAAATACACAACCTTTATTTAAGATGACCTTCAGTATGTTCTATATTATCGCAGTCAGACAAGCTGCCAACATGAATGTAAAGGTTCCATGCTGTCAAAGCACAAGAAACAGATCTTCAGCTACATTGGAGGGACAAACATGTATTTTTGTTTCATGTATTTTGACTGCAAGAAGACAGACTTCTTGTTCTCTGAAGTTCAATTAGTCATTTCCTCTCAACTGGTAGTTACCCAATCTGAGCTTCATCATTCATATCCCATCTGTTCATATGACAACTTAATAATAGCTCTATCCAAGAATATAAATCAGAGCTATGATACGCAGTTTCATATCCTGTTAAAAGCTCAGCCCACATGGTCAAAAGTTTCAGAAAAGCAGGGGGAAAAAAAAATAATCATTTTAGATGTCTCGGTTACACTCACTCTCAGCAGCAAAGTCCAACCGTGCAAAAAGCAGCACAGTCAATGCCAAATTCTTTCAGATTCTTTCACATTTAATTTTTAAATGTTTCCCTTCTTCATAGTGAATTCTGTGGCTAGCATTTGACTCTCTCTCCATTTATCAAGGAAATCTTCTTTCTTTTCCTAACAGAAAGCATAGGAATCTCATTTGAGATGCATCGCACATGCTGCTACAATCTTCCTACTATTCATAACACTTTTGCAGTTGTAGGGATAGCAATGAGCTTCGGACACAGCAGTATCTTTCAGAAATAGAAGGGAGCCACATAGTCTGGTCTCCACTAGGATTTAACAACCCTTTCATTTCAAGATGTATTAGCTTTAAAATAAAATGACATTTTCCATTAAAATACAAACACAAAGAGCAAAACAGGAAGCTTTGTATAAGAATGTATCCTGGTAAGTGAATATGCATGCAGAGAAGAGAGCAAGAAGTCTACTGTGTTGGTTCTCCTCAGGTGCATGTAGGTCCAAAACCTTATTGTTGACCCCCACACAAAAGAGAACAAATGCAAGCACCTGAGGTTATACACAAACCCCATCACTGTGTTTGAAGGCTTTTTCTAAATGTAAAGAATCACGTAATTTAAGGGACCACACAAAGCTGGATGAGTCAGAACCACAGAACCAGATAGTCATGAGTTAGCACGCATTGTCCCAACAGTCTTGTATCAAGCACCAAGCAAAGGTGCACTTACAGATTCTTACTACAGCAAACCTTGAAGAGAAACCAGAAGCTAACAAAAAACGGGTGAAGAAACTAAGGAAGAAGCCCAAAACATAGCCCTGTGAAAGTTCTGGTCAGGAAAGTTCTGCCTCTGGAAGGTTAGAAAGCATAATTTTTCAAACCTCAAAGAGCAAAGAAAGAGCTTCTGGTTGTGTTGATGTCAAGAAGACTGGAACCAACTTCGCAAAGCAGAAGGAGAAGCAGGTCTTTGAAGTTTTATGCAGATGAGTTGATTGGAGAAGCAGAAGGAAACTAAGACTAAGCCCATGTGGCATGTTATATAGGCACATGAAAATAGTCTGCATCAGAGAGAACTTAATACTAAAGCAGTTTCATAAAATGAGTTTGAGGGAAGGAAAATGGTTTAAATGAAAATAATTTCTACTTCTGTGCATCTGGGCTACATTCAGGTCACCCTTTTTGAAATGTTCGCAGTATTAATATAAGAAACTTTAACTGTATTGTTAGC
Source organism: Larus michahellis (assembly GCF_964199755.1). Taxonomy (NCBI): domain Eukaryota; kingdom Metazoa; phylum Chordata; class Aves; order Charadriiformes; family Laridae; genus Larus; species Larus michahellis. The sequence continues at coordinate 53,125,475 of NC_133902.1, forward strand.
TTGGTTAATTATGGCTACTTAGCAAGGTATCTTTGCAAAGACAAAGAATCTAATTTTGAACTTTGCTCTTACAAGAATACCGATTAACACCACCCTGGCATGTATCTAAGGTCTATATAACAAAGATTATGTTGCTAATCTATATGCTAAGCCATACAGTCAGTGCTAGAGGTTTCTTGTAACTACAGACATACTTTGCAATAATATCCTCTCTAAACTGGACAGTTCTGCTTCCTTACATGGAGGATTAAAAGCTAAGGGGTATAGCAATCCAATACAACTATTGCTTGCTTGTGGGGATAATCTAACTTTTTGATTAATTTTCAACAGCTATTTATCCAGGAAAAAAAATAGTTAGAACTAAAAGCAGGTAGCTTTTTCAGAACAAACTCCTTCACTTTTAAATGCATTTTCCAAGGCAAACCGTCAAAGCAGTAGCACTTCTTTTCTTAAAACACTGAAAAATTTTGTTACTACTCAAAGAAATTAAAGCTGGTTTTGTTAATGCAGTCTTTGGAACATGTTGTACAGAGGAAGCTCGCATCTTTCTTTCACCAGTGTGGGTGTCCTGATATTCTTGGGATTCTCACCTACTCATGTGAGTCAGTTTTATATAACACTACAACATATAATTTACCTCCTACTCACAAGCCAACACTTTAGCACTAACATCTTAACCAAGGGTTATTTAAGGAATCTGAACTTAGTACATTTTTATATAAAACTGCGCAAGCAACCATTACATTTGCGTGTCAGTAATCACAGCACACAGTCCTAAAACTAGAACAAAGAAAGCTGACTTCCTTGGGAAAATAATCAAGGTTGTTTCACCAAAAATAGAGAACCAGAAGATTTAAACTAGATGATACCCTTGCTCTTGAACTACACTAGGTATTTTTTAAAAAAACCTACATAATAAAAACCAACCCTCAATCCAACGTAAGAAGCACTAAATTGCCACACCTGCAGTGTTAATGATTCTCTAAAGGAGTGTACAGGAGAATGGTTGTACTGTCTTATGCTTTTCTCCAACAGTCCTCAACATGTAACTGAAAAAAACATCTAAAACGCTTTATTAAGATTTGAAAGCTGTGAAAGCAGATTTGCCAACATCTTCTAGTATTTCACCTTTGACAAATACGTGTGGAATAACATATATCAAAGTGGTTAATTTGAGGGTTAAACTCAGATAATTCAAGAGGTTTTTAGAATGTATTAATTGAACTGTTAACTGATAAAAATTCTAGTCAAGAAAACACCTGATAGTGATAGTGAAAACTTTACCTATTCAGTCGCTGGCTTCAGAGACAAACTGGTTTCACTAGCTGACTCAATGCAAGAAAAACTGACTTCAGTTAATTGGAACAGTTGGAATAAAATCAACTAATTTCAGCTACTGACAAGCTAGGCTACAAACCTTAACCTCGGTATTAATTGGCATGACTAAAATACCTGTGATCAATAGTAGCTCTTCCTCAGTATGTAGTCTAATGACTTTCAATGAAATTTAGGTATTTCTCATTACATTTCCATTAAATTCCTCTTTCCCAAGTGGCCTGCACTACAAGAGCTGCAGAAGAACTGCTCTCTTCATGTCTTCCTCCTTTAAAGGTAGCTGAATCAGGCAACAGGGAAAAGAATTACCTAGAAAAGTATCTCATCACTAGTCCCTCCATTTTCAATATTCCCAGATTCAATGTCTTTTCCCTCCAGTACCCCAAGCTCTCAAACCCAGTGGTTAGTTTTCTCCTACATGTAGCTCCTTCTCCATACCAATACTTCAAAATACTTTTGAACCTTCCAAATACTTCAAAAGCAACCATCCATTCAATTGTTGATAGAATATCCCACTTCTTTTCTGATATATATCTCTGAACTAAGCAATTCTGCTGATCTTTTCTACATTGCTTTATCTCTTCTACTCTAACTTGGCCCTGCTTCAACACAGTAAAAAGACACCATAAAGCATGTGGATTTCAATTGTTTACCCAGCTACATTTGGGGTAGGTTTCTGCCCATGTTCTTCCTCTCCTTCCAACTTCCATTAAGTCAGCCAGAATTCGACTCATACTTGTTTAAGACCTTACTTTTTCCTCACTCGCATTAAAGCGGCTTTGTCTCAGATACTCAAAACTGATCACTTTCATTCTGCCCTCTCCCTGATGCTTATAGTTAAACACACTGATTTTTCATTGTGGATTCTCCCGCTGCAAACTTTCATTGCACACAGCTAACACTAAACTAATTTCTCTTCTTTATTTCACTTGGTTCTTCTCTTCCATTAAAACAGATTGTGCCCTGCATTTCTAAAAATCTGTATTTTCTTCTCTATTCCTGCTGCTAAAAGTCCACATTTAAGCCCAGGTAATTTCTTGGATTACTACCACTGCTTTTTTCTGTTCTTAAATCTTTTTTTTTAACCCCACACAGTTCCTCTCCTGAATAACATTCTGCATTCGCTTACTGACAATGCATTTTTTGTTCCATTTGAATTGCGTCCCAGTTCCTCCAGCATCACTTCCAAACAAGCCTCCCTGGCCATGAAAGCTGTGCAGAATTTGGCTCAATTTCTCATTCATACTTCCTGCATCTGAACCTCATTCTGTAAGCTAGCATCTTCATTTAATCATATCTCTCTCTCTCTCCTTTGGCACTTCTCAGATGTGAAATGTACTCTAAAACATTACAAACCAACATCTTTAAAAAAAGAAACCTTTCTTTAAAAACACAGTACTCATAGAGCTACTCCATATTTAATTGCTGAAATGTATTAACTGTTTGATCCTCTAAGTGTTCATTAAATAGCCATTCCACTCTTTTTGCCCAATAATTACTTTTCAGCTTTGTTTTCTAAGCCTGGAAACAACTGCTCATCTATTATGATGCAGGGTTTAAGGACTCACATTTATCACAAAATTATAACCATTTCATATATCTAAAATTAGTTGCTGAATATCTTGGAATAAAAGAAGAATTCTTTCTTACTCTAGCAAGAGACTTATGCCTTGTTTCAAACACCTCTTTCAGCCTATCTAACTACAATCTACTGAGACTAGAGATAGAAATCACATTAATAAAACTTGCAATTATTTTTATTCCCAGTTCTCTCTGATCTGAAGATCTACAAATAATCAAGACACTTGTTGATGGCACTTGATGCTTCAAGTCACCAAGTACAAATTAAAATAAAAATGAAACATTCATAGAAATATTCCTAGACACAACTAAAAAAAAAATCCAAAAAACCCCAAAATCAAATGCGAATGGAATTTCATTTTCTAACATGCAAATTTAATTAATTCGGCTTCTATCGAAGTCAGTGTGACAAAACCAGAGAGAATAAGTAGATCTCCCAAAAGAGACTATAATTAACTTCATCTTGTCTGTTTTTGAATTTATCTTCTTTATGTTAAATTCTGAACTCTCCATCTTAAGATCAAATTGGTCACAAGTTTAGTAACAAGAATTCGGATTAACTCCAATCTCACAACAATGATACTACAACAATTGGAGTCATTAAAGGATATCTTGTTTCATACCTACACCATCCTTATCTGCAGCATATAAGAACAATAATTGTCATTATGCGCTTAAAATTAAATAGTCAGAACGATCACTAAGATTTTCAGCAACTTATTCAAAACAAAATGGCTCACTATGAATAAAACTTGAAAAAAAAAATGCTGATCTGAGCCTCTGTTTTTCTGGTTTACTTTGAGGAAGGGGGAGGAATTAATTTCTATGAAAACTGATAAAGTTTTGAACTAAAAATCTGTTTTAATTAACAAAGAATTAACTATGCATTTCTCCTGTGTAGCTTGCCAGAGATCAGAGACAGTCAGTGGAAAAAAAAAAAAAGTACTATTTTGAAGTGCAGCCAACTGACTCGTTATTATAATAGGGGACACTTGCACTCCATTCTCTAATGAGCTCACTATCATAATGATTCTCTGTAGCCTGCTATCCAAAACAACATTAACCACTATACAACTTTTTCTTACTCTAGAAAATGACTGCCTAACAAAACAAATACCCTTTCATTAAAACTGATAGCTCCTAATGCCAGATATGAACTCTGCGTATCATGTTATTGCCATCCAATGCCATTTATCACTTTTTCACTGTGTCTATACTCTATAAACAACATTAAACCAGCATGTATGGGAAACTCAAAATCACATGCTCCAGAACATATAAATATAAGTTAATGTATTACCTCTAAAGCTTACAAAGGTACCATTAAAAAGCAAAAGTTATCTATAAATACAGATCCTGGTAAAGGTATCAATAAGCATTTCAATATTTAGATAAACTTATATCAAACAATCTTTTATATTTTTGCCAAAAAAATAGAGGTTACAATGTTAATGCACTTGAACCTTATGTAAGAAAGTGAGAAGAAACCGCAGCAGGAAACTAAATTACGCTGGTAAAATGGTTTGAGCATACAACTATAATGGAAAAGCTTATTTCATGAGTGGTAAATATCTCCAAGTCCTCTTTTGCATCCACAAGCAAGATGGCTTAAACAAATTGTTCTGCCAACATTTCTAGAAAAAAAATCTGTGTGTCTGAAGGCATTTTTTTCAGATACTGTCAACAAGGCAAGCAATGCTAAATAATGACGTTTGCAAATCACATCTTGACATTTGTTATGAAACTTGACAAAGCACTTCATGATATGGTTTGTACATGTCACCCAGTAGCAAGAGAGCTAACTTTCAAACACTAGCACGCCTCTGACTTGTACAGTATATTCAGGTAAGTAAATTGTTTGTAATACAAGACAGATATCGCACACTTCTATGAAGAGATGATATAAAACAGGAATACATTCTAGAAAGAGATTGTGAGTTTCCAAGTACTATGTTAGTGAACAGTAAAAATCATTAATATCAAAAGAGAGATGTGGGCTTAAAAGACATGGAATATAATCCTTATCAATATAATCAAACCATTTGCCCATATATCTCTGCATCTTGCATATTTTGCCCAAACTTCTATCACTTTTTCCAGAGTATTGTGCTTTGACACTGCTGCCTCCTCTTCACTAACACCTGACCATTGGCTGCCGACTTGTCAGTATTGTTTAGGCCTCCATTCTCAAGTCAGCCTCCTCCTGCATACTTCATAGATTTTTACATGGAAGAATGAAACAGGCCTGAAAATTACACTCTGTATCTCAGAACAACTAAACTCAATAAGCAGGATGACATCTTTACTTTAAGATTTTCAGTTTATGCCTCTTCACTTGTGATTGGGCTACCCTGTACGCTTACGAAATGGGAATTTGTCCACATCTGCCCAACTATGACTAATAACCAGCATGTAGAGAGCAACAGAGAGAACTGCGCACCTCCACCTCCTAACAGCGTACACACAACTGACCCTAACAACACTGAATATTCCCTAACCTCATTGCTAAGAGTTTATATTCCTGGAAGGGGTAAGTTTGTTGCTCTCTATTTAAAAAACAGTTTAAAGCACATGTAAACAAATAAATACCTATTTATGCTGTTTTTTAAAGTAACTTACAGATTTCCTGAAAGAAAAGCTTAAAAAATAAAATAAGTTTCTAGCACAAAATTTGTGTGCACCCATCTTTCCTGCACATTAATGTTTGAGGTTATAAATAAAGACCAAACAATGTTTCCATCCCTAGGTCCATATTCCCAAATGCACTTCTGAAGAATAATCTCTAGTAAGGAATAAGCAGCCATGCATTTATTTACCTTTAAGGCTGAATTATCACTATATAAGTTATTTACCATATATTGAACTATACACTGTCTCGTTGTCCCTAGAATGACTATTTCCTAGAAAAATGTTAGGCAGACTCTGTAAGTCTAGACAATGCCTTTGGAGCACATACTGAAAAATCCTTTGATTCATTTACTAATAAATCAAAAACACAAATCACAACGGCATAGTTATTTTATGCTTAGGGAAAAGGGAAGGGAATTAATAGGTTACCCCCAGCCCCTTCCATGCAAGAAATAAGTTTGTTCTAATAATAAGTCTCTTTTCATGCTGGGTGCTTGTCTAACTTAAGATAATATTAGTTGAATCTCTTCAACCAACAATAAAGCACTTTTTCTACACCAGTTTCCTGCCACTACAGCAAAGCATGGATTAAATGACTGCAAAGGGAGTGCATAGCCTGAGGCAGGGAAGACAGAACAGCTGAGATGCACATACTGCTGAGTTCAAGTCCTATGTTTATATTTTTAAAACCAGAAAAGATACTTTTATGGAAAAGTACCAGACCCTGCTAAAATACACCACTGGGAATACTGAAAGAAAGCTTAAATCATTATGGAGTACACAAAAGGGAAAGACTTGTGTGAGCCAAGGGCTGACAAACTAATAAGAAAATTCAGCTACAAGCAGCAGAGGCTCTTGTTCTCTGTTTTGGGACAGAAAGAAAATTAGATCTGCCTGAGCGAGGAACAGATTTAAAAAAAGTACTCCTCAGGAAAGTTTGACTTAATGAATTTTACTTCATATAGAGGCTGTCTGAGCGAGTGCATGCAATTCCTCAATTTGACACAGCTACCATACAGAATTGCTACACCAGGGAATGAGATTTCTTGCAATCAAGATGAAAACACTTTCATACACCTGCCACAGTAAAACCATAAATGCCATATTACTCAACAGTATTTTGTTAATGAAGGGTTTCAAAAAAGAAAAGAACATAGAGCCCATAACCCTAATGAAAATAATACAATTCCCTCCTTGACAGAGGATCATTAGCCAAGCTATTCCAAACCTTTTTAGATACTTATTGCAGCCAATTGTTACTTCTCAAACAAAAAGAAAAAGGAAATATCTGATTAAAATTTATCTAGTCCTACAGTTAACCTGCTTCCTGATGAACTCTATATTTTATAATCTGCTGCAAAAGATTATGCTACTTTGAAACACATCCACTAACCTACACCAATTAACATTAAAGAAACTATACATATTTAACATCTTCTGTTATTTCATTATTTGAATATGCAAAGAGAACTCAATTGCACGCTATATAAACCTCACTTCCCCTTATTAGAATCAGATCAACTGAAATATGGTAGCCAAGGGCTTTAGATTTATTAAGTTCAACTCTAATGTAGACTTTGCTGTCTGTTTTATCAAAGTCTTAGCGATCCATTAAAACTGCATGCACTCATTCTCACTGTCACACTGTGCAGCAGGAAAGTGCCTAATATGACCAGTGGTCACTGAGAAGTTAATGCCAATGCAGCGTAAAGCTTTTTATATCTCAGGCTTGCACATTAATGGCTGGGCTCATTTTTCTACTCTACCACCTAGTCTGGCTTGTTTCATTCCCTGAAGACAGCAATGTTATAAATGCCAAAGATTTTTGGCCAAATTAAGAGAATTAAAGTGAAAATCTTCAGAGGAAATTTTAATTGATCAAGAGTTCCATATAATTGCAAGAACTGATTATAAACATTTCCTATCCAACTTTAGAGAAAGTTGGAGAGAGATACATGTTTCTTTTCTCCTGCAAAAAATCACAAACATTAGCAAGCAACCTGCTTAGACCCTTAGCCTCTTGTTCTGAGCAAGATGATGAAGTGATCAGAAACTAACTTTGTCCTTCTTTAAAAGCTAAGCTAAAATAATTTAATTTGTGCCAGACCTCTAAAACGTCATTACTTTCCAAAAGAACAACATACTAGTTTCATGGTTTTAGGTTGAATCGGCCTAAATTTTCTAAAATTTATAAATGTGGAAATAGCATTTCCCTTCCCTCTTCTTTGCCCCTGTAACTCAGTAACAGGCTCTTACTCAGCAAAATATTTCCAGCCTCTGCTGCATAAACTATTTTTCTGATTTATCAGGAACTTAATTGTTGAATGCCTGCTCGATCAGTTGCTGCACTTTCTAACTGAGCACTCTGCAAGGCTTCTGCTCTGCTCTTGCAGCTCAGTGAGTTCCAGAACACCCTGATTACATGCCAGAATTGTACCAAGTTTAAAATAGAATACCACACAGATGCATCAAGATCTGTTAGTCATTCTCTTAACAGCTCAACCATGCCATTAAGAACTAAAGAAACAAATGTGAATTAACTTATTTTAAGAAGTCTCTATTAACATGACAAAAAGGATGGTCCTACTGATATCAGTCTCCTCTTACGTGAGGAGATCTTTGATACTACAATCCTCTTTTGCATAATGCGTTATTAAACATTTCTTCAACCTCTGGGGAAAAAAACAAAACAACTCCCCATTTTAAACCACATTATCTTATAGTTTACAAAAAAATTCTATAATATAACTCACCTAAGAGCTGCTGGTATTGCACAGTCTTTCTAAAAATCAATTTACGTTTACCTAAAATAATTATTTTTAGCATATGATAAAATAAGGATTGTACCTGCCACTTCTCTGAAGTGCAAACATGATGCCTTTCTCCTGAAAAGGAAGCAGTTTCTTTCTCAGTCTTTCAGGTAGAAAGGACAGCTTAGCTTCAACATTTTCTGAATAAGAAGCTTCAAGTGTAGGTGTTTCTTGGAACGTACTAGCCATGTTGAACCTGAGGAAAACAAAACCAAAAAAAGACGTCTTACTTAAAAGACAGGTCTGCAATATGTTACAGAATAAAGCTTCATAGAACTATAATAATCACTCCATCTTGAAATATTCAATATCTACACAACTCTTCTCAAGTCTTGAAATTCTCCCTGGAAAGCATAAAATAATGCAGATGATGGAAGAAGAGCCCAACACCTCCATATCAATAAAATAGTCTAACTATTCCAGTACGAACAGGTCAGCATGTATCACTTCCTCAATGCTATGAAATAGTTATTTAAGAAAGTTCCCTATTCATGGATGACAGTTATTGGCCATTCAAATACAGCTAAATTGTAGACCTCGAAATATAACTCTTTTAGTAAACATTTTTCAGAAAGTTAGCGAAAAAAGGTTATTTAACCTTCTGATGATGGAACTAAAGTCCTCTAGATTTTTTAATCCTAAGAATCAAATGAGGAACTTTATTCCCCTCAGAAAGGCACAATCTTAAACCGCAGAATTAATAAATGAAAATTCTCACACTGTGCTTCAGAAATGAAGAAAACAACAAATGTTTACACCAAAGCATTACCTAATTAATTTGGATTCATGGCCTGTGTGAGCAGCAAGATTACTTTAATGATCATAGGAATAAAGAATATGAGCCCAAATATGCTTCCTGCATTGTTAACAGTAGATATTGTATCACCAGGTTTGATAGCAAAATTCTGAACATGTTGCACTCAGATTTTTTTGATACTGACATATTTCTGAAGCAACTTGGAAGAAGTCAGATATGATTTGGCAGAATAAACCATTACATTTACAAGAAGAAATATGCTGAGCTAAATGGTCATTCACTTCAAGGACCTGCAGGACTAAGTAACCTGGTTTTTTACACTGAATGGTTACAAAGTAAGATAGTCCTGGCGACAATGCAAATGGTTAAAGTAATAACTTTAATGCTTAATAAAGCATGACTGTGCAAAACCAACTTTCCTTCTAATGTCATCGAGTACAGGTGAGGAGGTAAAACAAATTGATTCAGATGAAATTACATGCCACAGTGAAAGAACAGCACCTCTGTATTCCTAATGAATTCCATTTATGAAATTTTAGATACAAAACTTAATATACACTGTTTCAGCTGAAGTTACATTCTCTTCAGCAAAGAGAATCTAGCTGTAACTGCACTACATATATCTATAGCCTACGTTGAAAGAGCCTGGGCTTTTGTTCTGGCGTAACTATACAAACACCTGCTAACACTCCATCTTCCACGGGCCTGCGTTATAGTAAACCTGAGAAACCCTTCCCCTGGGATGAGAGGCGGGGGGGAGTTCCTCCTGGAGGTTTTCCAAGAGGGCGGGAAGCGCCTGGCGCCGGGAGCCCCTCTCCATGGTGCTCAGCCGGCGGGGCCCGGCCCCTGGCCGTGGTGCTGCACGGGGCGGGGCGGGGATGCGGGACCCCCCCTCCCGCCAACACCGCCCACAGGGACGAGTCGGCCCCCTCCTGCCTTGTTTGACAACTAACATTGTCTTAAAATCAGGGAGAGCCAAGGAAAACGGGAAAGAATAGAGGGATAGTGAGCACTGCAAAAATAAGTTATCAGGAATTTGCCACTTCTGGAGAAAAAAAAAAAAAATTGTCAATGCCAGTGCTGTTGACAAAAGTGCTTGTAACTGGACAAAAAAAATCCCAAACCAAATGAAAAAAGGACCACACACCCTAAAAATACCAAAACAAAACAACAAAAAAGGACCTGATTGTTCTGGAAATCCACTACACTGCTGTAGAACCCTAGAAAAATGAGGATTTTGCACTACCCTGTCACTGGCATCACCAGTCAGGCTAATGACATTCCAACAGACGGAAAATGAGTAAGTACTTTTTTTGGTTATATGATGAATTTTAGACATACCTCTCAAGATACGCATCACAGACATTCAGAGAAATGGAAAGAAAATGCTGCAGACGAACCTACTGTCAACTTTGAGATTGTCATTGTCAAAGTATTGAACATGGTAACATTGAAGAACTTCTATGAATACCTTCTTGAGCATCTCGTACCACTTCTACAATGAAGTGGTGTGTAACCACAACCATTTTGCTGGACAATGAGGGAGAAAAAAGTGAATTTAAATTTAAATTTGAATTTAAATTTAAAATATCAAGCAACACTCAAAGTTGAGGCATAAGAGTTCTATTTAGCATTGCTATGGGTTTTTTTTCTGTTTTGTATTAAATTACTTAGCTGCTAGAGAATCTGTTTTAAGAAGCATGTTCTTGAAGAGTTATCCTTTGTCCTACATAAAAAGCCCTAGAAATACATGCACATGCATGAAAACAACAATCCTAACTGGAATCATAGATACGCGTGTGCGTGTATATACACACACTTAAGGACTTCTGTTATCAACACGGTTTCAACCCTGGTCTCAAAAACATGTAACTCGAGGGTCTGAACACCTGATGTTACTCACTGGATGAATGCAAGTGACTCATCCAGCAATAAGAACTCCACTACTGGAGAGAGGCTGCTGTTGTGCTTCCAATAGCATCATCAAGGGACAGAAAGCCCAGTTCTCAAGTAAGCCTGGTGTTACCAACAGAAAGACAGGATCTTTTCTCCCTAGATTCATATCAGGTCATGCACTCAAGACGCTGACCTAACAAGAGACAAGCCCAGTGCTGCTAAACCTCCTGACACAGACTTCTGACTAAAGACCTTCTAATACATAACCTGTCCAAAGGTTAAGAGGGATACCTTTTGAATGTCAACGAAATAGCCAGTTATAAAGGAAATCTGGATTTCTTTTGCAGACCAGGCATTCTGTGTTGTCTAAGTGTAACTGTGGCTTTTTTTTTTCCCTCCATTTTTAAAAGCAGAATCTCTCTCATATTTTTAAAGAAACAATATTCTTGTACCTTGGGCCTCTGGAACATTCAACAGCAGATAAAAGTACTACGATCAGTATCAAGGGTCTTTGACGCATGTCCATCAGTGAACTTTGCTTAACAGAAAGAGGAAAGCCACCAGCCTGCCCTGTATACCCAAGAGATGCATTTTACAGGAAAGAAGCCATGAAGCTCTGGTAAACACCCACTTCATCTCCCGGTTGAGCAAACAGAAATGTTTCAGCTCTGTTGGGAAAGCAATCATCATCACTTCAATAGTTCTATCACAATATTTTCCACAGAGTATTTTTGTTTTCATTAAAAGTTGATTAAGGTACTTCAAGTCTGCTGGCAAAAACAAGCACTGAACATTTCTGTAGAGACAACCTTAAACAAGCATGCTGCGGGATTGGTGGACCCAACAAACCTGTCCAACACTCAGTTCTGTGATTCACCCCTAAAGAAAACTTCTGACTCATTTTCTGTGATGATTTTCTATTCTATAAAAGCAGAGAAGATTATATTCTTATGATCAGCTTGCTACATAGCTTGCTGTGAGTGACAACATGAGAATGAAATGTGAACATAACTAGCCTTCTGTGGAACTAGATTATGACAAGATTCTTTCATTGAAACACTGAATAAAAACCATGAAGTTTCAGAAGCATAAATCTGAATTAGAGGAGGCACATATGATTCATTAGTACATAGAGATATTACCATATGAAATGTTTCTGGATCAGTCACTAATACGGTTAAAACTGACTTTGCAGATCTATCTTAAAAAGCAGCAACAGCAACACAGAAAGCACTAACTACCAGATACGTACAAGTTTTTATTTATTTTTTTCTCTAGGTGAATAATTAAAGAAATGAACAGTGAACAGTTCTAGAATAGGTGCGTGATTAAAGAAGTCCACATGCAGTGAACAATGACTACTATAAAGACATATCCAATGACTAGCATAGCACAAGACAAGACAGCAATATGAACTGTGCCTTACTAACCCTTTCACGCATTGCCCCTTGGAAAGGCGAAGTAGTGTGCATGATTACATCACCCCAATACTCTCATAATTACCAACCTTATGCTCCAGTCCTTCGCATTTACCTAATCTACACTATTATTTTAACTTGGACTACAAGCTTTCAAAGAAGGACTTTGCCACCTGCTGTGCATATATAACCTACCATTCTCGTGTCTGATTACTGTGGAGTTCATGGCAAATAAAAATACCTCAGGTAAAATAGTTAATGCTTGATATATGATGGCCTGAGAAAATGCACTTCAGAATTAATTTTTAAGAACTCAAATAACTGAAATGCAATTTTATTTTTTTTTCCAAAAAAAAATCAACACACATAGCTCTTCCTCAAACCTTTGAAGTTTACTTCAATTATTGCAAACATACACTTTTTAATGATCACACAAAGAATTATACCCTGAAGATTCAAAGATCTGTCACAATTTCCGAATAAACAGCAGTGATAAAAACCCCATATTCAGTATATATAGTCATACCTGCAGCACTATTTTATGATATCCAAAGTTATAGAAGGCACTTTGAAAGGTATATTGACGCTATAAAAGATTTATTTTGGTTGTGTAGAAAATTAGAATGAACAGCAATGAAACATGACAGAGAAAGAAATAAATTCCACCAAACTGCCCTTTATTGATTTGCTAAAGTAATAATTATACTGAGAATCGATGCCTTACTTTGTTTAATGACTTTGGCAATGGTGGTCATTTATATTTTGTTTTGAGACAGATCAATTATGTACACCACTGTAGTAATGTCAACAAATAAAAATAGCCTTTTTTTAAAAAAAAATTAGTCAGTGTAACAGAAGACCAGCTTATGTCTGTTGTTCTAACCACTGCACATTCGGAAGCTTTAAGAAGAGAGAGAAAGATTAATGCATGTTTTCTGTAACTACAATTTTTCATTTATTTCTGTGCCCTTAATGTGTTCTAATATGCATCCCATCAGCGTTCCCATATCTGTAGAGGACAAGCTCTGGAACTTCAGTTTTCTCAAACAAAACAGATGTAAAATGTTTGGTGTGGAAATTTACCTTTTCACTCAGAGAGTTCACTCATCTACAGAAGTTTTAGGAGTAAAAAAAAATAAAAAGAAAACCTGTGTGGTATTTTCTCAATTTTTAAAAGGAAATCAAGGATGAAATAGCTGGATTATTAAACCTAGTAACTTTTAATCTAAAATTGCTTTAGTATGTCAGGACTAGCGAGTGGTAAATGATGCCAACTTTTAAAAGCAGGAACAGGGAAGACTCATGGAACTACAGCATGATTCATTTACAGGGCATAAAAATCAATAAAAATTATGAAGTGCAGAACTTGTGAACACCAGGATAAATGCATCTAGTTGGTGGGAGTCAACGCATCTTTTGCAAAGGTGAGATTTATCTTTCAAGCATACTGAAGTACTGAACTTTGAAGAAAAATTGAGTTGTCGTGAAAAAATTGCACTGAAACTCTTTTTTAAATACAAGCAAGTAGATTGTTCATACATGAGAGAAACAACACCAGCGATATTTCAAATGACTCTGCTCCAACTTCTATTATGTTCAATGAATTTGTAAGTGATCTGGAAAAGTAAGTAACCACAGAGGGATAAGGGCAGTGTAAATACCAGTAAAATAAAATAAAAGCTAAAAATCTGGAATTATTTCTGTCACTGCTGCTGCTACACTGCATTTCATTGTAAACACTTACCCTTCCAGAGGTATATATTGAGACCCAACTTGTTGACGATATTACCCCAGGTAATATGTTTCCTTATTGGAAGGTTGGGTGGCATGACTGATGAGAACTTTTAAGTTGTCAACACAAGCTGACATCAAACGCACAATTTTATTTTCACAGGCCACTAAGTATAGCCTTTTAATGCAGCTCAGTAGCAGATGCCTAAAGCAAATTAGTATTTCCATCAAGCATTTGCTTAATAAATTTCCTCTTGCAGGTCCTAACTGCTCCACGACTGTATGTTCAATAAAACTTAATAGGGAATTTAAGGCCCTAAGAAAATCATGGGATCTTGCCCGAGAGATTCATCAACCATTTTCCCACCGGTAGAATAATAATGAATTGAAAAACTACTCAAGTCATTAGAATACGGAGTTTTAAAAAACGTTAAAACAGGAAGCAATCAGACAGGACAAAGGACATTACAAAGCTCTGTGGCACACAACAGTTCTTCCACAGGCCTGCCTTAATACCTGCCTAGGGGCATCTGGGGTGGGGGGACTTAAGCAATTCCCTGTACGCAGCAGCGCCCTGCAATAGCAGAACTACATCAGCACATGCTGTGATAATCCAGCAGCAGCCAGGGCGAGCGGAATCAGCGAGGCCTTCTGGCACAGAGATGGGCTGAGAAAGAACGAGTCCCACCTGGAACCTCGTCCCTTCACCACACCGTTCCCCTCAGGGCAGCCCCTTAAGGCCTTACACCCCAACGCTCGACGGGGACAGGCCGCCTTCCCGGCCCAGCCTCCATCCTCCAGGCCTCACAGCCGGCCCCCCCTCACAGCCCCCCTCCTCACACCACGGCGCCACCGCAGCGAACGGGCTGGAAACGGCCCCTCCCCACTCCCCGCCGCCCGGAGAGGCCGCCGGCGAGCGATGGCCGCCGGGCCGTACCCCGCGGCGCCACTCACGGCTCCGTCTTCGCGGGCTCCGGGCTCGAACCGCAACCGCCCGGAAGTGACGCGCAGTCGCGGGGGAAGGCGGGGGAGGGGGAGTAGCACGCACGCAGCCGGGCGCTTCCCGCCGCTCTCAGTGCGCCCTGCCGGGAGGGCTACGAGGGGCACCGGGGGGACCGCTATGGGGATGGGCCGCGCCGCAAGCGGCAGCGGGCCTGCTCGGGCGCATTTCGGGCGAGGGAGGGTGGCCGCTGGCCGGGGGAGGGGGGCCAAGGAAGCGGGGGCAGGCGGGCTGTCATTAGCCGCGGGAGCAGTCCGTCTGCGCGCTGCTGCGCCGCCAGTGGCTGTCGGCTGCCCACAGTGGGCGGGCGTTGCGGTACCGGTATGTCTCTTCTCGTTGGTGTTCAAGGCCTTCTGTCAAGGCAGCGGCGCTCTCCCATTGGTCACAGCCTTCTGGGCGGGCTTGCGCCTCCGTCAGCGCTGAGAGGCACCACTCACCGGCAGAGCCGGGGGAGGCCGCCACGCCGCTGATTGGTCCGCGCCGCCGTTAATCATTAGCGTCCTGCGTGGCTATTGGCGGCTGTGGCGCGGGTGGGGCGGGTCTTTCTCCCCGCCGCGGCAGCAGGAGGAACCCGGGCGGCTGTCGCGGCTGGTGATGGGGTTAAGCGCCCCTCGTGCGTGAGCCCGCCGCCGCGCCGGCCCCAGCCCGCCGGCCGCGCTGCCGCGGTAAGGAGCCCGCCGCTCCGCCAGGGAAGGCGGCCCTGTGGGCGGGGAGCGGTGGTGGCGGGGCCGCGGACTCCGCGGAGGAGGAGCGGGGGGGCAGTCGGCCGCGCCCGCAGTGCGGAGAGCGGGGGGCAGCCGCTGAGGGAGCGGGCGGGCCCGCGCGGGGGAGGGGCGCGTGCCGGGGCCGTTGGGGCCGTTGGCGGCCGGCTGCACCTGCACGCTGTGGGGACGGGGGTCCCGGTCCGGCGGGGGGAGGCTGAACCCGCTGCCCTTCCCTAATATAGGCAGGGCCGGCCGGCGGAGCGGGGCACGGCACGGCGGCCTGGAGCCGCCGGTGGGCCCCGGGGCTGCGCCCTCGGCCTGCTGCAGCCCTGCGCCGCGCCGGCCTGGGGTCTATTGGAGGATGTTGGCGCCTGGGCAGGCGCTCTCCCTGCGAGCCGGGGGTAGGGACCAGTCGGTGGCCCTCGGAGCCCTTCAGGCGGTGGGCACTAGGGGTGCCGGGGTGGGCTCCAAGTGTTGCGGGGCTGGGGTTTTCGGGTTTAGCCCTTCGGGTTAGCAGTAGTTGGTCGCAAGCTTGCTGCGCTCGTATGGGCTATCGTGGGTTCCTATTTAGACCTCCCCTTATGTTATCTGGAGGAAAAAATCTTATATTTGTGCTGCCTATGACAGTGTTGGAAGAGGGTTGTTAATCTTTTATGTTGGGTTTTTTTCTGTCGCATGTTGGACGATTCTGCATGTGGATGTATCTAGTGTACTATAATCCAAAGTGTAAGTAGAACCGATAGCAAAGCATGTCACAGCCTGGTTTTTACAGTCTCTTTTAATAACATTTTTAAATGAGTTTTCAGCACCGAAGAAGGGTTTCACTTTATGAGCGAGAGAGAATGAGCCAGAAAAAGAAGTAAGGCATAGCTGTTTCTTACACTGAGTCTGAGAAGAATTCAGGTTATTCATACTAAGACATTTGCACAAATTCTGTTTTTCATAATTAAGCCTGTAGTGCAAGATACACATTGGTGGATTTGTGTGGTATCTATAGAAAGCTGGGTTAGGAAGGTGATGGTGAAAAAAAAAAAAAAAGAATGAGCAATAGGTGCTTTGTTTAGGGTGCATTGTCAGATAATATAATATACAAAAGTGTGTGGTGTTTTGGAGTGTTTTTTTAATTATTTGAATTTTTAATGTTGATGTCCTTTTTTCATTAGCCTGAAATTAGAGAGATCTTGTGTGCCTAATGCAAAACAGGGAATATGTTGGGGTTTTTTTCCTCTTACATAGCGGCTGATGCTAGCCTTCTTGCATTGAGGCATTAACTTGCAGTTTCCACCGGGATTACTTTCTCATGTCCTGTCTTCTATAAGGAGTATTGTACTTGAGACTTGCCTTTTGGTTACATAGCAAGCAGACGACATGATCACAGCAATCTTCCAGTGCAGTATTTCTCGTGAATGTTAGATTAGAAATATGTATTTATTGTTTAAATGAAAGCAACAAAAATGAAGTTCCAAAATTATTTTTTCAAAAGGTTTTAGTCAAATAATTTGCTGTTCAGGATAAAAAAAATGGCAATGGAAACATTTTATTCGACAGTCTTGCATTTGTTTGTTAAAAATGATAATATTACTGTCAGGCAGATAATATTAAATGTTTGTTTTTGCAGTAAATACTGTGATGTCAAGAGTTTGAGTATTTTGTAGGAAATCTGTAATTTATAGCTTGGACTTCTCAAATATTAAATTTTTTTGTTGTTAAAAAAAAAAGACCCAATGGTAAAAATAATATAAAGACTTGTTGTGTCTTTAAAATCTTGGAAGGTCAAAAATGTAGTACTTGTAACACCGTTGCTCGCTATTGCTAGGCCACTTTTTAATTTACAAGACCTGTAAATTGCTATCAAGATCAACTACTACTTTTCTCGGTAGTAAAAGTGGGTTTGCTAAATACCAGAATTTTAAGAGACATGCAGTGTAGTGTGTTAGGTTTCCCAGAAACTATTTGTTAAAGATTTGTGAAAGGTGAATTACTCAAATGTGTTGCAGTGGTCCCCTGATTACATTTTGCTTTTGTGTGTGTATGGAGAAATAAAGAAGGTAAATCTGAGGAGACAGATACTGCTACTTTCCTCTTTCTTGTCTTAAGCGTAATTCTGTCTATGTGTTGGTTTTTTTTCTTCCTTTAACTTGTATTAAGTCTTTGTTTTTCATTTCACCTGATGTTTCAATGTATTTGCTTTACATCATAGTCTTATTTATTTTATACTACTTGCTTAAAGTCTGCGAAACTGCTTCAAACTAGCAGGATGTTCTAGGTGAAGTGTTTTAGGTTGAGCTCTGGGTATGAAACACAAACACCATGGTTTTGTGTTTTATTCAGTTGAAAGGTGCTGTCGGTTTGCTCCAGTAGCCTAGGTTAGTTTAAGTTTGTGTATCTTTGTATCACCATTTTCACACATTTACTTCTCCCCAGAGTTAATTTCTTTAAGTAGTCTAGTACCACATCTGTTTAAATACAATGATACACTACCTTGAAACTTTAAATGTATTCTAGCTTTTAAAAGTAATTGATACAGTTGCATTTTTTTGGACTCTTTGGGAAAAATGGGACTTCTGACAGCATGTTCGTAAAGAGTGGGTTGTCAGATAATGTTAATGGCGCAGTATAAACTTTGAATGAGCTGCAATGTAGCATACATCAAATTTTTAAAAACTTTTTAATATATATTGACGGCGTTGTTCAGTTTTGGTAAGCTAGACAACTCTGCTACCTGCATAAAAATAGCACCAACTTTGGATGTCCGGCTAGTGATAGACAATAAATTTACTATTAAAGTGTATAGTTTCTGAGATTTTCCAATATACCCTAATTCTTCTTATTTCATAGATATGAAAAGAGTTAAGCAATAGCCAGTAAATAGAAAATGCCGTAATTCCTTAGTGTGACATCTGAGGAGCTTTCATAGAAGTGGTAGAGCGTTCTGTAATCCTGGCCCCACTAGGTTGGAAGGACTGCAGGAGCGTTGGGGTTTGGGAGCCCGGTTAAGCTTTTAGTGGCAGTTTTCCCATGTACATTCCACTTAGTAGTGGCTGGATAGGAATGACCCAGGGGCTTTTGTTAAACTGCATTCCGAATTGAGCCTTTTAGTAATGGAAAGATGAGTCGTTTAGCAATGCAAGACCTGAATAATAAGGTCATTCACACCGTGCTCTTTAGGCAAGAAGCAACTATGTGATTGCCTTAATATGGTGCTTACTCTGGATGATAGGTGGCATCTATGCAAGCCCATTAAAGTAGGTGTTATGTGTTTCTTTATTGGCCTCTCTTTGAGGTAGTGGACGGGTGTGCTGTATAACAATGTTAAGAGATTTTTTTGAAAGCGATATTGGAAAGCTCTATTTCTAGGAAATCACAAGTCAGCAACAGATTATGATTAAATATTGTTGGGAAAATTGTATTTTCAGCCTGCCTATAATCTTATTTTGATTTCATAACTTTCTGAAGGAGTGCTTTAGAGGAAATAATGTCTGAAACCAGACTGATGGAAGCTTAGCAGCCTTAATTACAGAACAGCCTCCACTGCTACTCTTGTGCACAAGTTAGTCTCCTGCAGTTTAATGTATGTATTATGAGAATCCTGTCAATGTGTCGTTTTATGATACGAACTTTTCTCCAATATATAGAACTAAGTTTCCAAGACTTTATATTTGGTTATTGCATATTTGTATCCAGGCTGCTGAAGCAAACTGTAGATTTGAAGAGCATGGCTGTGGGATGCTTATTCAAGGGTTTCCTTTCTATTCTTTATCTTGGATCTCTGGAAGGGAATGGGGCATCATCTCTTTGCAGCCATTGGTTTCTGCATAAACATTTACATACTGTGCTGTTCACTTGTCTGTTCATCTGCTGCTAAGTTTTTCTGTTCTTCTATCTCTTTCCCAACATCAATTCTTGTTGTTCTTTAATCTCAAAAATTTGTGTATAAAACAGAATTTTGTCCTTTATTTAACACTCTCAACTCTCTCCTCTGCCCCCTCCCCAGGTTTATTTTTTAGGAAATTTGTACTGATGTTTATGAAGGGTCTTTGTCCAATCATGTGTTTGAAGGCTGAAGCTTGTCACGACAAACATCTTAAATATCATTAAAGCTATGGCTAAATATTATAGCATAGCGGCTCATTCACATTGAAAGCATAGTTTTGGATAACTTGTGTTACTGGGTCAAAAAATAACCTCTAAAAGGCATAAATGTAGAAGATGTCATTGTTACATTTGGTTTAGCTGACCATTCTTAGCATAGATCTGGTGCTGAGTTTTGTATTTTTCTGAAAAATGTTGTGTATGTTCAGCTAGCAATTAACCTACCACAATTGTTTTGAAGAAGTATGTTCGCAGCTAGGTGAGGTGTAGCAGCTTTCTGTTAGTGTCCAACTGAACCATTTTACTTTACATTATGGCGAAGCAGGATATAAGTAGATGTACTCCTTGCAAATACCTGCCTTTGTGAAAGAGGCCATCATGTTGACATATCCTTAGCTTTTTGTTCCTACTCTCTATCACTCCCTGTGATCTGTTGAATGAGCTGTTACTGTGAGGAGTTTCTGAACATTTCACTTTCAGCTGTGTAAGATGTAGGTCTCTTATTCTGTCAAATTGAAACATGTATAGGGAGGTTCACAGGAGCAGTTTAACTGGCAGATGGAGGAAATGGTGACTGTAAGTGAGATCAGTGACTTCTTTAGTGCAGCTGAATCTAGAAAAGGCTGTTGCTGTGCAGCTGGTGAGTGAAGTTTGAACTAATTCAAGTGCTTCTGCCAACAGCAGATCGAGGAGTGTTCTCACAGTCCTTTTTGATGTCAGAGCTTTGGGCATAAAAACCTCCTGCTGGTGGTGAGTAGCTGGGAGCAGTTGCATCATTGACCGGCATGCTGGATCCACAAGAAGATTTCCATCTGTTTTCGTATTCTAAATGAGCTCAGAAGAATTTGATGTGTTCTTGTGGAGATACAGTAGGAGTTTTGAGAGGCTTTGGAAAATTGTTGACCCTTATAACTTATGCTTTGATCAAATGTTCAGGCTTTGTGCCCAAATGATGCAGTAGCAAAATTAGTAAATCAGTTTGTGGGGAATTCTTGTCCATGTTATCACAGTGTGATTTGGAGCATTTCAACAGACGGTACAGTAAAAAGCCTGTTTCCTTTAAAGGGTTGTAAATTCTTCTGTTGTTTGGATGAAGAGCTAGATTTCAGGTTCCATGTGCTCTGTAGGTGTTTAAAGAGTAAAACTTGCTGCCAGGATTAGATGCTTTTTCTCCCTTTCTTCTGTAATCTATTGAATCTATTCCATAACTTAAAGCAAGAACCAAACCCTTGCCAATTTCTGTCTTCTCTTAAAAGTAGCTTGATTGGTTAGCATAGCTACATAGAGTGTCAGTGCCTTGGCTCAAAATAAAACTTGGCTTGTCTTTTTGAATTGATGCATCCTTATCCTTCTTAAACTTGAGAAGTCAGACTACTCCCGAACAAGAACTTTTGCCTAATGGCTTTCCAAGGGAGAAAACCAAGAGAAACTGATTCATTTTCTTGTGTTAATGACTGTTGCGTATACTTCAGTGGAAGAATCTGTGTTAAAATGGATAATTGGATACTCACAGTGTCTGCTGATAGTTGTTCTACAGTTAGAATTGGCAATAACAAGTCTTTGATTTTTAATTCCAATGAAAATTATGACTGATTAGTCTCCTAGTTTAGGTTTTGTGGTTTCTTTTTTGTTTTAAGCACATCAAAGTGATCTTTAATGTATTTTCATTGCAAATAATCTCTAAAAAGTATTCGAGGCATATGTTTCGTTGCATGTTGCATTACTCTCATGGAAAAATAAACTGCTCTTTCAAGGGTTTAAAGCTCCACCACAAGCCAGTACCAGTGTTGCTCTGAGGTGTCAACCTTGTGGTGTGGATTGGGAGGAGGAAGAGGACATGCAAAGCTAATAATTGACTTTATAGAGGCTGCTAGGAATACTAATGCCCTCTGGTTAGACTTGTGGTCTAGTAAATGGATGAATCTTTCACACAAACTATTGTGTTAATTTATGAAAACGTTATGATTTTCATCCTAATGCTTTGTGTGGTAACAGTACTCAGGTCCTATTTCCCTCTCTGTTTTCAAATAATGGCTTCTGGAGAGGAACACCTGTATTTATGTGGACATTCTCGTTACTGGGAGAAGCAACTGAGTCCAGACTGAGTTTAGCTAGTAATGTTTTCAAGACAGAACAGCCTTCATCCAGTGTAATAAGTAATACCATCTTTTGACTAAGATTTCAGAGCTCTGAATGGTACCTTTAGGCTAAATTCTTAAAGCAGTAATATAAACAGAATAAATGTTACTGGGATAACCCAGTTATTGCAATGTATGATATTTCAACAGTTGGCTGTTCATCATTAGGTGTGATGACATCCCATTAGTTGTTACTTAATCTTCCCTTTACTGGCACTGTAAAGTTTAATTTGAAAATCATAAAGAGCAGTAGCCCTTATTAAAACTCATGTATCACAACAGCAGTGAAGTCTGTCCCAGCTCAGAATACAATCAGCTTTTTATCTGGCCTTTTATGTTGAAATATTAGACAATGATAGAAACTGGATTTGTGTATCTTATCTTCCTTGGTCCATACCAGTGTGAAGGCTTAAAATTACGATGTTCCATAAAGATCGAGAAATGTAAATGTATAGGTGTTCTCTCAGTATCTCTTTTTCTTGTCCTCTCTTCCAATGTGCAATGATATATAGGCTAATTTTAAGCAGGAAACAGTTTAGCCCATTTTTAACACGTGGAATAATTGGGGGTGGAGACCTTGAAAAGATTTTTCAGCTCTGATCAGACGATGTGTGAATTCAGGCATGTTTTAGATCTATGATGACAACTCTAAAGCTCATTGCTTGCCTGAGATCAGAGTGATCTGATGGCATTCTTAGTTGACAAGATATTGCTGCTCCAGAAAGGCAGCAGTCTCCTGTAGAGTTGTGTTGTATCTTGGCAGCTGACTAGCTCTTGATATGACAAAAAGTCCGCATGCATGAAGTTAACAGGCGTTCAGCTTTAATACTGCTCATAACTTATTAACCTCTTAGGTTTGCAGTATCTGTAGTTGTTTTCTGTATCCATATTTTATTAATGTCTGTCTGCACTGCACTTACATGGTTATAACAGCAGTGATTCTAAAACTTTTAAACTATGTTTGAATTCATTATGCTTATGTACTATATATAGGTTAAATATAGGCATGACTACTGTAAGGAAGATGGATTCTCTCACATGCTTGATGTTATAAGATAGACTTCCGTAGAAAATGTTGGAGGACATAAAGTTGATTTTAAACTATTTGAAATTTTTAAAAATAAAGTACAAGTAAGTAGACTTTCTCCAGTTTCTTTTCATTTTAAGGAGAAATTCTTGCTGATCCTAAGAAGGCTTCTTACCAGGCTAATTGAATGTAAAGTTGGATGAACAACTTTTCAGTTGGTTCCCACTGAGCCTAGGCCATCCAGGTACCCTAGTATTAAATAGCAGTAATTATCAGTAAAATAATGGAACGTTTGTGGATAAGTATGCAACTTAATGCACTGTGCACTGCATGAATGTGCCTGAATACTGAGAGACTCTGTGGGTCATTTAGTCCAGTGCCTTCTTATTAGAGATTATAATCCTTTCATAACTGTGTCAAACTTTACCTTAATGTTAATTAAATTGCTAGCTGTCGTCTTTCCTGCTGAATAGCTGTTGTAAAATCTGGTTCTGTGACGCCTCCTGGCCTCCAGCATGGCTGACTGTGGCAACTTTATAGATGCGTGATTTTGTGGCAACATTTCCCTCTAGCTTAAGCAGCTCCTCTACCTACCTGTTATCTATTACAGCCACATGTGCCATCTAATGAAGACCTGTCCTGTTCAGTTTTTTATAAAAATATCCATCATGCTATAAAACAAATCTTCATTAAGTTTACTTTTCCTTCTTCCCTCCCCTCTAAAGAGAGAAACAATGTTTGATCCTGCTAAGTTTCTTTAATGTATAGCCTCTTGTTTCAGTGATTGTACCATGAAAGAGGAGAATATGCCATTGCAAAAAAAAATTGGTACTTAAAGTTAACTTTACTTCCTTGACTGAACCCTCTACTTGTTAACAAATATCTTTGAAAGGTATGAATACCAATGTGGCAGAAAGTGACGGTCCATGGTTTTTTTTCAGTTGGGGAAAGGAAGAATCAGCTCTCTGTCTCCTTTGTGCTTGGGCCTGGACAGTTAAGCTGCTGTTCTGATGATGTGCTTTCAGAAGTGTTCATTAGGAAGAAGCAAGATGCTGATTTTTGTTACCAGGATTTTCAGTTTAGAGATACAAAGTCATGCTTAAACAGGTGTTGGATGAAGCCATCATATTAGTGAAGCAATTGTCTTCTGACCTCTCTCTCACCAGAAAGTTAAACAAAGGAATTTACAAGATTCAACTGCAATGCAGGGCACTGCTCAGCACTGGATCTTAAACCTATTTAGGCTGAAGCTGCTGCAGAGGACAGTAGCTCATTTATAAACAATGCAGGAAGACTAGCTGTAAGAATCGGATACTTTAATCTTCTGTGAGTTAGACTGTCTGCACTAAATGTTCTTGAATTGTGGATTCCACCGACAACTGGTTTAGCTATATCCTAATTAAAGAGGCTTTGCTGACACGGAAGGCTTTCCTGGTAAAATTTGACCAGATGTCAACTTATTGTTGTGAGACTTCACTGGATGAACTTCAGTTTAAAAACTAGTTCTAGCTATCCGTGCGGTATTCAGATCTGTACAGCTGTCACACATGATGACAAGACAATTTAATGTGTAGCTTGTTCTAGGGCTTGTCCTGAAATGAATGGACACTAACTGAAAATCAGCTAAACTGAAACAATTGCACTCAGTAAATAGAGATACTTGATGAAGAATTGAAGAGTGTTTATCAGAACAATATCAAATAATTAGATTATCCACCTTTTAATGGTTTTTTTTGATAATATCAGCTTTGTAAAACAGCCTTGCAGTTTGTGGTTGCAAACGTTAATATACAGTCATCTTGTGGCATATGAATTTATATCTCAATACATAGACTATGTTAATATCCAGAAATTGGGAACTTTGCCTAAATTAATGACACATTTTATGGTTATATTGGCACTTAAAACAGAGATCTGAGATCTGTGACAAAAAGCCCCCAAAGGTGGGGATAAGTTGTTGGGGTTTTTTTTTTTTTTTTTTTAGCATATCTCATTACAGCTTCAGTGAACTCACAGGGAGGAACAGTTCAGTCCTAGAATACATTAAAAGAGTTTTCTTCTGTCATATGCAGCAGAAGAATGTTACAGCTGGCTGTGTCCAGATACTCTAATCATTGGTGACCAGCTAACTGGAGACTTTGTTGGAAAGCCAAGTGAAGGAGTTTATGTTAGTTCTGAAGTTTTAGTGGTGTCTTGACTTAAGAGATTTGAAAGTGTTAAATTAACAAAAATCTTGCCAAGTCTTGCTGCCATTGCTTTTCAAGTGCAATAGAAGACTATCTCTAGGCTGTGCATAAGGCTTCCCCCCATAGCATTTTGCATGTGGCAAAATTCCTGCTTGATGTTCCTTCATGTGCTTGATGGATAAAATGTGTCCAGTTCTTCTCCATTAGTCTGGTGTTTACTTTGGAATTGCCAAGATTTGTTCCTATCCCTCTGGAACTATTGCTGAATCAGTACAAGGAGAATCTTAGACAGAAAATTAGATTTAGCTTTGGCTTAGAGAAACTATTCTTTTAGATTGTGTAACAGTATGTTATGCAAAATAACTGCTTATGTCTCTTTATGCTTGAGCCATGAGCCTCTTTTGTTCAGGCTAGTGATCTTGCCTTATGTATCATGTTAGAGCAATAAAGAAATGCATGTTTAGAACTCTTATAAATATTCTAGGCAGGGTATGTAGTATTTCCATTTGTGGTGATGGAGAAAGGCTGTTGCTTTTATAAATCTCACTATTCAGGAGTATGAATAATTCAGTCTGGAGTCTAAGATCTTCATATATTGCCACCTGCTCATTATTCAGAAATTCTTGTTACAGTCTACTGTTGCCCTAGCAACATTCTGAAAATTAGTGCTGCATCTATGAAAAAGCTTTTGTTTATCTAGCAAAGCCCACTATCCAAGCTGTATTATTGCAGGAATTGCAGGATGCATCTCAAGTGGCTACTCCAGGTCCCAGCCCTAGTTGTTTAAAAAGATAATAATCTCTTTTTATGTGGCGTTAACTGAAAATTGTTAAATTGTTCCTTTTTTTTTTTTTTTTTTTCAACTAGTCATAGGTATTAAATGTGATGCTGTTTTACCTTTAAGTCCCTTTAGGGTCTGATGATACCATTACATTATCTCATTCATGTACAGATGCTTGACTGTACAGATATGCAAGAAAGTAAAAGTCAGATGTTGACTCCTGTTATTCTTCTCTGTCTATCCTACCCATCTCTGTCTTCTTTCCTTTCTCCCTCCCCCTGTTGACTTTTACATGAGAAGTCAGATCTTGTTTAACCTTAAACATTCTGGGATGTAAAAAGATCTTTGTGCTGATTAAGTTGATATTAGCCGATTTGGGGTGGGCGTAGGGGAGGTGTTAACGAAGTCCTTGAAACTGCTAATGCTGGAGCTAACAGAAGTCTCTCACTGCTTTAGGTTGAACATACTTACCTCACAAGATATACCAACACAATTTACTTTTAGAACAAAGTAGAGGAGTAAAGCTGATATTCTGGATTTTATTTTTTCAAGAGAGAAAAATAAATTGAAAAACAGTGTTAAAAAATATTTGAGTTCCTAAATCTTCTCCATCATCATGAAGCAAAAGAAAAGCTGCAACCCTTTCCCTAGCCCTTCTTTTATATGTGGTTCAGGTCTTCCTCCCATGTTGTATTGTCACTTGTTTGGTTCAACCCTGCAGTTACTTTCATTCCTTTCTGTATGGGTGGAAGGTAACACATACCTGCTCTGAGGAAACTTGTCGCTCTTGTCTTATCTGACCTGTTGATTTTCAGATTCTGAGTTCTGGACAGTAATAGACTTCTACTAAATTAGCAAGCTGCAGTCAAACTTCACACTGGAAAAATACTTTTGTCCAGACTTTTACATCTCCCTTGGTTTAAACTAACGCATTCCTTAGTCTTTTGCCTCTGAAGTACTTGAGGATTGGAATTGATGAGATAAGAAGTTTTGTGATTTCTTTAGGGGTTTTCTTTGTGCCTGCTTCATGGCATGAAAGCATGCTGGCAGCCATTGCTGCCAGTTCACAATGTTTTAAGAGTATATGGAACTACAGAGAGAGAACACAGAAGGAAAAAACTTCTGACTGGACTAATATTGTTATTTTCAAGAACTGTCTGGTTTGGGTTTATAGTGATCTTAAGGGTGTTTAGTCTAGGCACCTGAAAACTAGCGATAACTAGCAACATAGTAAACGTTAAGTTGTGGGAAAGGAGGAGGAACAACTGAAGTAGGTGAGAAATGTGGGATTACAATGGAATTGCTCATCATGATTCTAGCCAAAGCCTCCCTTTCCTTGCTTTTAGGCACCTGGCACTGAAGCCCTGGTCCCGTGTTCATAGATTAGAATTCTTTGGAATGATAACACCATTTTTGTGCTGGCCAGCATGGAATTTTGCAAATATGAGGGAAGGTTTATTGTTTGGGGTTTTGTTATTTTGGGGGTAGGCGTTATTATTTGGGAACTTCTATTTCAGCTGTCCCTTTGCAGCAAATAACACTGGTTTAGAATAAACATTTTCTTACAGTTCTCTATTCTCATTTCTGTGTTCGCAAAACTACTGGTCATTGTGACTTATTGCTGGAATAGTTGAAAACTTAGCTTTATTGTTTGCTTGATAGCATCTTTACAAAAAAAGTTGATTTTGCACCCCTCAACATTCCTCTCCCCTGCCTAGTGTGACAGGTCTGTATGTATTGCTTATGGGGTTTGGACAGCATAGTTTCAAAATCAGTACATTCTAAAGAATGATTATTTGCATATTGCACACCTTATGGAGCCCAGAGGAAATTTATCATAGATGTTACTTTTTGTTCAGACTGTTGCTTTTTTGTTCAAGACCTCAAAACACAATGAACCTGATGTGTCTGTCAGGATATTACAGTATATTGGTTTTGATTTCAGGCAGTTAAGATGACCTTAAACTCCAAGCTGCAAATGAGTAGCTTAATTTTCTCCTGAGCTAATGCCTGGCATTTGGATGAGACTGTATAAAAGCAGAATGTCTAGAACAGTCTGAATTTAAACTACAGTTCAGGAAAAAGTTAATGTCAAGATATGAATGCAAAACCAGGCATAGTGTGTTCATTAGGTTTGCGTGAATCTATCATCTTGAGACTACATTTACTATTCCTTTAATTTTTTTCTTATATTTTATTTTTATCAACAATGAAGTAGGTTAGGTTTGTGGAGAAAATGTGAAGGTCTTGAAAGGTTTATAGACCTGTTTTTTAGAAGTAACAGTGAATGAAAGTGTTCAGTAATAGGAAGAGCTGGGGGTGAAAGGACAGAGAATACAGTGATTAAACATGTATCTGGCAAAACTAAGTAACTGATCTTTACTCTGTTTTTGTGATATATTCACTCTTTTGTTAAGCATGACGCACTTCTCAGTTGTTTGCTTAAACCTCAGTACTTTTACAGATATTTTTAGTCTTTAATTCTTTGAATGCTAGAAGTATTATTTTCAGCTTGTTTCTATACTGTTACTCTAGACTTTTTAATTAACGGTAAGTTAGTCTTTCATCAGCAATCAGCCGTACAAATGGACCCACCAGACAGACACTTGCTCATTTGGTGTCCATTGTCCAGAAGGCATTTGAAATGTAATTGCATTGCATCTTTAAGACTAGCTTTGCACAGTCAGTGTTTTAGGATTGCTTAAATTTAGGGCTTTAGTTTAAGGTCTACTGTATTTAGATTTGGACAACACTTTGTCATTATCTAGTAACCATAGCTAAGTGGTGACTAGTTTCTAAACAGCAGTAAAATTGTTTCATTTATACTAGTAAGAATGAGAATATATTTCACTTCTTGGAACAAAAATAAAACCACCAGAGAAAGATGTTTATTTTAGCTTCATCACTGTACTGAATAAACTGTGCTTATGGTGCAAAGGAATGAAATTGCAGTGGTTGAGCGTTTGTGCTTTCTCGGAAGTGGGGGGGGTTTATAGGGAGATTATATGAACTACATACAGCATAGGCATTCATGACCAGTCTGGAGTTAGGTAATTTCTCTAAGGCTAGAGATGAGGATATTTCTGTTCAATCAAATGTTTAAGACTTAATAGCAGTTCAGAAGAGAAAAACTCAAAATCAGTCAAGTGGATGAAACTTGCTGTGATCGGAACGTGGCTTTGTGTGGCACTTCTAAGTTCATGTAGACAGGCCAAATGCTACTTACATTCTTAATTGTCTCCCTTGCTCATGTAACTGGGAAAAGCTGCTCTATTTCCTGTAGGTTTATAGATAAACTTCATTTTGGAATTGTGATAAGTGGTTTACTTAACAAACTATCCAATTCTGGTCTTTTAAAAAGTTTTCTCAAGCTTTTTCTTTTGGTTGGTTCAGAAGCTTGATTTTTAGCTTGTTCTTTATGAATCTTCAAAGAACTAATTTTTGTTCTCTTCCTCTGTTCATTCTTCTAAAAGGAAAGGCTGTTAGATCATTGGAGTTCATTAGCTGTGTGCTTCCTCCTCCAGGAGTCTGTGTCCTGCCTTTTCTGCCCTGAAAATGTACCGGCCTGTAAATCTTACTGGGAGTTGTTTGGGAGAATATAGGGCCCTTGTGCCTCAAGTGTTTGGATATTGCAGACCCAGTAATGCCTGCTTCCCAGCCTGCTTTTGCTTTTTCAATCGGTTCAGATTTCTGTCTCTGTCAATACTCCTGTTCGAGTTTTAAAGAAAAATGTCTTTCAGGCCAGTCCTGTCTCCTGTAGTCTGTGAGTCAGATACAGGTTTGGGGGCACTTGATGGTGCACTTTGCCACTTACTGAGTTGTGTAATTTTTTTTATGAGTCTTTTTTTTTTTTAAAGAAAAAAGTGAAGTTATTAGTTTTCACCATCACTTGTGTTGAAGTTTTTAGTACAACTATCAGAGGGTATTGTTTTGTCAGGAAAATGGTTTTGAAGTGGTTATGGCTGTGTTGTGTATCTTCACTTTTTTCTTGAGAAAGCCTAGAGAATCCTTCCCCCTCTAGCAAACGCCTGATTGCTTTCTAGACTGTTTTTCATTTATCTCTAGAATATCTGTTTTGTATGCTTGATATGTGGTATTGCTTTGAAATTTAAATTTAATTGAAACTTTCTATTTGCGTATCTGTTTCTGAGCTTATAATGCCTATTCTGTTAGGTTGTATTTCAGCAAATGTAATTGTGTGTGTTTGATAAGAGATACAATTTACGCATGTTCTGAATTGAAGATCGACTAAGTCAGGATTGCTAATGCAATTGTAAACTAGCCCTGAGTGCTCCAATTCCCGTTTCCAGGATGAAAGTGTTATAGGGATAAATGTTAAGGCGTTATTTCACAATATTCAGTTTAAATTATTTTCTTATTTCACATACATTAATGAGTTATTTCTGTATTCATTTACATATGGTTGTATTTGGCACTGTATAAAGGCATTCATACAGCTCTAGACACAACATCAAACGTGCATTTATACAGTACATTTCCTATGCAGGAATATTTCAGGTAACTGTTGTTTCCTGTCAAAATCCTCTCTTCCTTTTTAATGCTAAACACAGAAGCCTGGAGGACTGTTAATATTAAGCTAAAAATTACTTTTCATCTCTTAAGGAAAACTTTGGTTATTGTAGGCATTGGTGGTTTTCTTGCCGTTTCAATGTAGTGGTTGTAAAAAAGCCTCACTGAAGGGATTGAAATCATAACTGGACCCGCATTTTAGGATCTTCCACCTTAGATTGCCTCTTTTTTTTTTTTTTTTTTCTCTTCCCCTCTCCTCACTTCAACAATCTTTTCCCATTTCCCATTTTAATGAAATCTGTAAATCATGAGAAACAGTGAACTCCTGGAAAGAAGGAATGTTATCGAATAGAATCTGGACAGCTAGAAGGTGGGGATTATGTTGAAGTGCCTCGTGGAATTCACTGGAGACTTTTTTTTTTTTAAGCTGCTGCTGAAGGAAGCTGCTGCTTCTAGTTATGGTGGGAAACATAATTACTGCTATTCCTGCCTTTCAGTTAGAGCAGACCAATAAATGTGTGTAAGGTGGGGAAACGGTTTTGCTTTTGTTATGAGAAAGCAAACCCAGACCAGTCTATCCTCTCCTGTAGGATGACAGCCTCCAGGATAGGAGTCACAGAAGCTAATAAGAGCCAAAAAGAAGCATTTGATATGTTCATGACTCTTTATAATGTGGGCATGTGAGTTTCAGGAAAAATAACACTTTTCTAAGGGGCAGTGCAAAGTATAACAGTAGTTCATTGCCCAGTTCTCCTCTTTTTCCCCTGGGTACTGCTTTATTTCCTGTTCAGGGTTAGCTGCAGCTTGTTGCTGACCCTAATGATTAAAAAAAATACTCCTAGGTTCTCTGCAGTGGTGTATGTGAATGCCAGATCCAACTATAACATGTGTTAAATACACATGTGCACAAACACGTCTTCCTAGTGTTGTGTATGAAAACTACTTAAAAGATTATTCTGATATTAATGTAATCTGTATGTTGCATCCAAAAATTAAAAACTGTTCTCTTTGGAGATATTCAAATTACAGACCCTGCAATGAATGTCTAGGAGTCTTTATCATGAAGAATAATGCTTCCGTTGCAGACCAGGTGGAAAAAAAAGAGGTGAAGCCTCAGTGAAAATACCAAGGGCCTCCCAGAATGATGTATTTTGTATCTGTTTTCTTAAGGTTATTATAGACTTGTCTGTTGGGAGCTAATTGGGTGTCTTGGTGGGACAACAGGTGTGAGATAGCGCAGCATTATCTACATCAAAAGAACCATGAAACCATAGCCTGGGGTAGAACAACAGGAATAGCTGGCTTGTGCAGTAATGTAAGGAGGTAACTGTTGAGTAGAGAAGAGATAGCCAGCAGTTACCTTGAACCTGCTATGCACAAGAAGGAAACAAGTATTCCAAGAACTGCCAGCTTCAGCTAAGGGAAAAAGCTTACCTTTTTTTTTTTTTTATTTTCCTATGATCCTGCTGGTCAGGGATGACAGCCAAGATGCATGGATGTGCGCCACTGCCATTTGCAGCCAGTAAGAGTGGAGGCTTTAAAGATGGTGCACAGAGGTAGCGGAAAAGCGGAATAACAAGCATACAAAGATTCAGATTTAAACCTCTCACAGACCGTAGCAGTCTTAGTACCAAAAGATATTTTTGTGTGTATTTTGTTTATATACATTTACAAAAAGATCTTTTGGTGTGGAGACTGCTATGGTCTGTGACAGGTTTAAATCTTCCTGTGCTTATTGTTTGTTATTTATTATTTCCTATGCTTGTTATATTCTAGAAATGTGTATTTGTGTATGTATATATACATGTGCATATATCTTATATGTATGTATTTAGCTTTGCCACTTAAAAATGTATGGTCCTGATCTCCTGTTGGTCAGGAATGACAGCCTCCCAAGATCCCACCTCCCCTTTCTGGAGCCCCCAAATTAAAAATACTGCTCCGTTTGCCTTCCAGCCTTACTTGGTATGCAGGATTCTTCAGAGTGGTTGCTAGAGGAGTACAGAACGGGGATTATCATTCTGCAGTAGTACTGCTGAGCACTGTGGTAGTGCTGCAGATGGGGTCGTGATAGCTGTTTCTCACAAGAAGATTACAGACCCCTGGTCTGGATACTGATTTTGGAAGTATGTTAATTAGCATTTCAGAATAACTGGCTTTTTTTCTACCCCTCTGTTCAGAAAATATTTTTCTTCCTTATTTGTGTTCTGATAGCAGTTATGTGCCAGTCCAGAAAATTATCATGGTATTCATACTGTCATTGACAACTGCATTTGTCTGCTGGCACTGTGAGCTAACTTACTCATGGTTTTTTAAGTTGTGTTCACAATGCCAAACTGAAGAAATAAAAATGTTTAGAAAGGAAATTAATACCTTTACAGTATGAACATTTTTGTCCTACTTCTGTGTCACATCAGAATTTTTTTAGCGTGGTATAAACTTTCATTTTGAGAGTAGCCTGACTGTTAATGGTGACAAGTGATTAAAATCTGTACAGCCATTTTATAGCGCATTTACAGCTTCAGAAGGCTTTTGCATCAGTGGCTTGTTGAATGGCTAATGAGGAGCTCGATCTAGGTTCTGCGCATTTTGGTGGCTGTGCCTGGTGTCTGGCTGGGTGTCACTGCCAGCGCGGCACCCAGCTGTTGATTTTCTATTGTCTGAGAGCCTTCAGCAAGTGCCTCAACAGACCGCTTCAGTGCGGACGTACGGACGCCAGGCAATCAGCTAAGCATGTCTGTGCAGCACGCTTTCTAAAGGCGCATGCACAGCATTGTGTGAGATGTTATGGAAAGCACGTCTTCAGTAACTGCATAATGAAGCAAAATGCCAATATGATGCAGGTATGTGAGTTCTGAAATAGGGTATTTAAATGCTTCCCGAAAGGGGAATAAAATGTCTGTAGACAAATTGCAGTTTGCATTTGGTTTTCCTTTTTTCCACAAAAGCCATTTTAGACTTAATCAATTAACAGAGATCATCAGCATCCCTAAATCTCTTCTTTCTTTCAACATTAACATTAAAAACCCTTTTTCTTATATCATCTGGTTTAATAACATCATTCTTGCTGATTTTTATTTACTGGATATTTTACTTGTGGTAAGACTGGAAAACCATTATAAATATCTTTGCTAAAACAAAACCGTTTCCCTAGGTAGCAAAAATGGGGGAGATGTCTATATGTTTAGTTTTTTTGAAGTGTTACTGTTATCTCCATTCTAATGAGGAACTACAATTTAAATTAAATTTTTTTATAAAGAAAAGTTTTCAACTGAAAAATAGATTTCAAATCAAAATAGCAAGAGTATTTACAACAAGCTACATAAAAAATGCTTTTTCCTATGCAGGATGTTGGTGACTCCCTCTTGTATTGTGGACCAAATCTCCTTTTATTGAGATCATAAGTAACTTTAGGTGTCTATTAAAAATCATGACACTTGATTCCATGAAGATCAATAGTCACTTAAATTTTTTTCAGGTTTCTGCACTATCAAAGCAGACTTCAGAACTGCTGTGGCTCTGTTATAAACTGAGCAAAACCACACTGCTAACGGATTAATGTTTGTTAAGTAGACAGTTTTAAAATCCTGATTTGTTGTTACATGATACTTGTAACAAACAGATTTTTAAGCTACCAAATGATGTACATATGTATCTTGTTGATGTGATGTAGTATTTTGTGAAGCTATGGAAACAATACATAGGTGAGACTATTGATAGTGGCCCATAGAAAGTTTTGTGGTGTTTCTCTTGTTGTTTGCTTTGGTGTGTTTTATCTTTATTTTACTTCATTTACCTTATGCAGTAATGGTATGATAATTCACCAAATTGGTGATTCTTGTTATAAGGGGGAAAGAAAGTGCTGGTTGTATTTGAAGCTTTTGCGTCATAACTTTTTTGAAAACCAAGCCTGCTTCATAATCTTGAGTATCTAACTGAATCTTTAATCTGGCCTGGTAACTCTAGGGTTGTATTCCTACCATCTGCTGTGAAAATTTGTATGTCTATTTTAGAGAGCTTTTTTTTTTGGGGGGTGGGGTGGGTGGGTGTTGTTACTGATGGAAATACCAAAGGAAAAATGTTAACTTATATATTCTAAGAATAAAACCTGAATTTTATATAAAAAAGATTGTTGGCTGCTGTGTGCAGTTCTGCATAGCTGTTTTCAAAAGAAATGAAGATATGCTTCTTTTAAGAAAGCTGCTATTTGAAGGATATCCACTGAAAAAAGTCACAGGCAATGCTTCAATTTATCTACTTAAAATAAGTGGGGAAAAAAACACTTTTCCTATTTTGGGGTTTTAGTTTCCTGCTGTCTCATCTGAGGGCATGTACTTTATTTGATGATACAAGTATTCTCTTAAGTGTTTTGAGTACCAAGATTATTTTTTTTTACTGCATCTGAAATGAAAATTTGTACTCTATCATGTTTCTAATACACTAGCATTAATCAACGCTGAGCTGAAAAGACTCTTGAAAGATACCTTTGGTTAGTTTACAGTTTGGTAATATAAAACAAGTTTTTAATTTCTTTAATTTTTTTTTTAAAGCAACCCTAAACGGCTCAGGCTATACTTACACTTTATTGTGCTATAAAACCTCTGTCACGTTTAGTAGGTACTGATAATGGCATAAAGGGAAAACCAGTTCTTTTTTTCACAAACTAATCATTTCATTTCCAATGGATACAGGAAAAACATACTGTGACTTTTCTTTTTTCTTTTCCATTTTAAGGCCTTAATGCTAGAAATCTAGCTTCAGGGAATGATCTAATAACAGGTGGTGCTTCAATTTTTAAGAGTTCTTTTTAATAATGGAAAAAATTATGCAAGATAACAAGGAAGCTGATAAAGGATGATGGATGAGCATGCAGTATAAATAAAATAAGGATAGAAAGGTAAGAGTTGGGGACTGCTTGAAATATGAAATGGCTTGAAGTTGGGGGGGAGTGTTGGTGTGAGGGCATGGATACAGAACTGTGTGTACATCTGCCTTAGAGCTCCCAGAGTAGAAACGGCTTAAGAGACAGGAGGAGTTTTTCTGCTGTCAGTTAGGTTTCTCTGAACGATGTAAGCTAAGCCAACAAAATCTTCCGTCAGCATAGTTGTTTCTACAGAGCTTTTGCTGGTACAGCAATGTTGTGTGAGAAGGGCATTCATGTTTCACCTCCCAGGCCAACAGAACTATGCTAGCAAAAATTAAAGATATGCCATGTTGTATTTCATAAGCCTTTCTAAATAGCTCTTTCCTTATGCCTTTAGACAGGATGTTACTTGGGGGAGGAGGGTTTAGCCATTCAACACGTGTATTTTCTACTAACCTAATACTTTGCTCTTTCTGAGGTATGTAATTTTTTAAAGGTTAATGCAGTTATAGTATTCAGGCTAAAATGGCTTTTGTCTGCCAACGTACGTTACCCTGTGCAGATGCTTGCCAGTGAGACAATGATATAAAAAATAGGTTTTAGTTAACTGTCTTGCAAGTCTGTTTCAGAAATTATTTTATTCCTCTCTCCCTCTTCAGCTAAAAAAAAAAAAGGTGAGAACAGATCCTAATGGAGCTACAACTTTAAATAGTGTATAAACTGTTTAAGATTATTTTAGTTGCCCTAAAGAGAGTGGACTAGCCACAGAGTTCTGTTTTATAACAATACACATATGCTAGACAAGTCGGTTTTAATCCAACACAGATTGTTCAGTGCTAGAACTATAATTTCATTGGAAACCCTGCATCTGTTGAAACATGTGGATTGAACGTTCCTGGTCTGTCAGGAGGACTTTGATTGTTCTTCGTGTTGTGTAGTTCCTCTAGTCAAAAAAAGGATTGCAGTGGGGTTTTTTCCTTAGGTGGTATCATAGTATGCCAACCTTTTCCTCTTCCTAAAATGGTTAAATTTTCTGTTTTTTTTTTTTTTAAATTAAAAGTGCATATTTTGGCACCATACAAAAAGAAAAATACCTGAAGCCTGCTAGATTTAATAGTGAGCTGGAAGCACCTTAGCAGAACCCCTTTGTCATGTTACGTGTAGTAGGGGCTGCATCCTGAGGACTGTTTCATTTGCCATGAGGAAACCAGATAAAGTTGTTTACTTCCTTTGATGTACTTTGCTCTGATTGTTTGTATCCTAAAAGTCCAAAGTGAAGTCCAAGAGGAGAACTAATAAAAGAATGACAGTGCTCTGTGCAGAATGGAATGGCTGACCCTCCTCATGAGCCAGCAGTCCAGATTACTCTGAAGAAGCACTGTATAGTGCCAGTGTTTTTTCAGTCTATCGGTGTACACTTAAAGTTCTCCAAGCCAGAAATTTTGAGTTTATGGCTAACAAATGCCAACAACAAACTCCTGCTGATCTCCACTTTCATACTGTAGTTTCCTATCAATATGTAGAATAAAGATTGCTCTAGTCTTGCTGGTTGTTAAATTTTTTATTTCCGTGTATGCAACTATATTCCTGAAGGAGTTACCTTGTTATTCTTTGTGATCGTCAGCTAAGCATATCTATTGCATTCAGTAGTGGACTCGCAGGAGAAGGTGAGGCAGGGTTAAAGAGCCTTAGATTATTGCTCAGAATTTAAAATATAAAAAAAGGAGGAGGGATAGTTACTAATAATACATCTTGGCCTCTCACGTGGCTATTACTGTGAAAGGTGTTCTCTTTAAAAGCCTGTCAGCTTTCTTATGAGCAATGGTAGTGTCCTGTTTTATAGTCCAAGTGTGACAAAGAGGGGCACTATGTTGTTTTTTTACAATTGTTTGAGAGATTGTAGCATGCAGAACTTCTCAGTAAAGAAAAGGAGGTCTTTAAGTATAATGAACTACAAGACTGAGGGCAAGTTTCAATTTTTGTTTCTGATATGCAACATTATTATTGTGCAGATAATATAGTGCTGGTAACCCGTACCCGTACAAATTGTCTATAGGCTTGCAGTAGATGTTTGACAGGTACTTTCTGGTGAATCTTGCTGCTGTGCTTTAAGACAATGTCTCTTTCTGTCTTTCCTTCCTCTCTGAAGGCTGTTGACTTTGCACCAAAGTCAGTGGATGGGAAGGTGGCACGATGGTGCCTGAGTCACGCAAGCGCAAAGCCCTGTATCTTGGTGTTTGCAGTCAGTGAAGGTCTGTGAGAGCACAGACACCAGGCCAAGCTGGAGTGATTGAGGTGTAAACACATTCTCTTCTGCCAATTTCTGCTGTTGTAGTAGTGCCTCTGATAGAGGGACGGGACAGATAAATAAAAGAGCAGATTACTTTGTATAACCAGTGCAGCAAGATTAACTAGAGCATACCTATGAGAGCCTCTTATCGGGTTCACAATTGCAGAATTTTCCTTCTGTCTTCTGAATTTTCTTTGGGGGGAATGTTCTCAAGAAAGTCTGCAAATGTCTTCTGGTAAATTTGGTGCTATTTCTGTTCAGTTAATTTTTTTTAATGATGTCTACACTCAGTACATAGTAAGATATAACATTCAGTCCTTAATTTTGGAAGAGGTAGAGTAGCTGCACATTATGCTTTTGTATTCCTATTTATCATAGAATTGTTAGGGTTGGAAGGGACCCTAAAGATCATCTAGTTCCAACCCCCCTGCCATGGGCAGGGGCATCTCCCACTAGACCAAGTTGCTCAGAGCCCATCCAGCCTGGCCTTGAACACCTCCAGGGATGGGGCTTCCACCACCTCTCTGGGCAGCCTGGGCCAGTGTCTCACCACCCTCATGGTGAAGAACTCGTTCCTAATGTCGAGTCTGAATCGACCCATCTCTAGTTTTAATCCATTCCCTCTAGTCCTACTATTACCTGACATCCTAAAAAGTCCCTCACCAGCTTTCTTGTAGGTCCCCTTAAGATACTGGTAGGCCACTATAAGGTCTCCTCGGAGTCTTCTTTTCTCCAGACTGAACAACCCCAACTCTCTCAGTCTGTCCTCATAGCAGAGGTGCTCCAGCCCTCTGATCATCCTAGTGGCCTTTCTCTGGACACGTTCCAGCACGTCCATATCTTTCTTGTAGTAGGGGCTCCAGAATTGGACGCAGTACTCCAGGTGGGGTCTCACGAGAGTGGAGTAGAGGGGGAGAATCACCTCCCTTGACCTGCTGGCCATGCTTTTCCTGATGCAGCCCAGGATACGATTGGCTTTCTGGGCTGCAAGTGCACACTGACAGCTTGTGTTGAGCCTCTCGTCTACCAGCACCCCCAAGTCCTTTTATTTGAAAATCCGATTACTAAATAGCTTGGTAAACTGAATCAAATAAAAAGTATCTTCCAGTGTTGTTAACTGGTTAATGTATAACTTTAAAACCTGTGTAGATGGTATCATTAGGAAAAGCATAAATCTTTGATTTAAGCTATTTAAGTCAATGCAGCATGGATTTATTTGTACAGCATTTTCCAGTAACCAAATATAAACAAGATTAGGGAATTTTTTGATTCATGCTTCAAAAATGGACAAATTTCTTATTTAAACGCTATGTTATTAATAAGATCAGATCTGTACTAGGGAGGGTGTGATTCTCTGCTCCCTAGTTAGTTAGTTATTTAATGGATCTCAAACTTTAGACATAAGATAACATGCAGAAAGCACGTGCACAGAGTTAATGTGTGTGTTGGCTTTTTTGGAAAAAGGGAACGGCTGCCTCTGCATAATTCCAGTTTCTGTGTCTCACAATTGTACAGAGCTGCTTTGAATTTTCTTTAAGACGAATGGTAACCTTAAGATCAGCTGCTACATTTTTATAAAAGCTGTGTCATAGATTTTAAAAGTCTTTGAATCCCTGGGCCACAGGGGTAAGTAAAGCACTAATTGAGAGAGTGAGAGTGAAACTTTGGTTGCAGGCCCTGGCTTATTGCTGTCAGAGCATCTGTGAGCATACCTTGGTCCATTTGTGGGTGGGAGAATTGTTGCTTCCTCTGTAATTCCTCCCTTGCTCTCCAAGTCAGGATTTTTAAGGTTGCGTGGAGTTTTTGGTTTTGTTTTTCTTTCTTCTTTCTTTTCCTTTATCATCTGAGGCAGTTTCATGTGGTCCTTTTCCTGTTCCTCTCCTAAGGAAAGTTTTCCAGAAGGGACTAATCTGTTCCAAATATAGGTGCCTATCGCTTGTCCATCTTTTGTCTCAGGATTCATCTACTGGTTCTCAGTTAATAGAGACTTATTTTATTTTTTTCCCCAAAAAAATTATAATCTACACCTTCACATAGCTTTTTTTTAATTAGGCTGGTGCTATTGAAGAGTG
Organism: Larus michahellis; assembly: GCF_964199755.1. Lineage (NCBI taxonomy): Eukaryota > Metazoa > Chordata > Aves > Charadriiformes > Laridae > Larus > Larus michahellis. The sequence continues at coordinate 53,165,315 of NC_133902.1, forward strand.
TCCTTAATTGACTACTGGGGCAGAGCTGATATAAAAGTCACTGCTGCAAAAAGAGGGGGGTACAGTTCTTTCTCTGTCCCTCTCGTTGCTTACTCCATGCTGGCTAGCACTCACATAAACTTCCTGTGCTCCGCCATAGCTCAGTAGCCCAGCAAAAACTACCCTAGCTAAAGAGCTTTATGGTTCTCGGTCACTTCTGGTTGAATCACACCATGGAAAAGCTCAGCAAGCACCAGAGATGATGCAAAGGTGGAGGTGGGGCCACACTTACAGGGAGAAGAAGCAGCAGCAAGACCTTCTGCTTTTGACAGCAGTGGATTCTCTGTTGACTTAGCTGTCTGAGGCATCAGTCCAATTTGCCAAAATTATTTGTTTCTGAGAACTGTGTGTAAATAGCGGTCCTCAAGAGCTAAGCAGTAACTGGATGCAGTAACTATCTTTTAGTTATACCCATGGTTTTTGTTAATGTAAGAATGAGATAATTTTGATCAGTATCTTTGGGCTTAAGGCATAAACATTTTCCCCTTTCATCCTAACAAAGAAACATATGTAACTTTTTGTGAGTGTTTTTGGTTGGTTGGGAGGGTTGGGTTGGTGTTTGTTCTAGTCACAGGAACCCTGAGGTTCTGATGCTAATATAAATATGCTTATATTGTGTTTAAATGTTTCCTAAAATAATTGAGGTGAAAAATAGCTGGAAAAGCTCTTGTTGTGGCAAGTCTTTTATATAAGAGTTTTCAAAGATTTTTTTTCTTTCCCCCCCCTGCCCTTGGGAAGGTCCTGACCTTTGTCAAAAATCAAACAAACCAAAAAAAAATAGCGCTTCCACATCCAAGCTTGTATCACCAGTGTGCTAGGGGTAAGGCAAGGCTCTGTTCACAGAGACTTTGCTGCATGAAGCTGCTGCGTAAGTCATGGTATGAGACCAGTGTTTGATGGTGGTTTTTTATCATGCAGCTACTTCTGTAACAGAGTTTTTGGAAATAACATGGATCTTACACAAAGCTCAGGTCTCCCAAAGGAAAAACCAGTGATTCCCCTTAAGTAGTAGCACACCTTCTGATGAGGACAACGCTACTCTGGTTGTCTTGTAGTAAAGGTAATTGTTTAGTGCAGAGCATCTTTTATGTATTTTTCCCTTCCTGATACTTCCTCTCTAGGGAAGATTATCCTTATAATCCTGCTTCAAAGAGAATAGAAGTAAACCCAACCTTGATTCTTCTCAGTTTAATAGAATAGAGAATAAATAGTATAGAAAATAACCTACCACTGTGATTCCTCTGGTATGTGTACATACATAAAGGGTCTTTTAAGCAGAGGAATGTCAGCTCTGTGACTCTAAGCTAGGGAATTAAGAAATAAAATGTAGCAAAAGCAAACCAACAGCAAAAATGTGTAATTGTAGTTGTCTGTTATTGGATTAATGTAGTTTGTTCTCCACTCTGTCCCCACTGTTTTGAGCACGTTCCCAGTCTCTTCACTTACTTTGATTGTGAAAGAGGGTTCTTATAGTTGTGAATGGAGTATTCCTGATTGCTGGTCAGAAATCTTCTCTTGTTACATCCTATGCTCATCTTCCCCAGGACTGTGTTTCTGAAAGACATGAAAGTCTCTGGAAGTATGAAGTGTTTTGGAAATGCATACAGGAAATGTAGATGTACTAGAGAGAATCAGTTCCTGTCTGTATCTCTTCTTACATTTATCATATGGAAAATACGTGACAAATTCACTTGTATGTAAAAATTTGGGGCAAATACCAGACTTTCTTACTGCCTGTCTCTGTGCCTTACTATTAACTGCCCCATCTGCCCCAACTGCTGCTTGGTCCTATATCTCACGTGTCTTTCCTGTGTTTGCTGGTCTTCTGGTGCTGGGATAGGCAAACAATTCAACTACTACTGCTTCCTGCTTTAAATTGTAATACATTGATTGGTTTTGCTTTATTTTCTTTAACGTAGATATACAGTATGGCATTGTCTGTACTGCTTCACATAAACTTGGTGTGGTTTCAGGAAGAGTACAGATGGATAATTAAGTTCCAGCCTTTAATGCTCGAATAATAAAGTTAAAGCAACTTGTGAAGAGAAGTACGGCTTTACATGTAAGTAGAGTAAACGTTGAGAGCTAAGACAAGTCACTGCATACAGTCTGGAGATTCCTGAATGACTTGCAACAAGCCTTACTGGGAATTCAGCACTAACTGATTTCGACTGTCAGGTTAGGGCATAAACTACTTATAATCATAGTAAAAATGAGGTAGGTGGATATTGTCCACAACAAGGGATACTCTTTAGACCTGTGCAAGAATTCTGTTGAAATATCTGGTGAGCAGAAGCCTGTTTGAGAAACAGATTCTCATTTTACCTTTCTACTGACGGTGTGTCCACTTTGTGTGTTGAATGTAGATTTTTTTTTTTTCACCCCCACCCTTCTAATCCAATTTCCTGCCCTGAATTTGATTGATACCAGTTATTTTGACAGCTCTTCCTGGGGTCTGTTCGACAGCAGCGATATCAATAATAGCTTTAACAAAGAACAAAAAAATCACCATCTGTCTCTTACCTTCTTTTTAAAAGAAAAAGAATCAATTTCTTTCATCATGGGCAGAGCAAAGCTTCCTGTCTGCATGTACACTGCCAACAAGGAGGAGATGGAAGTCTTGATGCCTATTAGAGAAATTGGATTAAGTTGAGTAGGTCCTGTTCCCAGAAATATCCTCACTCATTACAAGTCAATTTAGCGGGTTTGCATATGACGATTTTCAAGTCAGAACACGAAACAAAGGACCCAGTGCTTTTCCATGTATCATGATTCAGGTGGCTTCCATCATAGAACTCAGCAATGACTTTGCTCGATGTCTTCTTTTTTATCACTTGTACTCTGGGTTGCGCTAAAGAAAGCAGGGAGAGCACAGCATTGACAGTTTAGACCTCCATTCACAGCTGACAACAACAGTTTTCTCTCTGAAGAGGCATACATTCAGAATAGTTGCCTAGACAAAGTGGTTACCACTTTCCAGAAAGAGAATTAATAGAATTTAGGATGAATGGTTGTGGTATAGTGTTACCAATATGATGAAGAAGGGGAGGAGCATACATTTCAGCAGTAAGTGTCTAGAAGGAGACAGCAATCCTGAAGGTTAAGGAAAGTAAATATAACATGTTATCCTCCACTCATATGTACTTGTAGAAGTCCTTGTACTTCTTGTCTATTAAAGTAGGTACCTGTTGTTGTCACCTACAGAAGCTACTAAAATTGAAAGGCTTTTTTCATGAGATCTGTTGGTAGCTGTTTGAATTTTGAAGTGCAAAACCAGGTAATGTTCTACTCCCTAATATTCAGTCCTTTCAACTGTTCGATAATTTTAGTGTAGAGGTATCATGTCCCTCTTATTAAAATCTGCTGACCTATATTGGTCTTATATTGCCATCTAGTCTATGGCCAGTGTTGGGACTTGGTGTAAATTGACTTAATCAGTTTGCTTATTAGTACCTATTTTTTCTCCAAACAGTAGAGCGACTCATAAGGTGTTCTTGCTTTCTTCTTTTTCCTGTCCTGCGTGGGACACAAGAAATTATCATCCAAATGTATGGGGAGGTGAAAGAGGTGGAATTCATAAGGATGGACTGTGATCTGTCCCCCCTCCCAGTCTGCAGCACATAAAATTCCTTAAGTCCTTTTTAATCCAATTTGTGCAAGTTTAGAAACTAGAGTCAAATTATCTCAGCTATGAGAATTGTCTGAATTGGAGGAAACTTCAGGGATGGAACATTACCTAAGTACTAGTAAGCGACTATTGTGGGTCAAGAACACAAGGTTGCATTACCAATTTCAATGAATCTATGGCTGTTATTAATAAAAAAAAAAAAAAGTGGTGTGGGTTTTTTTTTTTCAGGTAAGCAAAAATTCATTTTTCTATTATTCGTGTTTTGCTGTTAATCTGAAGCACAGGGTTTTGTCATTTCCTCATGGGTGTGCATATGATTCCAGTTGACTCAAAATAGCTACATTCTATAGAACCAAAAAATACATAATATTTTGTGTCAATTAAACCACGCAGCTTTTCCTTGATTCTGTCCATTTTACTGTAGGTTACATAGCACAAAACTTGCAGGCTTTAAATCTTTCTGCAGGTGGAAAATCTGTTCCTAACAAGTTATAAGCTGATGTGCAGTTAGGTTGTTGTAGAAAATATAAGGGCGTTTTTCTTGTGCATAAGTTTTCTGTGTTGGCATAGGAAAGCAAATATGTTTGCAGCATGAGTTTTGCTAAAAGGGTATGCAGCCTTTTTTTTTTTTTTTAAATGGTGGTGTAAAGGGACAGGAGCTCTTAGTGAATTTGATATAATTAAATGAAAGACTTCAAGATGTTGATTACAGTTGCTACATTTGTGACTTGTGTAGGGAGTAACAATTAAATTCCATTTAATTTCAAAGATTATATTTGTAACTGGACATAATTTTTTTCTGTCTTCAAGCCTGTAATCTTTTTTAACATTTCTCTAAATACAATACAAATCATATGTCAGTCAACAAAAATGAACAGCATTTCTATTGAAGTCTTGTTTACAGTAAATGTTGTTAATCTGAGCTTCTTCATAATCTTAAATCACCATCTGGATTGTCTGGAAAAACTAACTCAACAAACAAATAATACTGCATATCCTTTGTTGCATTTCTGCATCCTTTTATTTCCAATTTGTTCTTTTATCTGTAATCCTTTCCCCTCCGTTACATTGAGTGAATAGGGTCTTTTACAGGCCCGAATCACAGCCCATCTTTTATCTTTCTTTTCCATACTTCTTTGCAGTAAGATTTATTAAATCAAATGTTTATAGTATCTCATATCTCTTATCAAACTGTATGTTTCTTCAGATCTAAAAAAGTACCTGTAGCCAGGCTTTAATCTCACCTGCAAGGAAAGCTGGGAGTCTGTGGGCCATTGCCCTGGTCTTTCATGCCATCACTGTCTTCTCGGTCCTACTGAGAGAGTAGTTCAGCACGACGAGGTGTTCTCCTCAGAGTTGTAACTATTTATCTTCAGGACGAGGTGTCGGGTGCTACATACTGTTTAAATGAGAATTTAAAATTCTTCTTACCCAAATCTCTTTTGCAGGGTTTATTTGGGGGCAAGGGAGAAATATATTATTTATTCTTCATTCTTTTTGTGCATGTATCTTCTGAAGTATTGCTTTCTGCTGGTTTTACAGTTGTCTTCCAGGAAGGGATCAAGAGATTGCAGTATCTTTATGCAGTATCTATATTTTTAAGTATCTTTATTTTGAATGCAAGCTGGTGATGCTGTTGTGGAATGTAGAGAATATAAAGTATTTGTTTTATTGTATTTGCTTTATTTTGTTTCATTGTAAATCCTGCTTCCCATCTTCAGTTCTGAAGGTTTCTCTTGAAGCAGGGTATGGCTTTTGTCTCATGTAAAGTCAGTGTTAAATTTAGCAAGTTTTCTGTTATTTTCTATTAAACTCTTTATTGAATTATTACACTGAATTATTAAAACTGATAAAAGGCTGGGCATTGTCACAGCCTGACTTTGTAATTTTGATATTAATTGCTTTCTAGTGACCTCACACTGCAGAATGCTTAAATGCTTTCAAATTCTTTCAACTAAGATGCAACTTGTTGGAGACAAGTTGCACGACTTGTCTTTCCATCCTTTCTTCCTGCATGTACTACAACTCTTCATTTTGAAAAAGAACAGTTTAGTGGAGGTTCTTCACCTACATTGATTAAAATCGTGTTTACAACCATGAAATAAATCTCATTTGTTTCCTAATGTCACTTCAAACAATTCTGATGTTTTTCACGTTTGTTTGTGTTCCTGAAACAATTCTAATTATCATGTGGCTCAACTGAGGTGACAAGAAGGTGTTCTTGATGTTTATTATCACTTGTACTGTTTTTAATAAGCCTCTGACTAGTCATGAGAAAAGCGTTTGGGGAATGCAATACAGAGAGCCTTTTCAGCTATTTTATTTCAGTGTATCTTTTGCGTGTTTTGAAAAAGAGTTGTGTTCTTTGCTTTAGGATTTTTTTTTGATATATTTAGAGGTTACATTTTGTTTGCTGTTAGATAATCTGTTGTTGCCTTCTACTTCAAATGCATCCTTCCTTGTGGGTGGTGATAGTCCTTATTTCTCAGAAAAGCAAAACTGAAAATGAGGGAAGATGGAACATTGTTGGTTTTGTAGAAATTTGTAAATCCTCATTCAGGGGCAATTAACTCTGTTGAAAATTGTCTTCTGTAATTCAAGCTGCCTAAAATATGGATTATGTATTGTGCTTGTAGATTATTAATTATGACAAAGAGAAAAATGCTGTTATGCTAACAGGGATTTGAGATTTCATGGCCTATTACTCCTCCATACCTGCTGGGCTGCTTGTCTCAAAGCTGTGTTTTTGGGAAGATACCTGCTTGTTTATAGAAACAGAGTTTCACTAGGAATGCTAACAAAATGTTTATCATGACTACTTGTTAATTCTGTAATATGGAAATATCTTGGAAGTCTAATGAAAAATGTTATTACTGCTAGATAAAGCAAGTAGAATGAATAGATAGGACAAATGCTGATTTCTTCTGTGGTGTTTTTTTTTTTTTTCTTGAAATGAATATTTAAGTTCTTGGCGGTCATCATGTTTCCTGTCCCCTCCCACTCCAAATAAAAGTATCATGTATTTCCTTTGTTGATTTTTAGGCATTCAAAAGGGATGTTCTTGCTGATTCAAGACAACATAGTTCTGTCCAGGACTCTACACTGGGGATAAGGACATGGGACTCCTCCTGCCAGATTCCAGATGGTTCATTACAACTGACATCTTGGTTGACAACTGTGAAAAGGAATTCTGGGTTGTTTTATTTTATTTTTGTGGGAGACCACAATCCCCAAGCTGTAGGACATATCAGGTACTAAATCAGATACTTAGATTTTTCCATAATGTTATTTGATTGTTATTTGTTTTCTGTGAAGGATTTTAAGCATTCAGATCTTATTTGGTTCTTCTAAGAAATGGAAAATATTTGGTTTTGCATCTTGTACTGTAGCTGATTAATGACAAAAAGTTGTATTTCTTATTTCTTAGGGAAAATTGGGGTGGTTCTGTTAGCTTTAATCATTAGATTTATCTTTATGTAGTATTTAAAATTATTATTATAAATCATAATTACCTATAATTGTTGTTATTATCCTAATTAACAAAGCTGTCTTTCTGCCTTTTTTTATTGCTTTTGAGACAGTGCTTGATTTTATTAAGACTAGTTTTGCTACATTTAGAAGGTAGGATAGTTCCTGCATTCAGAACTTGTCCAGTTGTTACCTGGGCACTCAGAAACTTAAAAGTTTTAATGAAATTTATGAATGTTTGCACACTTGTTGTGTTATGATTCATATATTTACTTTCAGCCCCTTTAAAATAAATCTATATGTAATTGTCCTTTCAAATGAGAAGAGCTTCCCTTGTTTCTGTTGGAGAAACTAGTTTGATTTGGAGTATCTGAATGCGCAGGTGATTATTTTAAAGTACAGAAGGGCAAATGTGCAAGCATTATCCTATAGTGTAGCTCTTAGTTCTCATTTGTATAAATGTCTGTTATTATAAGTCTCTTGATAAAAGTGGTGAAAAAGAAAATGATGATTCTCTCGCTCCAATACAGGAAAAAATATCGTAACAGGAGGGGGAATCCTTTTTGCAGCAAAATCATGTTTATTCTGGGTAGCTGTTTAGGTATGTAATTTTTAAAATTCATTTAAAATTACTCAATGATCCACTTTTTCTTTCCTAAAGGTTCCATATTGCTTATAGAACTTTAAAATAACCTTTTCTAATGAGGATGTCTGATATTCTTACTGTAAAAGATGAAACTGATGCAATGAAGGGTTCAGAAGCTGAATTTAAAGATACAGACCCAGTTGAAAACCTTACAAAATCAGGAAGTCAGGAGCAGATTCAAGTGGAAAAGGATGAAAATTGTCCTGATAGCAAAAACAATATGCCGGTAAGAATTTTTTCACTAGTATATCATGTTATGAATCTGTATGCGTTCTCCCTTTCTCATGGTCCTCTTACCTGTTTCTTTGGTACAAGTCAGGGAAAACTTGACCAGTGTTAGCAAAGCAAGTAGGATGGTTATTGCTTCCTCTCTCCTCCTTTGCCCCACTTTTCTGTTTATATTCACGTAAATGTGAGAGTCGGCCATTTTTAATTGTTTGAAGTAGATGAATAATTTTGATGGGAACCGTACAATTTGTCCATCTTTGTGTTTTCCTGAGTGCACAAGTGAAATTGAGTTGTTTTTCATTGTAGCAGAACAAGAGAAAAACTCATCACTCAAACTGTCTTTTGCTGTTGCTGGATCCTGACAGATTTTCAGAGACTGGGCTGTGTTAAGAATACACTATATAGTAATAATGTTGTTTAATTAAAAATGCTAAAATGTTGAGCGTTGCTTTTGTGACCAAAACACTAGCACAGCTCAGTGTGTCTGCCCTGAGTAGAGGTGACCAATCTAGGGCTCTTGGGCTATGTGCAGCTTACAGGTGGCTCAAGTGTAACTTTTACAGCAGAGCTGTACAGTATGAGGCTAAAGTAATCAGATGTAGGTAATCCAAATCCCCAGGTGTCAGAGGAATCAAATCAGCAGAGCTCCTGAGGCCAGTAGGTCTGGGCCCTGCCCTAGCCACCAGCAGAAGGTCCAGCCTTTTTCTCCCTACGTCAATGGCGGAGTGAGCTGGTGAGCTATCATCCCATCTTGGTTACTAGCCAGTACTCCCCGTACCTTCACCACTTGACAATTTTGGTACATGTTTTATTAGGTAGGAAAGCTTAGGCAGTCCTCATGCATACACTGAGGAACTAATGCATATAAATGAGTGGCCTTTGCAAGGTGGGAGATGTAATAAATACAGAAATTGTGGCATCAGATTTCAAGTGAGAAAGAGAGAGGGGAAAATAGTATGGAAATATCTTGTGTTAAAGGAGAATGCAACAATAAGAACGGATTTATGGAAGCAGATTTAATACCCCTGAGGTTTAATTGTGCAGTTAGTGTTTATGCTCAAGAGTCCTGAAAGATGGGTCTCTTTCACATGGGACAAACTAGCTAACTCTGGGCTGAGGCTGCCCACTTAGGCATTGAAGACTGTACGTGTCTTAGATGAGGTGAGGAGTTAAGGAAAGCAGCTGAAATTTTCTATATAACCTAGAAAATGGGGCAAATTTCTAAGAGAAAACATGAAAGTTTGTGTTTGACAAAAGCTCATTTTCTATAGGAATTTTTTGCCTGTGGGTTAATAATAAACAATTTTCTGATAAAAATCCTAATTGGGATATGGGCTATAGCAGTATTCTCTTGTGGGTTGCAAAAACAGGGCAGTAGCTTATTAGATTCTTGTTATTGAGAACTGAGTTCTTTTGGGAGTAGTTTTGCGCAAGACTAACAATTCAATATTCCACTGAGTGAAGTAAGCTCTATCTGCTATGTTAAATTGTTTCCAAATAAATCTTGTAGACCACTGTAATAACAACACGGTTTTTACACTTTAATATCTGCTGGCTTTATTAAGGATGGCATCAGTGATAATTTTATGAAAAAAATAAATCCTTAAAATGAAATATTTCTATAGCCTATGAGAAGTAACTGCTACTGAAAAGCTGGTAGATGTTACAGCTGAGCTGGTGTTTTCTTTAATCAAAGGAATATCCCAGTAGTGAGCCTTAAAAATTAATTTAAGGCTTGTTTATTTTCATACAGTTTAGTAACTTGGGAAAAATCTCATTCACGTTTTCTCATTCAACAAATTTTGGCATGGAAACTTCTGTGAGACCAAGTGGCAAATCTGCCTTCCTGCAAACAAGTGTTGCTGTATAGTCAGCCCTAGTCTAGAGAAATGAATTGGCCGGGGCTGTCAATGGCTGGGGGGTTTGGCAAGGGGCTTGGCTGCTTGTTTTTGTTCTTGAACAGGAATAATAGCTGGTGGTTGAAATAATTTTCTGGCGTATGCAGGATGAACTGAACAACTGTGTAATGAAGGCTGTTTGATGGAGACAGCTTTACTGTGGTCTTCATTTAGTGGTGACGTGAGTGTTGTGTCCAGGAGTCTCCATCAGAATCAGAACATTGCTGTTGCTTGAGCAGTGTAATTAAAAACTGAGTTTGTAGGCTGAGGATGTTGCTTTCCAGAGTGGTAGGAAGACAGTTGTTTACAAAGTGGAACCTTGTTAATGTAAGCCCTTTGCACCAATTGAAGTCAGTAAATGTTAATGTCATTTGTACTGTGGTAGCTGCTAGTGCAAATATATGTCACATATTTGAGGCTTTTTCATTGAAAGCATGTCTTATGCTAAAATACAAACCAAAAATTTTGGCCTGTCCATAGCAAACAAAACCTCTGGGAACAGTAGAGTAGTCAGCAAGTTTTTAACTAATGGATGATTAAATAACTTGCGTAGAGAAATTTCACTGGATGTACTACTTTTCATTGAGTGCAAGTTAAGTCTGTAGCAGTGGGAAAAAGAGCAAAGGATTTGCTGAGAAACGCTAGAGAAGATTATCAGCATCTTATTGGAATTTGTTGTGTTCTTTTGTTTACTAATTGAGTATATCAGAGGATGGGTTGGGGGGCGGGAGTTGTATGGAGTTTGGGTTTGGCTTTCTTAGCTAGTAGCTAATTGCTTAATAGGTTTCACACCTATTGGCAAAATACAGTAATATTCCTGAGTACAGTTATCACTTGATTTCTAACTTCTTTACAGCCAAGTAAGAAACAGGCTGTTATCCTTCCTCTGTCTAAACCTATCATGGTTTGCGTTCAGGTATGTTTCGGGATCTTAGCAGTTCCAGAAACCGGTAATAATATTTTGAAATGTAACTGTGTCTCTAAATTCCAGATTATTTTGAGATATTGTGCATTAGTAACCTATTTGCTGCTGCATACACTGTTGGAGGTACATTGTGCATTAGAAAAATATCTTATTAGAGTACATGGCTAGCACTCCCAATTTCTTTAAGCAATGCGAGAGTAGTATAATTGATATAGAGGTTATTAGGGAAGATTTTTAAATTGTCATATTTTGAAATGACCATCAAGTAACATTTAAACAAGACTGGAAATAGGAGGCACTCATATGAAAAGTACTTTTACGGAAGTAATGTCAGCACTATGGTAGTTTCTGTGACCAAAAAGGTTTTGGTTCACCAGTCACTGTTGCCACCTGATCTGGATAAGGTTAACAGGTGGGAGACAACATACTAATTCTGAATTAGCTAGAATACAGGGTCTGGAGTTTTTTTCCTTTGTCAGTGGGTGGTGGGACAGGTAATACTTCATCCACTGTAATGACTGCTGTTACAAAGTTAATTTTTGTCACTATTTCCTAACACATTAAATAAACCACCTGGATTTATCTTGCAGGATAGTGCCTTTTATTCACTATTAGGAAGACTTTTTTTACAAAGAACCAAAACAATATTTAAGATCTCCACAACAATTCACGTTGGTTTATGTATATATATTTATTCTACAATCCATGCGTTAAGGGAATGGGGGGAAGAAGAATGTTAAATACTGTCACCTCTGCACTGAAAAATAACAATTAATAAGTAGATATCCTTGATGGGACGATGATTTCCAAGGCAGTAACAGACTGAGAGAAAGCAAGCTGCATATCACTACATATCAGAAAAAGCACTTGCAGGCTGTGGAGAGTAAAATCCGTGTACCACCAACAAAAAAAGCCTTGTGGAAGGATGGAGGCTGGTACATGAATACAGGAGTTGTATGCGTCTGTCAAATGATAGGGACAAGGCAAATGTTATATTGAGTATAATTCTGCTTTGGATTTATGCTAATTAAGCAGATATCCCTGTCCTTTGGAGGAATTAGATGAATTTTTTTACTTAGCAACTAGACACATCTCTCTCTACAAGTTTCTTCCCTCCATACTAGCACAGACCTTTTTCTTTGTCTGTTCCACAGCTTGAGTTCTATGAAGCCTTTCTTTGTGTCCTCGCCAGCTGTTTTGGTTTTGTCAGGTTTTACCTGTCTTTGTCTCCAAAATATGTGACTTAATACTTTTTAATAGATAAATGACTGAGCAGATTCCGTTTAGTTACTTTTGAACCGTTGAAAATGCCTCTGTGTCGAACGTTGAAACTATTTTTCCATCAGTCATCCTCGACTCTGTCATGGAAAATTGCTGTCACTACTCACTATATACAGGACAGCAAGTAACCATAGACCACGCTGTTCTTTCCTCCAGTATTACAAAGCTATCTGCGGTTGTTAGGACTGTAGTCCTTAACTGGATATAAAAATGAGACCTAATTTAGAAGAAAGGTGAAAAACTGAATGTCCTTAGAACGCTCTTTGTTCAGGTCTGTCATGTCATGCCTGTCCTCTGAAATGTCCAAATGGTGCTTCAGAAATATATATAGTACTTTATTACAAAACCTTTCACACTTCTAAGTTTGCCATCTTGTGCCTGACCCGTTTTTATCCAACTCGTTTAGATAGCATAGTGATGATAGAGGAAGGCGTGTAACAGCTCCAGAGCTTTACTTTGTATTTAATATATATGATCTGTGGAGCTAATTAGGAAAAAATAAACCAGGCAAATACTCCTACTGAAAGCCTGGATATATATGATTATACGTGTCTGGTAAACTCTACCTAAATTCCCTTTTTATTTTGTAGTTGGAAATGTGGAAGCATAGTGATTGGTCTTAAAAGTTTTTGTTGGTTTTTTTTTAAGACAAAAAAACCTACTTATTATTTTCATTATGCAATTGTTTCGAATATTTGCTTTTAAACACTGTCTTGAAATCATACCCATAATGACTTTAAATGGGACATAAATTTATTTTTAATCTTGCTTTCATTAACATAGTGTTTTTTCAGGTCGGTGAAAGTGTTGGAGAGCTGCAAATAAATTGCTTAATTTGCACTCACTAAGATTACGTATTCTGAAGTAGCTATAAATTGTTTTTCACAAATGGGGAACATAAAGCATCTCTGTATTTTAGTTCTGTCCTAATTTTCTGCATTTACTAAGTTTTGCTCCTACTAAAATACAGAGACCTGAAAAAAGAGAAAATGTGCATTAACAGCTACAACATGCATTGACTACCCGTCGTCCTGGAATTCCGGTGGAAATGTAGTTATCTTCAAGTTTTGTGAGTGCAGTTAATGTTGATATCGCGGGACTTCAGGGTTTGTATTTCCAGGCACAGACCTTATATCATAGGCCTTTTCTCACGTTAGCTGTCCCTGCAGTCCAGCCAGACCAGATTCGTTCTGGTATTTAGCTGTCAAGTGCGTGGTGCTTATCCCTCACAGTTACAGCTGGATGTGGGGGCTTGTGTTTCAGGTTTTGACATCCTTGAAGTCATGCAGAAAAGCAAGAAATCCACACCTGGATTGTTTTACAAGGCAGTTCTTTCTAGATAACAAGTCTTAATATGATGGGTGGGATGATACTTATCTCATGTAACTTTGAGGTTTGAGTCATTTCAGTCAAGGGAGAATCTCCCTCCTATAGTGGCCCCCTAGCTCTTCCCAATGGTGTGTTGGTCCCCAAAAATTATAAAGTGCTCATGAAATTGAGTACCATGGTATCCAAATACCTTAGTTTACTACCCTGAATATCCTATAGTGCTTTGATTAACTTATTCCCCATAGGTTGCAAACAACTATTTTAAAAAAAAAAAAAAAAAAAATCTTTAAAGGCAGCATAATTGAAAGTGTCAGTTAGGTTGGCTTTCCAGCCTGGAAACAGAACTCTAATTCTCCAAGCAAGATGGAAAATGAGATACAACACACCTAAAACACTTGAAGGAATGTACCACCAAACTTGTGTCATCTACACCACCCCCCACCCACCCCCCCCGCCTCCCATGGTGGATCTGGGGTGTTTGCTTCTGTATACTCTTTTGAGTTACATACTGTCTTCAAAGCTTCCAAAATTTTGCAAAAGTTGCCCAAGTGTAGATTCTTTTGCCTGTTGTTTTGAGAGTGAACTGAGGACTCCATTGGCAGCGCTGAATTGATTTTAAGTTTACACTACTTGATTTGAACCCATCTAAGATAACTGATGCTGGAGTAATTGATATGAGGCTGGGAAATCATCCAGTTCTTGAAAGTGTAGCAGCTTGGTATAATAAAACTTTGCCAGGGCTATGCAGAGTGCCAGCTTTCAACATGCAATGTATGCTTTCAGCATAGCTGATCGAAAGAAAAAAATATTTTGCAGGTGACAGTAAAACTCAAAGTCTCTGTATTGTTCCAGGTATGAGAACACTTGAACTGTTTATGCTGCTCAAAAGCTCTGCAAGCTTCCTTTAAAAAAACTGGTGATGAGTTCAGTTAGTTTTCAGTGCTGCTATTTAAAATCCTGTTATATAGGGGAGTTTAAATGAGCTCCCCTTCTGCTGCTCTTCAGCTAAGCTGGCACAACATCCAAAAAAGACATTTGGGACTTGAGGAAATGAGAGATAGTGGTTCTTCTGCCTTGGCCTGGTAGAACCTTTTACTTTAGGTTAGGTGTTCTTTTTAGCAACATGTATGTCCTGCTAAGAAATTAAGGCACTTGATAAACATCTGCTCCTGTGAGCCTCGGGCAGGGAGGGCTGTCTTCATATAGTTTTCAAACAGAATTTTTATTTGGTTTCCTTCTGAAAGGATACCCCTTTCGTAAAGGAGGAAATATTGTCCATTAAACAACATTTGACATTATATTACCAATGTTACTTTTTCCTTACAAATATTAGGCCTGTGCTCCGTAAAACCAGTTCTGTTAAGACTTGTCTGTTAATCAGTTCTAGTTCTACAGCAAAACCAGTACTTCAGTTATGTTATGCCACTCTAAGTGCTTCTGTTCCTGTGTAACTGTCACAGAGGGTTGAGTTAGCTTTAACTATACAGTTAAGAAATTGTTCAACGCTTTTGTTGATTCAAATGTACCTTTCAATCATGCATACTGTAGCAAAATTCTGGTAATGCTTTCTTTTAAGAGAAAAAATAGTAATAAAAGAAGGGATCTGTGAGGAGAAAGAGCATATTAATGCATAGTAAGTTACTAAATTAAAGAGGGGGAAAAAAAGACCAGTAGCCTGTTTTAGAGTCCCTTTTTCATAGCTCCTAAGGTGAAAGAAAAAAAAGCATTTGTTTTAACATGCTTATGATAGGTCATCATCTGTTTCCCTGGTAGAGGGGGAACATACCATTTTTCCAGGTAGGTTTCAGGAATAGGAAGAAAACTTATAAAAAGCATGTTATGTTGCCAAGGAAATTAGGACATGAGAATTTAAAAATGTAGGAGCTGGCTGAGAGAGTAAACTGCTTGGATCTTACTGAACAAGACTAATGCTTGCTTCCTGTTAAAGTCCTGTAATATCTATTGTTGATAAATGAAGAGGAGAAATCAAGGACAAGCACAATGAAAAGCACCTGCTGTTCCTTTCACGGATTTGACCATCATGTCAGTAATAACTGTTAAAGCTTTCTTTTCTACAGACTTTTGCATTAATAAAATTGTACTATTAAGTTTAATATAAACCTTTTCTGTTGTGCCTATCATTCAGCGGCCAGTGCAGTCTTTTGGACAGACAGCAAAAAGGTCGAAGGTACAGTACACTTGTGTGCTGGCATGCTAAGGAAGCCCTTCATGCTTGATGAAGCTTTGTTACTTTGTGAAAAGTACCTTTAGTTTTATTTTTTGGCATTGAAGCTTTGTTTTATTCTGTTGGATATTTGTCTTGCCTAGTTGTCTGCTTTTGTGGTTTGCCTTTATATTTTGGTGGCTTTTTATTGTTATGGAGAGAAACACGTTCCCAAAGATTTTATTTACTTTTCATTAGATGTGCTCTATTGTGCTGACAGTGCCTTCAAAAGCTGCAATTGCTTGGGTATTTTCTTCCTAAAGGAAATCATTTATTCTGTTGAAAATATTAAAAATGCAGTTTTCAGCCATTTTGTTTTAGATAAAATAAATGGAAAAAGAACGGCTTATGGTATATTTATATTATTTTTTATAAGCCATAGTTTTTTAATTTTACATACTTTCCTTTAGTCAAACACAAAGTTAAAGTTAGTTCGGAGCCTTGCTGTATGTGAAGAATATCCACCACCTCCCACAGCTGAAATATCACGGGACCTCCAGGTAAAAATCACGTTACTGAAGTTTCTGAAACAATTTGAAGTAACTTACTGTTGAAAAGAAAATCTTTTGGGTACTATGCGGACACAGTATGATTTTAAATTTTTATTAATACAGCTTTAATAGAGGTGGTAGTATGAGATGAAGAATTTGCTAATGGTTGATATCTGGGGAACAGGAAGAAGGGTTTTGTTAGTTGCTTTAACTTTTTAGTGTTACAGTGCACTTGAGGCAGTTTTAAACTGCTTAAGTGCTGTCCGCCATCAGTAAGACAGAAAAATGATGATGAATATGCAGCATAATTTATCAGCTTTTATATTTAGAAAAATTAAACAGTTGTAAGTTCTGGTGTTTTAGCTGAATTCCCGCATGTTAGTCATAATTGCTAATAATTCTATTAACACATGCCAGAGGTACGTCTGAAGACTAATCTATTAAGATGATGTAACACACTTAAAGCAGTTCCTAAATGCTGGACAAAATATGCATAAATACTCTAGAGAATTAAAATAAAATAATCTAGCTTTCCTGACTTTACCTTCATACCAGTCTGTATTTTTAGAGCAAAATACTATTATGGTTTTAGTTCTATGAATGTATGAGGGGCATCAAAATGCTTTTCTTGCTGCTCATTTTTCACTCCTAACAAAATTGAAATGATCCTTAGTGACTTACTCATAAAGCATGTTGACTTTGCTGTTATTTGAAAAGCTTCTAAACTATCTTTTTCTGAAAAGTGTCACTTTCCCTAAGGAGAAGGAACCAGCAGAATAGCGGGGTGTGAGGGGCTTTTGCTGGGGGAGCGGTAACTCAGTTTTGGGGAGGGAGGCAGGTTGAGAACTCATGTAGGTGTTTGTCATGCTAATTAAAAATTTGTAAGATAGTTGGTGGTTAGATCTACATTGCTGGGTTTTTGTTTGGTTGTTTTTTTCCTTGGGAAAACTGAGAAAATAAGGTTTTTTTGTACTCCTTCACTAATATACCAGTTATTTGAAGAGTTGACTGGAGAAATTTTGAAACTGGCCCTGCTAATTTGATGAAAATCTAAATCTTGGATTTACAGGCTGCAGAGTAAGAGATTAAAAGACAACAGAAAAGTTAATGATATTTACAATGATTTACAACCGTATTGTAATGTTTTGCATAAGATTAACAAAATTGACTGTGAGATCTAGTTTAGGTTCAGTTGTTTAGTCTGAAGCAGTAGGGTTTAACTTGTTCTAACTATATCTAGTTACAGGAAGAGATAATCCTAATTTGGTGGGTTGTTCATCCACAGTATATTCCAAACATTAGACATTAGGATTTTAAAAACCTCCAGCACTATACAATAACATGTATTTAATGGTTTAAAATCAGACATTTAGAGTAAGTG
Organism: Larus michahellis; assembly: GCF_964199755.1. Taxonomy (NCBI): domain Eukaryota; kingdom Metazoa; phylum Chordata; class Aves; order Charadriiformes; family Laridae; genus Larus; species Larus michahellis. Next base: position 53,182,853 of record NC_133902.1, read on the forward strand.
TTCTTGGCAGATGGCATTTGTTACTATGTCTCTGGGAATCTATCCTCAGCTGTGTACTGCAAGGTTCTTGAAAGGAAGTATCGCAGTAGTAGAAGAGATGTGAAGGCCAGTTCTACAGAGTGAATTTAATTCTGTGATAATCCGAGTTTGTATGAAAGGAATACCATAAACCAGATTGTATATTAAGAAATAAAATTAGATCTAGCTGAGAGTTTTCTTTAGAAACACTAATCTAGAAAAAATGGCTTATGGATCCCAATAACTATGCAAATGACTGAAAGAACAAATTTAATTTTTCCCTGTAGAGTGGAGAAATGCATGTTGAAGACAAGAGCTAGAAGTAGGAATTTGTTACAAGTTCTGATGCTGGAGGGTACATCCTATGGGGCACAGGTCTTCCATGACCCTCTGTAACAACTGATACAGGCAATTTCTTCACCCATTTTGCTTTCTTTCACAAAGAATCTTTGGGGCTGGCATGGAAGAGTTCTTCTGTAAGCACTGATCAACTGCTGGCTCCCTCAAGCCCCACACTTTTGAAGCATGATGTATATGCACTAATTGTGTTTGGGATGTGTGGGAGAGAAGTCCAGTGGCTCGGTGAAGTGGGAGACTGTCTTGCACAGCCCTAGCTGGCAGCATGAGAACAACTGAAAAACGCCTTGCAGTTTTGTGTTCATACTTTAAATGGATTTTAAGAATTAGAAAGAAAAAAAACTAGGATAATGTGTCTGATAATACTTGAAAAATCACAATTTTTAATGATTAGAATGTGTTAGCCTTGACTGGATGAAAAATATACTTACTCAGCTAGGAACTGGTGTGAATTTTGGGATAACTGTAGTCTTGTGTGTGATTGTTCATCAGTCACCCCTTCCACACCAGTGTGTCCAGCAGCTCTTCGCAATGTAAAACTGCTAGGCACGTGCCGGTGTAAGTCACTGCTGCCTTCTCCTCGGGAGGCTATAGTGAAAGAGTTGACAGACCAGACAAATTCTCAAGCAGATCAGTTTATTTTCTGATACTCTTGTTTATATAAATTCTTGAGCAATTGCTGCATGAAAAAAAGAAGAGTGTTCCTTACTGCAAAACCTAGGTAAGAGCTCACAATTTTTTAAGCCTTAATTGCTAAAAAGCAATTGGCAACCCTTCACTAAAAGGTGGTATTAAAGTATAAGCTTATCAATTTATTGCAAGAGGAAGAACGTAACTGATTTATTTGATCTTTTTTCTTTGTAAATGCACTAACTCTTTATTCTCTTGCCGTCCTTTGTCTAAATATTAGGTACTAGGGTTGCTCTGATTCTGTGTGCTCTAGTATGAAGTACAAACACTAGCAAAGGATGATCTATTTCAACTCTTCTTAAGGAAGGGCTGTTTTCATATGGATGAGAGTTGTTATTATGGGTAACAAGAATATAAACCTTAAAAAGATCAAACTTTTTCTTCTTCAGTAAAATAAAACAGCCCAAAGGTGGGGGGAGAAAACCAGAGTCTGTAATGTCAGTTTATACTGACTTGTGTAATTTCAGGTTATTGTTGGATTTAGAGATTGCTGGTGAAAAGCCAGGACCCCAGGATGTAGGCTCTTGAGTAATATTCTGTAACGTTTCCTGACTCTTACCTTTTTTCAAGTTTTCTAAGATGGAGGAATTTATCAGGGTTTGATGGTTTGGGGAATTTTGCTTTTTGTTTGGCTTTTTCTTGTTTAATCGTGATTTGGTGACAATTTCTTCTGCTACACTGAGGACTTCAGATAGGTGATTTGAGTTACAGCGAGGAGTCTGTTCAATCAGCATGCCAGCAGAGATCCGCTACAAACATGGTGGGATTGAAAGAATTTTAGGGAATAGAAATTAAAAGATTTTTCAGCTGTTTTCCAGTCAAGTAGGTCATATTTAATTAGATGCTACAGTTTTTGTAGCGTGAAATCACAAGAAAGTGCCCTTTGGTACACAGTTCTGTTGTTTCACACTTTGAAGTAAATTGGTGGTAGTGGAAGAACTGGCTGTTCAGATGGTTGTTCCTTTTTTAGCTCTTGTTGGGGAAAGAAGTATGAAAATGATTACTTGCTGAAATCCTTTGACTAAACTATTGCTGTGTGCTTTTGCTTTGGATGAGTTCAGAGTGTGTAGTCAATCAGGTTTCCAGTGAAGGAAAATCAGACTATGAAAACTTCCTCAATTTAATGATAGTTTTGTAGAGTATTATTGTAAAACGGAGAATAACATATTGGTGTACCCAAGTCAGAAATAATTTCTTAGTAAGACATAAACCATGTTTCTTTCTTTTTCAAGTAACTGTTATGTAGCTACTAGGTGAACAGTAGGTGTAGTGCAGTGACAAAAAAATTGTTCTTTTCGAATTATATTCAGGTTTATGAGGTAAGGAATGCAAAGATTTGTTTTGGACTCTTTAAAGTTTATAGCCAAGTAAATTCTCAAGACTAGGAAAGAATTATATGTAGGAGTTCATTATTAGTGATTGGTAATGGGTTTTATCAGACTTGGGTATGGATAATCTAATAAAAGATGAGAAGTCTTCACACTTGCAATGCTATTTTGCAGGGTGTATATGAATTAATCAGTTTAATTAGAACATTTAATGTGGGGAAAAAATCATAATGAAAGAGAGAACTGATAAAACTATGAGCTAATTTTTTTTTCTTATTTGAAAAAGTTGTTACTCCAAAAATGGATATTGAAACTAGTTTTTAACCATTAGTATAGAGTTTGCATTGCTCAACTCTGACGGGACCAAGGGAGAGAGTGCAGTGCAAGGGCAGGGAGGAGCATTACTGCAGGTTCCGCAAGTCTGTGTTTGCGTATGAAAGAGTCTTTAGCCTTGGTGAATCCTGACTATATTTAACTCCGGCCAGCTTACACGAGTGAGATCTAGTCAGTGGAATGACACACGTTAATGAAGCTTAGAGCAGGTGCCTGGATATGGGTAAGAATGGGTTTGAAGGAAGAGTGAGAGCTTGTATAGGGAAGGATTAGGTGCAGGACAGAATGATAGGTAAGAATGGATGAGGGGTTCTTTGGGTTGGGACAGATCAGATATTCTCAGGTGGGGCGGGTGTTACAGCATCAACTCAGTTGACATCTAGGGGAACAAAATTGACGTTTGAAGTAGTTCAAGACAAAAGGTAATGGGGGAGTCTCGCTCTTACAGGAGTCTGACTCCAAGAGTGGTATTCAGACACATGGTGTCTCCATTTCCCCCTACTTCCTGTGTTTTTGCTGTCTGAAACACATTAGTCCTTCACTGACAATCTTGTTAAAGAGTAAAGAGGCATGAAAAACAAATTAGTCTTCCACTCTAGGGGACCATTATGTCACTGATTTCAAAGGGAAGCTCTTTTGCTGTATTTGGGAAACAGGTTTTATGATAGTTCACCAACTTGTATAAAAACATGGATTTCGAGATTATTGCACACAAAGCTACTCTATCAAAATACACAGGAAGTTAAGAATATAAGCATTGGTGACAGTAAGGTTTGCAAATTTTGCCTTAATATATTGCAGTGTAAATATCTCCCTCTTTTGCGTATCTGGGAATGCAAATCTGTCTTAGATTGAAACATTTGTTTTATTTTTTTTTTCCTTGGTATAGACCAAATTGAAGCTGGAAACAGGCTTTTACAGTGAAGAACTATGAAGAAGGCGGAGGGGGAAGCATTGTGGATGATACATTACTTAGGAACTGTATAAAATTTATACATCTGAAAAACTGGAATATTTTTCTTATATGCATCAACTAAGATACTTTGGATTAATTTTAAATAGCATTCACGTCCTGGAAGTATGTGTAAATTCTAAAATGTATATGGTATTTCTATATCATAGAATTGTTAGGGTTGGAAGGGACCTTAAAGATCATCTAGTTCCAACCCCCCCTGCCATGGGCAGGGACACCTCCCACTAGATCAGGTTGCTCAGAGCCCCAGCCAGCCAGGCCTTAAAAACTTCCAGGGATGGGGCTTCCACCACCTCTCTTCTCTATAGTTTTTTATTTGCTGATTAATAATTTAATTCCGTGGTCACATAACGTACATGCGGGATCAGAAAGAATATGAAGGCAATTATTTTCTGTCGTCTTTATTTTGCAGGTAATATAGTACAAAACAGTTCTCCTGCAGGTATTGTTTTAAAAAATTTCTGTGATGACTGATTTTTACTTTTGACAGGAGAAAATTCAGATCCAGTTGTCACAATCTTTTGAAAAAGAAGAAAAGCCTGCAAAAGATGAAGCAGAAAAAGAAAAATCCAGTGATAAACTGTCCAGAAAAATGTTATCAAGAGGTTTGCTATCTGTCATTGTGCTTTTAAATGTACTGTGTAGATAAAGAATATTTAGGGAAATGCAGTTTGCTTCCAGGACATCATTGCATAGACACTACCTTTGTTTTTTAGCAAATTAAGCAAATAGATCAGATATCTTTGAGTTGGAGGAGGAATTGGTCCCAGAGAATACAGTGCTTTCGAGGCTTCATCAAACACATGCACTCCAGCAAATGCTTTGCCTTTCTTGCCTGAATAGCTATGCAGATCAGCATAAGAGCAGTTGTCTTGCCTCAGTTCAACTCTTCTTTGGAAACTGACTTTACTATTCAGTGGAAGATATAATCTTATTTCTGGACTTTCTTGTTACAGGTTTTGTGAAACTTAAGTGAGAATGACAACTAACTTTGAACTTTTCCTGATCTTTATTCAACAGAAGTCATTGTTCTTTTTTCTTTATTTTACTTTTGATAAGATCTAGAATTTTTTTATAACATTTTTGGAGCAAGGGTGGAACTGAATAAGTAAAAATGACAATTATGTTTTCACTTTAATACTCCTGCATTCTGGATTGAAGATCTATTGTATCTGCTGAAAATCTTTGGTTTTTAACCTGGAATAGAACTGCAAAATTAATGAAGTAAGCCTGTCTCTGTCCATGTTTCGTAATGCCTCCTAAAGGCAGAAGACTCTATGCACTTAAGTTGGCAAATCATTGTACAGCTCTTGCTTTAAATAAAGGATCCAGGATGTTTAGATAAACATCTTAGATCAACCAATACATAGGGAATATCTTTAAAGCTAGAAGTCTTTTTGAGAGAGGTAGCACTTGTCTATCTTGTGTCCCTCAATTCCATAAGGCCTTCCTCTTATGGCATTTCAGTGCATCTTGTCCCAGCTGGCAACCAGGTATTTGTGAAATAAAAAGCACCGGAATTGAGAACTTAACTGCATTTATAACTCTCAGTCTTTGAAATAATGCCTTAAAAAAAACTAGGGGGGTGTTTCAGAGCTAGATTGCTCAATCTTTAAAATACATACCCACCTTCTAAAATTAAAAAAAAAAAAAAAAAAAAAAAAAACCAAAAAAAACCCCGAAAACAGCAACAACAAAAAACCCACGTCCACCCTCCCCCACCCCCTAGAAAAAGGTACCCAATGCAGAGGCAGCTCTTTTACATTCACCCAATGTCTCCTTTGGAAGGTAATTACTTCCCAATTTAGGATGTGCCAAAATAGAAAATGATAGAATTTAAGCATTGGTCTTCTTGTAATTATAACTAAATTATTGCTCACTTGCAAATTAAGAAAATTAAAGTAAATAATTATTCAATATTACAGTTGCTTTACTGGGCATACCTTTTTTTTTCTTCCCCTTCTCCGATTCAAAAGTAATCCCAAACCATAAATGCTCAGACTTGCTTGGTTTCATTTATACTGTCTTGATAATATATGAGCACAATTGGTAGTATAATGAACTCTGCACACAAAGGAACTCACTGTCATTCTTCTTTAGGGAACTAGATATTCCCTGTCCTCAGGTGGACTTGGATTCTCTCCAGGAAAAAATTTGTCTTGCTTTTGAAGATTGGATACTTCGGTCACCCGGTTTCCCACTATGCTGAGAGGCTGCTCTGCCGGCACTGTTGCTTCTAATGAAAAAGCCTGCATGGATTCTGTCTCCACCGAATCCTACGCTTTGCGCAGTAGTCCCCTCATTGCTTATGGAATCTAAATTGCAATGACTGCTCTCCATTAACATTTGTGAATGTTAAACTGTTACATCCTGAATGACAGTATTTCTTCCGGCAACATCCAGTAATCCTGTAGGTCAGCTGCTGGTTGTCAGAAGTGTATACGACAGTGCAATGTAGTATATTGAGAAATCGGGTGGCCCAAAGTGACTGCTTCAACATGTACAGCAATTTGTTAATAGATTGGCAGTGTTACTGAAGCTTTTGCTTCTATATTACACTCGAATTAGGGGAAAGGGGGAGGTGGCGTTGGGTTTTCCATTTTGTTGTTTTTACTTGTGAGCCTTTTCCCTGGAAACTGGAAGTGTTTATTTTTGGGAATAGCATGCCTAATAGTTATATAGTATTGATCCATAAATACCATGTTCAGCAATAATTGTAAAAAAAAAAAAATATTAATGTTTTTTTCAAAGTGTAATTTTCCTCTCTTCCCCTCCGCCCTTAGATTCCAGCCAAGAATACACAGATTCCACTGGTATAGATCTTCATGAATTTTTAGTAAATACATTAAAAAACAATCCCAGGTAAGCATCAGAAATGTCAACTTTCTGTTTTTCTTTCTTGTCATTGCTTGAGGTGTAACACCACCTGTTGGGGGGGTGTGTGTGTGTGTCCCTTATATGTCTAACGCTATGTGTCAGTTATTTAGGATGAGGTTTTGTTGCACAGGCTATCTAAAACACTGAACCACTGGAGGTTCAGGACATTAAAAGCTCTTAAACCATTTCAGTGTTTAATAAGCAAATAATGAATTCTGTCCGTGCAGTTCTGTCCCTGAAGGGACCCTCATACTATGTCTCTAAAACTTGTACTCTTTTAGCATCTGCTTCTTAGAGACTAAACTTCCTTCTCTTACTTTAATCTGTCTTGCCCTGAATTTATAGGAACTTTTTTTAAGCTTTACCATATAACCATAGTTAGAGATATACATCTTCACTCTGCACGTCAGAAACCAAATCTGATCTAATTCAAGTCCATCATTTGTTAGCTACAGAGTTGACAGGATTCCGTTGCTTTGAGATTTGCGGTATGTTGCTATCTTGTTTGTCCCTTTCCTCAAGTAGGGTTTCATATTAGGTCTGTGGCTTTACACACAAGGCAAGAAATTAAATTGGTGGAATTGGGCTGCTGTCGCAAAAGCTATTCCACTGCTATTTCTTATTCATTAGTATTATAGTTATGATTTCCAATGTGATCATGTATTTGGATTCCATTTTATTGGCAAAAAAACATCAAGTGGGCTATAATAGGGGTACAACATCATTTTCTCCTATAGAGTAAAATTAGAGAGCACAGACCTGTGCTAAACTCTTACTTTATTTCTGTTTGAAGTCATAAAGCCTCCCAATGAAAGTAAGAAATGGTAGGTGAAGGTCTGCTGTGGATTTACATGCACAATAACTGGGAAGCTTCGTTATCTGATGTGCACAAATTATGAACTGTGGGACAGTTAATTTCATTACATGTTAATGATTTATGGGAACTGGCATAAGCATTTTTAAGACGTTTTGTGGTGTTTCAGATAATGTTCGTTTCTATCACTTCGAGTTTTAGCTTTTTCATCTTCTCTTAATATCTCATCACATTGCAATGTGTGACAGCTTTTAACCACTTGGTTGTTGGTGTGTTGTAGTAATGCCTCCTGTTATCTGTACTCTGTCACTCTGTGTCTCAGCGATCCCATAACGTGCTTCACAATCCAAGGGCCAGTTCAGGCCTCTGCAAATCTTACTGCCCATGCTAACCAACACGAAACAACCTAGTCACTGCTTTTCCTTCTTCTTGAGACTTTCTTCTCAACAACTGTACTTTCTGTTGAGCTACTGGGCAGAGATTATAGAGGATCTTTGCATTCTGATTTCTGAGATGAGAAAAGCATGTTTCACTAGGCAGGTTGAGTAAATACATCTTAGTGAAAAATAAATACTTTGTCCTAAAAATACCGCATTTGACACCTCCTGGTCCTGTTTACAGTCTGCCTCCACCCTTGATCACAGATCTTGTCTGTGTATTCTTAAGATGAATACAGCTGCAGTTATTGGAGTGTCTCATATGTGAGTTGCTGTGTTTTTATTTTCAGGGACAGAATGATGCTGCTGAAATTAGAACAGGAAATTTTAGATTTCATTGGTAATAATGAGTAAGTACTGTACTCTTATAGGAAAAAAAGAATTCAAGAGTGTTCCTGTTTACTTAATAAAGGTACTATTCCTTTCTTACAGAGTTCCAAGAAAAAAGTTTCCCCCGATGACATCTTATCATAGAATGCTATTGCACAGGGTAGCTGCTTACTTTGGATTAGAGCACAACGTGGACCAGAGTGGGAAGGCAGTCATAATAAATAAAACTAGCAATACAAGAATGTAAGTCTAAAAGTCTTGAAAAAACTTTTTGAGGCATAGAATTAACACCTGGCAATAACGCTGCGTCTGTAGCAGCAGGGGTCTATCTGGTCATTGGGAACCATGCATCAGGGAGAGGCAGTTGCAAGATCTTTACTGATCGTGTTCCAGTGCTGTGTGTGATAATGTGATGTTTCATGTTTAAACTATTTTGGGGGAAAAAAAGGATGGTATCTGTAAATTAAGAATTTTTGTTGCTTTTCTTGCAGAGATGCATTGCTAACTTTGTTGCCCTGAAATAGGAATTTATATCAGCTATTTACCCGTTTAAAGATACACATCAGTAAAGTGTACAAAGTACATTCTTTGTTTCTTTTGGAAAGCAGAACCGGCCCTTAACTTAGAACGGGGTCATTTCTGATTTGGTGAAGGGAGGAGACAAGACTTGCACAACTTTGGCTTTTGTACTGTAAAAACCTGCTGGGAAAATGCAGGCGTTGGAGCCTTCTATTGGAATAACGTTGCTTACAGATCTCACCTGGCCTTACAAAATAAACGTAGCAGGGAAGACGGAGATCTTGGCAGTGGAAGTCTCAACCAGGTTAACAAGTCATGGCATGGTACTTTGCTGTGAGGGCTGGGGAGTTCTTGAAGAAACCACTAGGCAAACCCATATTGCAAAAAAAGGAGCACTGGGGCCACAGCAGCTCCAAACCCTGTTTTGTAGTTGACGTTTTCATTCGAAGGACCCGGCTGTTCTCTGTCCTCTGCACTTGCTCTGTCTCCTCATTCTCTCTCAGAAAGACAAAGGACTAATGTGTTGGTATATTTATGCCACCTACTTTCTAGTTTTAACTTTAAGCATTTAGCATTTGCCTGACACCATTTTTTGTTGTTGGTTGTTGTTGTTTTTATTATTTTTAAGTACTCTATGATTTGAACATGAAAATAGGAGTTTACAGCTCCTGCATCCTAATCCCAACCTCTATGTACACTCTCCATAGCTTTGGGAGGAAAAAAAAAAATATCTAATTATCTACCCTAATTTTAACGTCAGTAAAACTGAAATAATATACCACACTGAAATTTCACTTAAGTAAACAGCTGCCTCCTCAACGGTTTCTAGAAAAAAAATATATAGAGCCTAAATATACAAGTAACTTATGTATTCATGTATGGTTTTTGCTTTGGCTGTACATTATCTGATTTGACTTACAAAGCCATACATTTAAAATCTGTTACCTTTGAATCTACTGGCATCTCTAGACTGAAGCTTCAGTCTAGCACTTCAAGTGTGGAATAAGAACTATTAAAGAGGATTTCTTCAATTTTATGTCTCTTTTTTTTCTAGATAGTATTTCAATGGCTTATGGCCTCTGGAAGCCCCCTGTAGGTGTAGTTACTAATTAGCAGGCATTTCATCTAACCTGCAGACATCAAGATTCTTAATGTTTTCAGTATTCTTATTTTAAATCTCTTTGGATATAAAATAAGAATTTAGCAAGAAAACCTTGGAGATCTGCTCCATGTTGAATAAAACCAAACTTACCTTTTCCTCATAGGCAGATTCCCGGCTCCATCGCCGATCAGTGATGTTACTGACATCAACAACCCAGTGCATACTGGGACGTCTCAGTGGAGTGGGAAGTTGGTGATTGCAGGGCAGTAAATTCAGGGACCTTTAAAAGAAAGAGGTAAGACAGTCTAAAGGTTCTGTGAAATGCCTGCTAATTATGTTTGGGCATCCAGTAACTAATAGTTAGGCTGGGCTGTTTTATAGAAAAAGATCTCCTGACTCTATACAGATGTCCTGGGTAATGAGTAAAGAAGCAGAAATAGAGAAGAGTATACCTATGTTTTATCTTTTATTAGGCAAATATTTCCTCATTGTCTGACAACTTCTCTTATGATAGTAGTAGTTTTATTGTCTAGGTACTTGGTATCTATTTTTAATAACAAGAGATTGCAAAATATCTAATACTCTTTCATAAAGTAGATGAAATACCAAAACAAGATATATAATCTCTTGCTTCATCCTCTCACTGTGATCTTGTGAAGCTCTTGCTTGCCTGCACTGTACTGTTTTTCTTCTCTTGCTTATTTCTACTTTTGTTGTAGAAGTTTGTAAGTTTCAATGCTTTCTCCTCTATCTTATCTTCTGTTTTCCCTTGAAATGAATTCCGAGGTATTACAGCTCTAGCAGAAAGCACCTATCTTCACTTCCATGCATGCCCAATATCCATTGCATGGCACCAGTCTGGATTCAGGAGCACTTCTGATTCCCCAAAGGCATGTGGTTTGCTTGCCACCTTAATTGGAAATTGAAGCAAAAGCTTTGAAGGAGGAAGAGATTTTAAAAGCAGGTTTGTTATGCCTCAGGAACAGGACTTGTCAGGAGTAAACATCATCTTACAGTTTTGGTACCTTTTGCATTGCCTGGATAACCAAAATCCATCACTTCAGTTAGAATATTAAGTATATTGAACGTTAACCTTGAGTATATTTTAGTTTGTTCCACTGTGTATAGTATATGTTTGCAAAACCATAATTTTTTTTTTTCTAACGGCTTTTCATAGACCTGACCAAAAGTTTTGTGAACATATAAAGGATGAGAAGAGTGATGACTTCCAGAAGCGGTATATCCTTAAAAGAGATAACTCTAGTTTAGACAAAGATGACAACCAGGTAAATACATATGGATTATTTCCTTCCACTTGCTGTATTTAACTGTGTATTTATACTATTTTCCTGTAGAAGCTGACACTGTATCACTTAATTTAGATGAGGATACGATTAAAAGATGACAGAAGAAGTAAGTCCATAGAAGAACGTGAAGAAGAATATCAAAGAGCTAGAGAAAGAATATTTGCACAAGATGTATGTATCAAAGAAAATCTTACGGTGTTTTGTATGAATACTTCACACACTGACATGCACATGTGGCTTTTGTTAAAAGATACTTCTTTCCTGGAAACTTTCTGTTTTTGAAGGAGACTGAGCAGATAGGAATCAGTAGTGTGGCCCGAGTAAGCTTTAAACTGTATCAAAGTTACTGAGAAATTTTCTGGTTTCTCTAATCACTACTTTATGAAACTTAAACAACCTTCAAGAGCTATTTTTGGTGCGTTATCTAGCATTACCTATTTCAATGCGTTATTTTGCCCCTTACTGAATGTTACAGAGTTTTGGTACTGCAGTCATTTCAGTTGTCACTCAGAGCAACAATTATTTAAAAAACAAACAAAACCTGAAAACAAAAACAAAATTATGTTTTTTTTTCCTCGCTTGTGTCTGTATCAAACACATCTTCTGACTAGTCACAGTAAAATGATTTGAATTCCCATATGTGAAACTTCAGTCAGAAATGTAGAAGCCTAGTCTCTCTTGACTGGAGTTATCAAGCAGGACAACATCATAAACTATAATTCAATCATGAGTATTGATTATTTAATTATATTGAGTGAAACTGAACAAATATATCTTAAAAAATATGCGTTACTTGTAATAATCTACTTTGACATTTATGTGTGGCTCTTACACTCCAAAACCAGATTTTTGTTTTGAAGAAAGAGTAATGAATCAAAGAGGCTAATTTGCTATATCCAAATGTTTTCCAGAAGCTTTTATCTTTTTTTTTTTTTTTTTTGTTCACCTTAGTTACAAACAAAAAGAATGGACTTTTGGATATAAAATTACTTTTTCCTTTTCATACTCACGTACCATGTATTGTACCCTTAGAAGCTTTGTACCAAATGTTAGAAGTCACAGTCAAGGACAACATAATTGAAGTTAATAGCCTTTTTGATTGTATATTCTGTCTGCTTTTTAGCATATGTGTACTTGTACCCAAAGAATTGAGTACAATTATTGCAGTAGCCAGCATCATCTCCTACTTCACACTTTCAAGCAGAAGACAAGGGAGCTCAGGTGGTGGTAACAGATTTGTGAAGTCACACATCAGCTGGAAGATACATGAGGCAACGAAAAGCCCAATGGAAGAATTGTAACTTCAGAAAAATACTGATATAAACAAAATGGTCAGCACTGTAACTATTCTAATGCTAACTTTTATTTCCTGCAGATCGGCCTTTTTATATTGTCGGGTTTTTTTCCCATAACATGGAAATTATCCACCAAGGAGGTTAAGTTTTCAGGCAGCTTAATATAATGAGGATGCTGTAAAAATCTGTGTATAATATAAAAGACTCCAAATTGCAGCATGTTTTGTTACTGCGCTGTAGTAGGGTTCTAGATGCCATTCATATTAATTTCTACACTTCTTTGCCCCTCAGTCCCTGTGTTCCCAAGAGAATTATTTCATTGAGAAAAGGTAAGAAAATTTGCTGTTTAATTCTGTTTCATATTCCTATTTTCTTAATAAATATTAAGCTATCTTATTAAAATGTCAACAGAATCCAGGAGGAAGAAACTAATAGTACACAACAAAGACGACAGATACTTAGGTATTTGATGCTTTCTTTAAAAAAAAAAAAAAAACAAACCCAAAGTATTCTGCATGCATTTCAACCTTTCTTTTCTTTCTTTTTTTTTTTTTTTCCTTTTCCCTTATTTTGCAATTGATGCTTGTGCTAAAAGTTTAGTTTATAACTTACAGAATCAATAAGGAAACATCAGGGAGATCAGCCAACAGCCATCAGAGCAGTACTGAGAATGAGATGAAGTATTGTGAACCCCGTCCCTGGAGCAGCACCGACTCTGATAGCTCCATCCGCAATCTGAAGCCAGCTGTAACGAAAGCCAGCAGCTTCAGTGGGATATCAGTTCTGACAAGAGGAGATAGCTCTGGAAGCAGCAAAAGCACAGGCAGGCTGTCTAAGACAGGTATAACAACAACATCCGTACAAATGCATAGTTCCATAGCTACCTGATGGTTTGATGCGTGATGCGTATTGCAGATGTGTACGTATGTAGAGGCCTCAGTCTCGTAGGTGCTCCCTGCATACAACTCCTGCTGGGTGCAGTGGGTGCCGTGTACGTAGAACGGCTACAGACCTAGCCCTCTACTGCAAAACTGCCCCGGGGAGCTAGAATTCAGGTCACAAATTAAATGAAGACTTTTGACAGTGGAAGTAGAATTTTAAAGTGCATTATAGATGGCTTTAAGCTAAATCCATTCTATTCTATTCAAATCACGGGAGGATTTAAAAACATTTATCAACCTAAGTACTCCATACAAAATAAAAATGTAGAGTTCAACTCTTTCAGTGTGGCAAAGCTGCACAGTATGGTGTTTAGGAAACCGTGGGCTGCTATCCTACTAGCTAGGAAAAAACAGCATTAAAGGCGGTGAATTGTTAGTTACATTTGTTGTGTTATCTTTCAGTGCCATTGTTAAATTTAAATGAATATGGCTAAAAAGCTTACTTTAGTTTTCAGATTGCTGAAAAATCAGATCAGTGGAAGAAAGTGTACTGTTTAAGATTCAGAAATGGTGGGAGAAAATACTCGTTTTATAAAATTCTGGGTTTCAAAGGTGTGGTAATTTGTGATTAATGTCAAAACAAAATCTCAGAAAATCTTCTGTGGGTCAAAAATGAAATGTAGTAAACACTTGTATTCCAAAAGCCAATGTAATTTGATCTAATAGATAATCTTGGTGTGGAGAGTTTTGAGGCTTGTAATACTTGGGTGGGTTATGGATGCACTGCTTTAGAATTCGAAGTAGAACTGTAAAAAAGCAGACTATTATTGCTAGCCTGTATTACACTTGCCTTCGATCTTATTTATAAAACTTGTCTCTAACGAGGCTCTGTTTAAATTTTTTGCTTTCCCTTAAACCACCACTACCTTATAGGTATATCACCACACTTCTATATCTTAATGCAGTAAAACAGTTACAAATTCTGTTTGTCCATTGTATATTTGTATTAAAAAATTCATTCCAAGGTACTTCCGCATATGCTGTAAAATTGTGCCTTCACATTGAGTTATTTCATTTAGGAATGTAGTAATACTATTTGGCACAGCTTGAATAGAAAGTACAACCTGACAATAGTCTATATATAAAATACATTCTTAGAAATCCTTGTTTTCCAAATCGCAAGAACATAAATGGATTAAAATAAAATTTCTCTGGAAACTTTATTTTGGCGTTCTGAGAGTTAACGTTCAAAGTTCAGAATGCCTGTCTTGATGGTTGTTGCATCCCTGCAGTTGTAGGTTGTGGTGATTTTTGCATGTTTTGAGATTGGTTTTGTTTGTTCATCTTGATCAAGGATGTAATTTGCTTTAATTATGATAGCTTCAGCCTATTTTTCTCTACATAATCTAGAAGTGGATACACTTGTAAACAAATCTAATCGGAGCAACTCAGGTCAGGTGAAGATTGTTGCAGAGCTAGGGTATGCTTTTTGCCCAGCTTACAATTCAGAGCTTTCTATTTTGCTTCATTTAGCAATAGAAAAAAAGTTAACAGTCAGCATCAGCAAATGCTTCAAGTTAGACTGTCTTTTCATACACACGAGTAAAAGGGTTACAATTAAATTTTTATGAAGGACTGCAAAGTAACTTCAAACAGTAGATAAATTCTGTTACAGCTCTTTTTGAGTCCTGCTTTCTCTTCTAGATTGTATAGAGGCTGCTAATGAGGAGTTCTTAAATTTAAACAACTATATTCTGTTTCCAAGTACTGAAGTATCATAGCAAAGACTTAATAAAAAGTATAATAAACTGTATACCTAGAGATGCAGGTATACAGTGATCTTGGAACAGTGCAGTTTGCAAACCTCTCCATATTGGACTTTTTGGAATGTTGCTTATAGCTGCATGCACTGGCTTTCAGAAAGCTCAGGGTCTGGTTCTCCACTGCCTTGCAATGTTTAGTCATTCATATCTGTAAAATAATTATTGCTTTCAATCATCTATTTCATACTCCTTTTGAACTTTGACTTGTTGCAGAGAACTAGGCTAAAGCTACCACGTTGCATCACTTTTTCCATCTGTATTCTTGATGTCAGTCTGAAAATTGTCAAATTTTGGGGTTTTTTGTAGTATTCTGCAATTTGTCCAGTAGGTGAATCAGAGATCTCCGACATCTAGTAGTAAAAAGAACACAGTCATTGCTTGCATGCGGGCTGGGTCTACAGAGCATGTGAATTGAGCTGGTGTATCTGAAGGGACACTGGGCTCACTGTTTCTGCACATACACCATAGCTGTGGGCTGTGTGTTTATTGCTTCGGTGTATCCAACTGATACGTGTGCATGCTTTGTTTTGGAATAAGTGACTGATCACTTAAATGAATTGCAGATGAACTGAACGTTAGCACATGTGCATGCGTACAGCCATGTATTTTCTGCGCAGAAAATCTGAGCTAGATATGAAAGCCTGACTTTACAGTGCAAAGCAGTGCTGAATTGACCCTTGGTTCAGAGAAGGAATCTTGTAATGGTATTCCAGGGGAGATGAAGGGGGAGTTCATTGGAAAGGCCACTGTTTAATAATGTATTTAACGCTGAGCTTTAAGGGTAAGCATTTACAAGTATATATTTTAAGTGAGCATGATGTTTCTGTCTTTAGGTAAAAACAATTTCTCATTACTCCTTTCCTAGGTTCAGAGTCTTCTAGTAGTGTAGGGTCATCCACGGGTTCTCTTTCTCACACCCAGCAGCCTCTTCCAGTGCCAGCTCTAAGCCAGCCTTCTCATGGCACGCCTGCCGTCTATCCAACTGTCAGCACTAGTAACTCTCTTTCCTTTGATGGTGGCATAAGCGGGCAAGTGGCACCTACTAGCACTAGCTTCTTTTTGCTTCCCTTGGAAGCGGCAGGCATTCCGCCTGGCAGTGTTCTGATCAACCCTCAAACAGGTTGGTACACGCTTGTGATGTTTTTGTTACAATTGAGAACTTGGAGAAAAATGCACGAGTGTCAGTGTTGTCCTTTCTTTTTCTCTTTTATTTTTTTTTTCTGTGGTTGTGTTTGTTCAGTGCACTTAATTTAAAAAGAAAGCATGACTCTAGGATCAAAGGAATAAGTAAACTCACTTGATTTTTCTCTAGTAGAGTTTTAACTTACATGTAAAATTTTAACGAGTGACTTGCACAAAATATGAAAATCCCATGATTTATTATCCAGAACGCAGAATAACTTAAACTAATTGTTTTGGCTTTTTTGGGGAGAGGGTGCTACTATAAAGCAGTTTCAGTGAGGGTAGAGAGCCTGAAGAAGTATTCATACTGACTTGAAAGAATTTATCATCCTTCATTTTGTTTGTCGCAACATATTCTTGCGTCTCTGTGCTCATGACACCAACTTATACAAGTGAAGGAAATAAGCATGAGACTACATGTGATTTCTAAACTTCTGTTTGTCAGTTTAAAACAGGATTAAATCAATGTTGGCATAATTGGCCAATACTGGTAATCTTAGTAAGTAGTAGGAAACTGATACTTCATAATGTGGATGTAAGGAGGTGTGTAGCTACTTGTCTGGATTATAAATGAATAGTTTAAGCCAACCCTGCTAAAAATTTGGTTACAAATGACTAGCTGTAGCATCTAACTTTCATAGATACCCACTGGATCTAGAGGAGGATGTATTTGCCATCTCGGATCTAGGTTCTGGACAATAGCACTATTGACTTAGTTTTTCTAGTTCTAATATGATAGTTGCACATCTTATACATGAATTTTCCATTGTGTTTGACCATCTGAAGACAAATATAGTTAGTGAACAAGTTTTGCGAGAAAAATAAGTGGGTGTAGTGTTTGTGTACACTAGAGGACTTTGTACTCTACATTAAATATACATAATGTTGGCTGTCATTTTTCATATTATGAGTTTATAGTATGGCCATGCTAAAATCTTTAGAGTTAACTGTACAGCAAAACAGATATTGCAGGCACTCAAATGATACCATCAGCTTGAAAGTGCTTTCATGTAAAACGTGATACAGTTTTGTCACTTAAAAAATAGCAGGTTTTGAGTCATCTTCATTTCAGTTATGTGTGCGTCAATATTTTGTTATACATATATATACATATATACATAATATTTTGTTAACAGTTATGTGTGTGTCAATTAGTTTTGCTTTCTTCCTCCTGTACTGTTGGTCATTTGCCCTGTTACGTTGATGGGACTTCCACAGAGCAACAGGGAAGGGCAGAGAAACAAATGGGACTGAAAGTTTTTCATTGGAAAGCAGCTTGCACCCACTTCAGAAAAGGCAGCAGAACTGTAGACTTGACTCTGACATTCATTAAAATTAGCTTGATTTTCAAACTGACTCTTCCTATGTTTTATCCATTTTTAATGTATTTAAACTAGTCATTAATAGTCTTTCATAACAGAAGATTATATTAATATCTACTGAGTGTCTAACAGAGATAAAGTACACTTCCAGAACAAAGAATATTTAGGTTCAGATAAACTTTTGACTTTATCGAATTCGATAATATTCGACGTATTCGAATCATCATATTCCGTAGTTGTTCATCTGGCTTTATTGTTCCAAATGACAGTCAGAGTTCAAAAAACATGGATTAGATTCTCAGCATTTCTGCCAGAGGATCTCATGACCTTTGGTCAAGAGTCATTCTTTGCAGTAGTTGAAGAGGGTAATTAGGAAAAGGCAGTTCTTATTCAGCCACTCCAGGAAGCAAGTTAAGCTCTTGTGATCACCAGAAAGTAGTAGAAGGAAATAAGAAAATTTGCCTCCCTGTATATATATGAACATTCCCAATTCCTGAGCATTAAAGAGAAATCCATTAAGCTAAATTGAATATAGCTTGATCACCTGCAGTCCAGCTGCGTAATATGTAGCTTATTTTTGCAAGCCCATTCATGCTTCCTGTCTCTCTCTTGCATTAGTCACCTTAGGCCTCTCGTCAGTAACTTTGACACTTTTATGTTGGCCAGTTGCATTTAAATATGAGGGGATGAAGAAGTCCGAAGGAGCATTAGTCTACTCTGACAGGACCCCAGCCAGGGTGCAAAGGCTTCAGTCTCAGTTTGTGCCTTCCTGGAAAGAATCTCAGACAAGGAAATATTAATATTGGAGGAGAGAAATATTTACATCAGTATTTGGAACTTAAGCATCAACATAAGCCAATGCAGGACATGTGTCATTAAGACCCAGGTCCTTGTTAGCGAATCTGTTGTTCCTTTGATTTGTTTTGTTTTTTCCCAACCCAGGCATCGAAATAAATCACTGCTTGTTTATAATTTATTTTTAGTTTAGTTTATTTTTGAATTATTTTTCATTAGTCCACTGCTGTAACATTGAAGTTGCAAATTATTAAATAGGAGAATAATACTACATTATTTAATTTGAAAGCTAAAAGCCAATTAATTTATGAATAGGGGAAGAGAGTCCTTTAACAGTAATCGCACTAGCAGTTATGGGAATGCTACTGCTTTATATATTTTTTTTTTAAATATTTGCCCTTAAGCTCTCCTGTGTTCTGATCGATGTTCAAACTGATTAAAGGAGATTAATTTTTAGTAGGGTTTTCCTTTATTACTCCTGCCCTTTTCAATCCACTTAATTAAAAATGAGTTTAAGACAAGCAGGATGCAGCAAATATTTATCTGTGTTCGCTAAGTAAAGACCGGGGTATCTTTGTTTACCTTAAATGTTTTGGTTTTTAACTGCATGTATTTTGTCAAATGAGACCTGTTTAGTCATTGTATTATAAATGTGGTTGTGGGGATTTGGCATAAATCTATCATATAAAACAGTATGAATTCACTTATTTTCAAATTTTATTAATCTTGCCTACTGTAAATACATTTGTCTTTATTATCTCCATACTTAGATGATGCAGCTGGCTGAAACATTTGGTTGTCTTTGTTCTCTTTCAACTTTTCAGGTCAGCCGTTCCTTAATCCCGACGGCACTCCAGTTGTGTATAATCCTCCTGCACCTCAGCAACCTGTTAGGACCCAAGTGCCTGGACCTCCGCAACAGCCACCTCTTCCCGCAGCACCTCAGCAGCAGCCAGCAGCTAATCACATCCTCTCACAGGTGCACATGTCAAACACATGATGCTGTTGTATTGCTGTCTGATAACAGGGGATCAGTAGGTTGGTTCTGCCGAAGCATAGGTTAAGAAGTAATGGCTACACAGGTGTGGGTATCTGGACTTTCCCCCCGCCCAGTCCTCAGCACTATCAGTTCTGCTAATAACTGAACATGGCAGGCAGCCTTTTCTTAAAAACATAGAAGATATTTTGGTATGAAAACGTGATGGCATCAAGAACATACCAAGTCTAGGCTTCTTCGTCCTTAGTCCCACTGCGTGGTTACCCCTGGCATTAACAGTAATACAGTCAGCAATCTGGGAAGCGAGTTAATCCAATTGAAATCTTTCTCTCCTTGCGTTAGGGTTATTTTTCAGCCAGATGAATTCATGGGCTGTCCTGCACATGCAGTACTCATGGCACAAACGAAGTAGCTTAGGTCTGGTAGAGTATGAACAACTCTTTAATAGCACTTTGGCTTACTCACAAAATTGCATGCTGAAGTACGTATTTTTATCCTCATCTTGTACAAGAGGAATTCAGCAAAACAGGCTGATTAAAGATGACCTCAGCCCTTGAAGAAGGGGAGAAAAAAAAAAAAGGCAACGAGTGCATATGGGCTGGAGAAGGGAAGGTTCTACCTCTTTTCACAGCAGCTATTTTAGGTACCAAGCTATTTGCTATAGTCTCCTGTGGTATTTTCAAATTGTTCTCAAATTTTATCAAACAGTTATTTATGGAACTTCATCTAAATCTTTCTTTGTTCATTTTCCCTGTTTAAATCTTCTGTTCGGGATACCTGCCTATGCCACGGTAGAGATGGTCTGTTTTGAAAAAGGCTCATTTGTACTCTTTCTCCCTAGTTCTCTACTAGTTTACGGACGTGTCTATGTGGTGTTTGCTGTTTTCTTCAAATTCTTTACTACTCCTATGATTGCCTTCTCAATGGATACTGGAGTTGAACCTGCCCAAAATATTATCAGCAATCATGCCTCTCTCATGTTCAAATAACCACAAATTAAAGAAAATATTTTAGTATTGTTAAATAAGATAATAAGTTTTAAGCTGTGGTTAGTAGTAAATTCATTCTGTCTTTAGATGCTTTGAAACAACTTGTATTTAGAATGCACATGTAGTTTTTATTTTATAATTTTAAAAATAAACTAACAGAAACAAATGTTAAATAGGAGCAATTTGCTGACTTATAGCTAATATATTGTCTAATAAATGAAGCAAATGTATTTCTGCTGGGAGACTGAGATATTGAAAATTACTTCTGTTTTAAATCTACAGTCTTGAGTTTAAAAAAGAAGTATCTGTTCCCTTTCTGGTCATGGAGTGTAGTTACTTTTTTCTATTACAAAAGACTTTTTGACTTTATTTTCATTTCTTTTACTCTGATGTTAACCATGTTTATAAACCTGTTATTTCTTCAGCCTATGCGGCCTCTGCAGCCTTCTTCCCAGCCTGTTCAGTACTCTGCAGTCTCTTATCCACCCCCGCTCCTGCCAGTCTCCTCTACACAGCAATATTCTGTGGTATTACATCTTCTCTTCATCTCCTCTCTGCACGGGTTAATCTTTAGTGGATGCTGACCTTTGCTTGGGTGTTTGTAAGTGGCGTGTGATAGCAGTGTAATGACTGGCTAGCTTTTCAATCACAGTAACGTATTATCTGAGCGGGGGAAAACAGTTCCTGAGACTTTAACGTGTTTATTTCAATTAAGGCTATATGTAAATATCTCTATATTTAGATATATATTATTTCCCCTTGTAAAGGAACAATATTTCAATGCTATTTTTTGTTATGTTTTGTTAGCCAGTCAGTACCTTTTTATGTCCCTGGATTAACCTCTTTCCATCCTTTCTTGTTGTTTCTTTGTCTGCTCTTTCTTCTTCTGAACCCTAATACATTTTGAGGGATCAGCTGTTCTGGTTTTATGCGGTTGCCTTTTTCTAGCCTTTTTGCCAGAACTCTTACCGTTCCCACTTTACCAGCATCCCTTGTTTAATAAATAGAAGCTGCAAATGAAATATTTTAGTCTTTTGTGTTTAAAAAGCAAAACAAAGAAACAAAACAAAAAAAAAACCCACACAAATTGAAATTGAAACCTAGTGAAGGAGAAGAGTGACCCAAGGCAGAATCCGAACTAAAGTCCAGGTCAAAAATTGAGGCTTCTCAACTCCCCAGGCTGTTCTGGTACTCTAATGAATACATGTTTGCGTTGGGTTTATGTGACAAGGTTTTGGTAGCAGAAGGGGGTGCTGCAGGGGTGGAGAGGAGAGACCAGGAGCTGCCAGTGTCGTACAGAGCCAATTCCAGGCAGCTCCAAGACTGACCTTGTGCTGCCCAAAACTGAGTCAGTCATTGATGCTGGTGGCGTCTCTGTGATAATGTATTTGAGAAAGGGTCAAAAACACCGTGCAGCTGCTGTGAGGCAGAGGAGTGAGAACTCCGCAGACACCAAGGTCAGAAGGACGAGAGGGAGGAGGTGCTCCAGGTGCTGGAGCAGAGATTCCTCTGCAGCCTGTGAAGACTATTGTGAAGCACGTTCTCCCCCTGCAGCCCATGGAGGATCACTGTGGAGCAGATATCCACCCTGCAGCCTGTGTAGGAACCCGCACCAGAGCAGGTAGAGAGGCCCCGAAGGAAGCTGCAGCCCATGCAGGAGCAGGTTTGCTGGCAGGGCCTATGACCCTGTGGGGGACCCGTGCTGGAGCAGTCCCTTCCTGAAGGACTGCACCCTGTGGAAGGGACCCACACTGGAGCAATTTGTGAAGAACTGCAGCCCCTGGGAAGGACCCACACTGACGAGGTCCGTGAAGGACTCTATCCTGTGGGTGGGACCCCACACTGGAGCAGGGGAAGAGTGTGAGGAGGAGGAGCAGCAGAGATGAAGTGTTATGAACTGATCACAACCCCCATTCCGCATCCTCTGTGACACCTGCGGGAGGAGGTAGAAGAGTTGGGAGTGAAGTTAAGCCTAGGAAGAAGCAGGGAGGTTGGGGGAAGCTGGTTTTAGTTTTGTTTTTATTTCTCGCTATCCTACTCTGCTATTAATTGCCAATAAGTTAAATTAATCTTCCCCAAGTTGGGTCTGTTTTCCTGTGATGGTAATTAGTGAGCAATCTCCCTGTCCTTTTCTTGACCCATGAGCTTTTCATCTTATTTTCTCCCCCTGTATTGCCAAGGATGGGGAAGTGATAGAGCAGTTTGGTGGGCACCTAGGAGCCAGCCAAGGTTAACCCACCAGTGTTACACAATTGCTATTGATATGTATTCATAGTTTTTATTTTGTTCTTATTTTCAACATAATTCAGGAATGTCTACTAATAATAGATAAAGATTTATCTGCATTCAGTAGACTGCATATAATTAAAACTATATTGTAACTGTTATCTGTACTTTAGGTCCACAGTTCTAAAAGGACTTGCACTTCATGGAGGGTGTTTTGTTATTGATGATCTTCTTTCTCTTGCTATTTTAGTGTTTGAATATGTGTGGACTGCAGTCAGTATAACATACCTCCTCGGTAATGAAATGAGAATGGTTAATTAACCAATGTGAGCTTTCTGTGTGAGTTTAGCATATGACTTATTGCTGTTAGTAGCAGCTAGTTCAGGTGTCTCTGTGCTTCGATTCACAATCACGGTTAGGCATATGGATGTTAAAGCAGAGAATGAAACTCCTTGCAGGTTTATAATAATTTCGAAGCATTTCACATTCAGGAAATAAGTTCCAATACTAACTGTGCTGGCAGATTCAAAAGTTTATTCCTGCTGATGGTAACTTAAGTAACATCGTGAAAAGGATTGATGGTCTTGTCTCATAATCTAAACGCAACACATCTGTATTTGGTACCAGGTACTCATGCTTGTACTATACGTATCACTGTAGGACAAATGGACCAAATCAGAATTTATTCATATTGGTAGTGTAACAGAAAGAAATATGTATTGATTGGGCTTATCCTTTGGATATTTTAATATTAACTCATAATTAAATATCTGTATCTCCTTTCTAAACTAGGCATTATGAAAAGTAGAACGTAAAATCCAATGTAGAAAAGCACTGAAGTTGTGTCAGTAGGCCTCATTATAGACTGAAATGTCAAAGGGAAAGTTAGATTGTCGATCTAATGAAAATAGGGCTTTTAAAGTTGCAAAGGTATTCTAAATAAAGTTTTAGGTGCAAATTTGTATTTCCAGTGGTAATTAAGAAACATTATTTAGCCTGGGAACTATAAAATTTCATGATAAAATGTGAACGTAGCTAATCAGTAAAAGACAGAGCTTGCACTTACTCTTTCTTGATTAACTCCTATCTTCTTCATGATGATTAACTCCTATCTTCTTCACGATCTTCTTTTAGTGTTCCACCATGTTTGGAGAGTCCACTTTTAAAGTGTGGGCTAAATCTTCCTGTTTAGCAAAAAAAATACAATTGTGGTGATCAGTTCTAATTTCCAGGATACTGATAATTTGATGGTGAATTGCTTGTAAAAAAAAAAAAAAAAAAAAAAAAAAAAAAAGGAGCTTGGGGTTACAGTAATAGAAGTAAGAATCGCACAGGGCTCAGTATCATAGTTTCAGATGTTAATAAAATACAGATAGTAGGAAACCTCTAGAACACATTTCTTAAAACTGTTACCTGAGTTTAGGCTAAAAAAAAATTAATCCTTGCATGTAATATAATACCAAGTTAGAGGAATGTACCTTGTTATTCATGATTACAGCCTCATTAACTTAAGTTTTTAAAACTGAAAATTACTTAAGAAATAGTAATGCCTTCTGCTATTTTAACTGTGGTTAGATGTTTTCACTCAAACTTTGGAGTCCAATCAGAAAATGTTAGTGACCCAATTTCTGACTCTCTTTTTTGACAATTGAATTCTTACAATAAGTAGATAGAGGCAGATGTAATCCAAAAATCAAATATTTTTGGTAAAATGAGTTAAGTGTCTAAATGTGGATGTTCTGTCCTGCTGTCAGGCCTGAAGATAATTTACTGCTGTGTTCTATCATGTTCTTTGTTCTTTGGCTGATGTTGCTAATGCACAGTAATTTGAGACATGCGTATCTGAAGATTACTGAGTTATTTGGCTATTGCTATTTTATTTTTTTTTCCTTGAATGTGCATTTGTGAATGTAATTTTTCCTTGTTTTTGTTTTTTTACTATTACAGCAAGACAACCTAGGATCACAGTTTAGCCATATGAGTCTTGCCCGTCAGCCACCTGCTGATGCCGCTGAGCCTCATGCTGCGATGTTCCAGTCCACCGTGGTCCTCCAGCCCCCACAGCAGCCTGGCTTTATCATCGCAGCTGCTCCACCTCCACCTCCCTCTGGCCAACCAGTTTCTGCTCCAGGCTACTCGACATCTAGCCACCCTGTCAACCAGCAAGTGCTGCAGCAGCAAGGATATATGCAGCAACCTGTGCCACAGGTACCATGGCTCTGCTTCCGTCCTCCCAAAAGCTGTATTTAAAAAACTGATCATGCTGTTCTACTCATGAGCTTTTTATATGGTGTGGGGCCCCTGTTCAGTTGCAGCTGTGTGCCTTTATTCTGGGGCTGGGGGTTTTTTCTGGCTTACATGCTTTGAAATAAATGACTTTGGTTTACTTGAGGAGCAATAACCACCCAGATTTTCCTATTTACCTGTAGCTGGTAAAACTCGTGTTCTGCGTAGTTTTCTAGTGTCTCAGAAGTTTCTTTGTGGAAATTGGGAATTGTTACTTCTACAGCAAAAGTAGAAGAAATTGGCTGTTAAAGAGAGAATTTATGTAGTATTTTTTTAATTGCTAAACTATTTAACATTAGTTGCCCCTCTTAATAAGTTTTGCATCTTTCTTTTGTCATGTGATTGTTTTTTGCATTTAGATGTCTGCCTTCTGGAAACTTGCAGGTAGTGAATCTCTTTAATTGTTGTTCATTTTTAGATGCCAGCTTGTTACTGTACCCCCAATCAGTATCCGCACTCCAGTCAACAGTACCGGCCTGTTTCTGTCCACTACAGCACGCAGCAAAACCAACCACTGGCACAGCCTGGGCAGCAGACAGGTTTGTTGAATTCTTTCAGCATTTCATTAATACATCTTGTGTGTGTTTTCTTCTGATTTTGCTTTTTAAACTTATTTTGCTGTAAAATGTCAAATGAAGTAGAAGTTCAGATATGGGATACAAAGTGTAACTAACCTAAGGTGGAAGAATTTGAGTCAGTTGTTCATGAAATTTGGGATTACTATGAGTGGCTCATGCTGTAACTTCAATTATAGGATAATATTACTTTTAAAGTTTCGAACTGAATAATTAAAAAAAAAAAACTTAGTTACTAACTCTTTAGCAATTTACAAAATAAAGATGAATCATACCTTTAAATGATGTAACATTGTGGAGATATACCTTAACTGAAAGTTCTAAACAAAAGATACTGATGTTAGATGTTGTGGCATGGAAAGAGTGCTACGCTCAGATACTGGTGGTACCGTTTTAATTTGTCTTTCTGTCCTATGGTTAAAGGTATCTGGGTATTGAATAGAATATATAATGAGACTAACGTGGCTAGAACTAGTTTTCTGCTCCTCCTATTTTTAGTAAAGATTTTTCAACTGTTTCTGAGTTACCTTTCTATGAATGTTATCAAGCTGTGTTTCTGTCTTCTTCCTTTCCTGTTGTCTCTTTTTCCTTACAAATTGTAACCGTAGCTACCACTATTCTGATAATCTGTATTTAAAAATACTATTATGACTTCTTCAGTAAGATTTGGGTTCCTGAAACAAAAATGTACTTCTAATTAATATCTTGACTCGCAGTCAAAACTTTCAGAAATAACTAGTGATGTTTGGAGGCAGAGATCCTTAAAAATCAGGCTGTTATACCATGTCTTAGTTTAATATGTTAGACTTAGTGTCCTTTTGAGTTTTCGTCAGGAAGGATTTTTTTTTTTGATTCCTCCCTTCGCCCCCGGCTGTGTGTTGCTCTACAGAAATAGGATGAAATATCAGCTTTTACAAATATTAACTGGATTTCTTTATAGCTGTTCTGTGAACTAACCTGTAAGAGGGCTGGTTCCCTCTTCTGCAGTTCTTCTGGGAAGTGCTCCAATAGCAGCAGTACTTGAAATTGTTGTTCAAGGTTCAGTTCACAATTTTACACAGGATTATTTCACTGCAGAATCATCAAGATGTGATGCCCACTTATGGTAGGGTTGTCAGATCATTTTAAAATATTGTTAGTACCTGCTTACTGCAAAATAGAGCAGCACTTTTCACTCTTCAGAAGTGAAAGTATATTGACATTTTTTCAAAGGAAAACAAAAGACTCATTTTTGCAATTTGTTTTATCCATTGGTGTTAAAGATGCGTTACCCGACTGTATTACACAACCTGCTTTCCTTCCTCAGAATTTTTAATACCTAGACTACTTAATAGCAAAAAATCAGAGGCTCAGCTGGGGTTACTTCCCCACTTATGGGGGCACCCGATGTGACTAGCCCACAAACTCGTAAATCGGAGAGAGCCCGGTGTATATATGTAGCTAAACAAAACAATCTGAATTTGAAAGCATGGGGCGATGGTGCATCAGCACCCAGATGCAAAGGGAGGAATTGGTTCCTGTTAGGTAAGTTTCTTTCTTGTATGTTTTTAGCTCTTTCGTTTTAACTGAATTTCACTGCCTGTAATGTGGACAGGGTGAAAAGCATCAGCAGCTAAAATCTCCGTGTTCTAGAAGAAATAAAGTAAGAAAGCTCTGCTTGAGTGCTTTGAAAATGTACATTGTACCTGTAACCCTGACATCAAGGGATCGCGTTTAAGCAGTGAAGGGGTGGTCCAGCCCATAATTCCATTCAATCCTGTTTTATTACTTGGTGTTTACTAGCACTAATGTAGAAAGAAATATTTTACTAGCAACTGCATAGTTAGTGTTTAACTCAAAATCTGCGAATTGCTACCTAGCCATTGCTGGCTCTGATATACTGCTTTATAGGGAAGTTTGAATCGGCATTCTAGAGATGGAAGGTTCCATGTTTTCTGTTCTGTAAACTGCTTGGGAGATGGTGTATTTTGAAATGATCTCTCTTCTAGATTTATCTTAAACCTTAAATATTTGTATTAAGTTGACACAAAGCTGAAATGGTTGAAGCTTATTAGCACCAGCTGTTTTTGAGACAAAAGGCAGCATGTTACTTGGCTAATCTAGCAATGTGTCTGGTCAAAAGTGAGAATTAACAAATCATGCATTACATAAAAGCCGTGCGTTTTATTCATCTTATAAAGTGGTTACTAACTATGAAATAACTTTCCAAACACAAATTTAGATAAAAGACAGCTTCTGAGAGCATGGCAACTGAAGCCACTTGTGGTTTAATGTTATGGAGTGGCCTGACTATTTATGAGCTGTTGGATTCGGGGCCGTAACACTGTCTGAGAGGTTTACATTTCTCACAGTGAACCGGTCTCTTTTTCAGCTGCTTCCTGGCTTCCTTTTTAAAGGGGTTTCAGGTGAAATATTTGGGGGGTTCACTTTTAATAAGAGCACTTTCCTTGTCCAAAAGATGTTGGGAGAAGAAAACTCTCTTTAAGAAAAAGGCACTTCCGATTGCCGTGATAATGAGGCCGAGTTACCATGAGACTTAACCACAGGTTGATTAAAAATCTTATCTGACCTACAGTTACTGTAGGGATGTCAGCTGAAGTTCAGCTAGCTTCTGCTTCACAAGGCCAGTGAGAAAACTGTTAAGAGTTGGAACGATAGCTGTAGCTGTAACAGTTGTAACCAAGCGTAGCCTGTTAACCAAGTGACCAACTGATTGTACGTGCTCTCCTGTTCTTCAATAAAGGCTATTTCTCCCTCTTGTTATTCAGAAAATGTATTTCTATATTCTGTGAGTTAACTTTTATCAACAGTGATTTCTTATTAATTGTGTAAATATTAAGAAACACGCTTCTTTTTTTTTTCCTCCACTGTTTCAGTGTATTTCTGTGTAATGAGACAATCTGCTATGGCAGGTGTGGGTTTTCTGCTGAGTGCTGCATTTCTGTCAGACCACTCTCTATGCAGAGGTGAAATTGTGAAGCTAAAAATAGAGCATTCTTTGGAACACTGTGGGGAGCCGCCTTGGCAGTCAATTGATATTGTTCCAGTTCTCTCTGCTTGCAAAATTGATTATGCCTGTCTCTGGAAGTGCCAGAAAAAGCTGAAAAATATGCATTTACATTGCAGTTTCTGGGAAATGAGGGGTTTAGATTGCAGATGTATTGATTGTATCTGTCATATGCTGCAGCTTCCCATTCTGCTGCTTTTTAGGTGCCACAGATCATTTTGTTTGTTACAGATATGAGACGGATTTTTGTGTGCAGTTCAAATTTAAGAGTTATTAAAAATTCTAGTTACTAATCGTAATTCAAGCATGCGTTGTTCTGAAGTTTTGTATAGTACTCTGAAAATATTTATAGTATGTTGTGGTTTTCTAGTGAAGAGCTCTCTTGGTTTTAACAAACTGAACCGTCTTCCCTTTAATTTTCTGAACCAACATTTGATTATATTAACACTCTTTTTTTTTAAGTCGTCTTTATTGCAATTTCTGTAGAGACAGTCAGCTGAGACTGTTAATTCACAATGTTCATTGTACCCTGTATGTATGTAATCAATGAACATTGGGGGGTTTTGTTTGCAAAAAAAAAGTCTTTTGTTTTAACTGACTAATAATTTTCAAAACAGACCATGCAATTTTTTTAAACAGTTAAAAAAGAAAAAATCCAAGTGAGTTTTTGCAGCTATATGTGCTTTGTTGTAGTTGCCTACCAAGGTAGGGAGCATGGGGAATGTCACAGTCAGTAGAATGTGAATGTGCCCAAGTTAAATACAGACTCTTCTTGCCGTCAGTGCATCTAGACAAGCCCAGTTTTGTTATTCTGGAGCATAAGTGGCTTTGTCTCAGAAACACTAACATTTATGGGTTGTTGATGATGTGGTAAGTAGCACATACTCGTGTAACAGAGTATGACAAAAAGAACTTGTGTTCTGCATGTGTTTTGATCATGGTAGCAGTTACCTACTATATGCTTTCTTTTCAAAAAAAAAAAAAAAACAAAAAAGGCAGGAGTTAAGGTTGGACCTAATAAATGCACACACTTCCTGTTTGGCACTGGTGCTTGGGGTTGTTTTGGCTTTTGGTTTTGGGGAGTTTGGGGGTTTTTAGGCCATTTTTGAAAGATAGCAGAGGATACCAGTTTAAGCAAGAATAAATTGTTGTAGAGGCACTATACAGGGGTGAATATGAAAATCTTTCTTTTTTCCCCCCAAGATAACTTTGACTATAAAATGTCTTCCACTGTATATGAACGTGGCTTTTACCTGGAAGCTGTTCCTCAGTTCCAAGTTGTTTTTAGCATTACAGGTTTCTGGAGAAATCGTCGCTTCTAAAATATTTGTGCACGTGCCTTACACAAATTTTCTTGAAGTGTGATTCAGTTTTGAATCCTAGTCAAGATGCTCTCATCCCTAGGGCACTTGAGGTACTAGTAGGATTTAGCATAACTAGAATTTCAAAACTAAAGTACCTAGAATGGCCTTGTTCATAATAACAGACAATTAATTGGTTTTTATATTGTCTAGCATGCTTTGTTCAAATGCTTTCAGCTTTCACCGATCAAATCAAGGTGTTAATGCATGTAACTCACTTAAAGTGTAAATAAATATTGCAAGCATGTGAGAGCAGCACTGCAAACAGTATGTATAGTGTGAATAAATCTGTTAATGTTCGCTTCTTTTTATATGCATGATAAGTGCAACTCTTTTGAAGTTTCCAAATTTAAAAAGGCATTGGAAAACGCTACACATACATTTTCATGTGGCCAACTGTGTATAAAATATGTTGATTATTTGCAAGTAAGACTTAAATGTATAATTTCAGGTTACCAGGTTTTGCCTAACCAGCAACAAAACTACCAGGGTTTAGTTGGAGTTCAGCAGTCTCAGAATCAAAATCTAGTCGGTGGCCAACACAACAATGTTGGGAATCAAATTCAAGGTGTGATTGTTCCATACCCTTCAGTGCCATCTTATCAGGTGGGTAATTTATTCATAACTTTCCAATCACTCTTCTGTGTGTTTGAATGACTTTTTAATTATTTTTTTTTTTAAGCGCATTGCTTTGTAAATGGTAGAAAGCTGCAAGCAGGTGTCAAAGGTGACTTTGGTAACAGAAATTAAAAAAAAAAAAAAACAAGAAAACAAAAAAACCCCCACAATTGAAGTGAGAAGAAAATCTGTCACAAGTGTACAAGTTCTAGTCCTGTTGAAAGCCAAGTGCTGTCTTTAATTGCGATTCAGAGGATGGGGAAGAAAAAGCTCATCAGATTTCCCTCCCCATCACCCCACTTTCTATTGTAGAGAAAATCTCTTTTGTTAATTGACGGAGTCATTTGAAACCAACACTTCAATTTTGGGGGATGAAGATAAAAAATTGTTTGTGTGTTTTTTTTAATAAAGCACTATTATTTCAACTATTGTTATCTCTAGTCTTCTGGATTTAGAAAACTTCAGCAGATCTTTCAGTTTCTGTTTATTTTAAAAATTCTAATATAAACTAGGTGATGGTCAAGAGAAAGAACAGAACATTGGCTGCAGATGAAAATCTTACTGTGTTTTCAATTTTAGGTTTCGGTGCCTCAAGGTTCGCAAGCAGTGCCCCAGCAGACGTATCAACAGCCTGTTATAATTCCCAGTCAGTCAAATCAAGGATTGCCCACAACAGGAATGCCAGTTTACTACAGTGTCATTCCATCAGGTCAACAGAATAATTTAAGGTGAGTTTAACTCCATTATTTGATTTCTCAGCAAATAGGCTTAATTGCCCTGGATAACTGACAGGATCTGCTATAGTGTTGTGTATATTAAAATATATTGCAACAGCAAACTTACAGGCACTTCATTATCTGTTTATTTTTGCTCTTCTGCAATTAACTAAAACAACCAGTACTACTTTAATCGGGACATACTTCTTAGACTGGAAAACATTGTTTCCATATCACTTTCAGCAATACTTTACTAGAGTTCCCTGTCTTAATTTTTCTTCATTCCTTTTCTTATACATGAAACACCAGTGTGTTCAGCAGCAACGCCTTTTTGCAGTAACATTTAAGATGACCATCCATATTCACTGGTTTTGTCAAAGATACTACTTTAATAAGGTGTAGAGAAAAGGGAATCTGAATGCCTGAAAAAGACTGACTTCCTTTTTGGAGCTTTGTTTGGAAGAAGCTTAGATTACTTTGTCCGTGTTGCTAATGAGGCCTGCTGGCACAAAGCTGGCTATGAAACAAGTATAGGAACTCTTTCCTGTGCTTGGCTTTTGTTTGATAAATAACTTTTTCTTTACCTACCTTGGTAACAGGAAATTGGTCTACATGTACAGACCTTCCTGTGTATGCATCTGCGTCCCCAACACAATTTGAGTATTTGTGAAAGGACAGATAGACAGATACCTAAAAGGATCCATTAGGATTAATGCTTCTTACAATTTTTCCTTTCTCTAGTTTTTTGAACTTACAAATGTGCATCATTTAAAAATACCTTGCTTGCAGCTTGCTTCATCCTTTTGTGAGCGCTGAGACTTAAATAGTATCTATGTCATCGCTGCATGGCTTCATCTACTTAAATCTGAATTCTTATTCTTTGTATCTGAAGGTTCTTTTTACCCTTTTCTTCGTAGCTATATTTGCGGTTCAATGAAGCCATAGGTAGACATAATCCCAGATATTTTTTTTGAAGTTTTGTTGCTTGATTTTTTTGCATCATTTAGAATGTCTTTTGAACAGGGGAACGTTTATTAGGAATTCAGAGCAAACTAGCAACTAATGACAGCATCTTGCTTTTATCCAAATGGTTATGTTGCAGCACTCTGACAAGGAAAGCAGAATAGTGTTCTGCAGGAACTGAGTAGTCTCAAACCTGCAGGTCACTACTGAAAACTATAATCAGCAGACAAATGAGAAGCTGTGTGAGAGCACACATCCACGCAGATATAAACCCATCTGGTTTAGTTTTCACTGAGTTTTGTCTGATTTGATGGGGAAGGGGATCTTTAAATTGAAATTATGTAATTGAACTGTGGGACAAAGGATGGAACAAACTTCTTGTGACAACATAGGTTAAAACGTTAAGTTGAACAGGATTACAGCTACTTTTTTCCAGAATTTGAATTAATAAAATATTTTTTTCTTGTACCTTCAGAATGTTTACTTTATCTGTTAGTACAGAAATGAGTACAGGGTTCTATAGGCAGCATTCTGATTATGGTCCACCAAGCTGATGTTCTGGCTCTGGCAGTACGATCAGTTAGTGGTATGATAGAATTTGCCTATGCCTGTTACTTACCTGTTTTTCCCCTGAATAATACCTGGCATAAATAAACTTGTAAAGTTATTCTTTTCCTACATATTACAAACAAATGAAAGGTTGTTTATGTTCTTGAGTCATATTCCTTTTCCCATGCCCAATTTGGTAAAGCCATGGAAAGGCAATCATCTCTTTAGGCTGTGTTACTTTACACGGAAGCGGAGGCGTACTCAATGAGCTGTCTGAGCTGCATGGGGCCAGCCTCCAGCATCAGAAATCCTCGTGGCAGGTTCTGTGGTGATCGTTTAACTAAGACCTACTTCTGGTTAATTGGGCAAGATGACAAACTGTTGTCTCATTCTTATTCTACATGTCTTTATACCGATATAGCCCTATCAACACAAAAACAGTATATCAGAATAGGTGAATTGGTACAGCTTTTTAATGTTTGCAGGGCATAAGTTTTTGCCAAGGAAGAGATGTGAAACTTCAGTCTTCTGAAGAATAAGTAGATTTGGGGGTAGATGGGGATATTATTGATTTTAAAAATTAAATTCTCAGTGATTTGCAGTATGTGTGGACAGCAAATGCAGCAGTCATGATTGAATAAATTAATGTAGTGTAAATGCCTGTTAGTCATATTCTTTTTCTTTTTTTATTATTGTTACAGTTCATCAGTAGGATACTTGCAGCCCCCTGGGTCAGAGCAGATACAGTTTCCTCGAACATCATCACCATGCAACTCTCAGCAGCTTCAAGGACAGCCGTGTGCAGGTTGGGAATAAAGGTTTTATTGAAAGACTTGCTATTATTATGCTGGGTGATTGGATATTTGCTATTAAGGGTTTTATTTATAATTAAATACTGTATTATATTTCCTTCTGTGTTCCATTTTTGAAGTTATAGTGGAGGCAAGCTAACTTGACATCTCAATTTGTTTATCTTTGAAAGCTCTAAAGTTACTTTCTTAGAATTCGGTAACGTGCATCATAATGCCTTGCTTGTCTGCTTGTGCGTTGAGACAGACATGGGAACTATACGTTGTTAGCAGAATGACTTTCATCTTTTCCTGAATAGCTCCATGGGTCTGAAAACTTTGAGATTTGGGTTTGCAATTGATAGAACAAGCAAGGTATGTTTTGGAAGCAGTATACTTGGCTCTTCTACTCAAGGAGCATTCTAGATTTCACTTAATGGAGTAGCAGTAGCGATTTTCTTAAGAGTTTCTGAGAAGACAATGAAAACTATGTGTTCTGCATTTGGATAGAGAGGAGAGGTAGCTTTTTGACCTGACAAAAAGCTAAATGAAATACTCCAAGGCTGTGTGGGGTGTTTTGTTTTTATGGTAGCCTTATTTTACTGCTTTTACTTTCATAGTTTATAGCAACCATTCAAGTCAGAAGCCATCACCTCCTACATTATTGCCACCTTCATCAAAGTCAAAGCCACAACAGGCTGCTTCCATTGTGCACTACAGCATAGTGTCTCCACCTTCATCATGTAAAAGTTCGCCCACTGGTCTTTCCATCATGCAGCCAATAAAAGGTATATTTTATTGGGATTTTCATGTAAGCCATTCTGTCTAGAAATCTGTTGTAAATTATCAGATTGATTTCGTGGCTAACTGCTAGAACAACTGCAGCCTGAGTGCCATCTCTGCAAATAGTTTTGTTTTCTTTTTTTTAATACTTCATCTGAATTGCTATTATTGTAACTTCTAAAATGACAACTTGGAACTTAAGTGAAACAATAGCTGACTTCATGGGGGCAGCCTTCAGCAGATAAGTGTCACTTAGCAGAAGCACTTAAATCGTGTTTGGAATGTTTTGATCTACAAAACATTTGGGTAATTTTTAGAAGATATATGAATAGCAGCCTCAGTGGTGTGTGAAAGCAGTGGTGACATAAAGCTTGTCATATCCATTAAATGTTTATAAATGTTAATATCCAAACACTTAAAAACTCTGAATTTCCAACCATAAAATTGATGGACTGCTCAGGAAATTAAGAGCACTAGGGTTAGCCTCCAAACAAGAGGTTGTAGAACATCATAGCAGTGCTGTCTTTGTTTTACCAATAGGGAATTTGATACATTAGACATTTGGTTGGCCAAAAAGGGGTAATCTCAAATACTGCTATCTCAGTATTTTGCAAGCAATAGGTTAAACAAACCTAAGTCAATGACCTAGATTCTACTATAGATGTAGTGTTTCTTACAGACATTTATCTTTTAAGGTATTTTTAGAACCTGTTTATTAGTAAACAGATAACATGCAGTTAAGCGGCAAGGTAGCTGGATTAGCAGTGTACTATAGTTCATGGGCAGGTTTGGTTTTGTTTCGACTCTGCTTCAAGCTTTTTTGGCTTTAATTCTGGAAGACTTGTTTCAGGATATCTGAAATTGTTCTTGTGCTCATTGGTTCTTCTACCTTCCTAATCTATCCTGGAAGTGCTGGTTTTATGCAGTTTTGAAGGCCTGGTTCAAACCAGTTAAACTGTGATTTAAAGACGCTTGGGGAAAGGGGAAGCCCTCTAACATAGGGAGAAAAAATTCTGAGAGACTAAAGAAAAGCATGCTTTTCAGTAAGTGATACTGAGAAGATGAATCAAGGCCACTGAGGTAAGGACGAGGACATACGCAGACAAATAGCAGAGTTGTGTTTCTTTTCATTTGAAAAAGTTATAGAGGACTAGACGGCAAATCTGGGAAGCTTTTTCAAGGATTTCTTCTGGGTTTCCCTTCTCATGGGTTTTGACAGGTGATAAAGTGTTTGCGAACTGACTTACACGTTCTATGACACTTTGTTTTTGGCAGGATGCTTGTTTACAAAAAATGTCATTTATTTTCATTTACTGAAATACTGTGGAAAAAGTTTTTCTGGATGTACAAAGTTTTCTTTTGCAGTTTAATTACCATTTTCAGGTTCTGACATTTTTTTAGAAATGGTGTTTAGATGGTTTCGAAAGACAAGCATGTTT
The DNA here is from genome assembly GCF_964199755.1 of Larus michahellis. Lineage (NCBI taxonomy): Eukaryota > Metazoa > Chordata > Aves > Charadriiformes > Laridae > Larus > Larus michahellis. Next base: position 53,218,533 of record NC_133902.1, read on the forward strand.
TTGTTGGAAGTTCAGTTCTCACAGAACAGAGATAAGTCAAAAGAGCATGCTAGAGTGCTGCAGAATAAAATACAATAATATAAAACAGTAAGGTGTAAATAAGTATAATTTATAATATTTATGAATATATGCATAAAACATAGACATTAATCAAACTTTCTTGTGTAAAATGTGGTGTGTATATAGATGTTTGGTACATCTCAGGTTTACATATGGGGATAAGTTTATGGCTTTATCGCTTGGAAACTGTTGTGTTTTATTTTATTACGATTATGTAGTAGCTGTCCGTAAACAGAATTATATTTTATTTTGCTGTGCAACAAAATAGAAAGATTTGCAATGTGGCCCTTACAGGGACAGAGCAGGGACTCTTAAATTTATATCCTGTGCTAAAGCTGGCCAGATATCTGACGCTTCCATTTTAATCTGTAACACATGGGTAGAACTTTCTGCCATTAAAAAGAAAGTACAGATGTGAAAACTTTGCTAATATTACTTCATTTATTTTTATAAATATCAATATAGCAAATACTTCAGAATACAAATTACAAAAGATAATATAGTTTTAATATTATGAGTTCATTATCCTACATGGTTTGGTTTGCTTTTTGAAGGGGTCTTTTTGCGGAGCCTGAGGGCAGTGAAAACAATAGCTCATTTTAAAAAATACAAGACGAAAGCATTTTATAATCTGTATCTGACTGCTCCTAACTAATGCTATGACGTAGGTAGCAAATTAAGAAGATTGTAGACTCCCTCTTTAAAGGTGGGTGATTAAATTATGTTTAAACCATGTGTTTTAATCGTGGTTTCTGAGAAAAGGTGTAAACAGCAGGTAGAGCAGAGAAGGAAATTGCAAACAACCATTTACAAGTAAACAGGACGTTATATAAATTACCTGGGCCAGAGCCAGGTCAAACGGGGAGGACGGCTGCTCCCTCGGCAGCCTCTCATCACAGCTCCTCATGTGAAACCTCATGGAACGGTGTTGGCTGTTTGGCCATTCTCCCCTGACTCTGGTGTTTCTGTAGCTACCACAGCAGCGAAGTGGTGCCGGATGTGGGGATCAATTTGCAGCCTCTGCCCAGAAAAACATTCTTGTATAGAACTTGTAAATGGAGGTAATTCTGCCTCAGACTAAAGGTTGATTCCAGGTCTTCCTACTGTATGCTATCGTATCGTATCAAACATTCAGAGTCCATATTGATGTATATCATGTGAAACTAATTAGGTAGCTTCTATTTTTAAATAAAGCATGTTTGCTTAATACCACACGTTCTTCAGCACACTGCTCTGACAGTAACTACCATGAATGTTGAATACCTTCAACTACAATTAAATAGAAAGACTTCTTCCAAAAATATTCTCAATAATGAGTTTCAGTGGTTCCACTATCTGTCTTAGTTCTGGGAAGTCCTCTCAAATAGAGGAGTTACCTATTGCGGATGTATCTGGTAGTGGAAATGTAATTGTACAGAAGATACCGCTCTAGTTTTCTAGAATTCAGCTTATTTAGGAAAACATTCCTTATGTTATTTCGGCTTTTTTTAAACTCACATCTGTTCTGCTAAAATGAAAAATGAAATGTATGACGAACTGACTGTATCCTGTTGATTTCTTGTCTTGTAGCGGTAGCATCACCACCAGGTGGAGGAGTAGTAATGATGCAGCTAAACATACCTAACAACCCTCAGCCTCGGAACCATTCACCTCCACAGTGGAAACAGAATAAATATTACTGTGATCATCAAAGGGGGCAGAAGTCCACAGAACTTAGCACTTTAGACGGTGCTGCACAGGTATGAGGGTTTTGTTTTGTTTTCCAGGATGACTTAAAATTGGCATAAATTGCATCTTTGCATGTTTTTTCAAAAGCTCTTTTTGGGGAATAAAAATCTGCTACAATTATACTTAATATAGCTATTTTAACTCTACTTAGGTCCTTAAATGCTGTAGGTGTTGTTTAGCTTGTTCAACTAGGTACTTTTTAAAACACTAACTTCTTGTTTATTCCAGTTGCAGCATAGTCCTCAACTAGGTAGTCCTGTCACCTCACCGGCCCAATCACCAGCACCAGCTCAGCTATCAAACATGAAGAACATCCGTCCCACATTAACACCTCTTTCTATTGTGTCCCAGTTTTCTAGACCTTTTGTCCCTGGACAAGGTATATTTTTAGTTAACTAAAATTTGTGTATATTTTCTATTTGAATGTTTTAAAATACAAGTTATAGGAGGATTTTCTAATGAACTGTGGCTCGCTTTAGTAGTAATATTATAGAATATCATATCATAGAATGGTTTGAGTTGGAAGGGACCTTAAAGATCATCCAGTTGCAACACCCCTGCCATGGGCAGGGATGCCTCCCACGAGACCAGGTTGCTCAAAGCCCCATCCAGCCTGGGGCACCGTTGAACACCTCCAGGGATGGGGCAGTCACAGCTTCTCTGGGCAAACTGTTCCAGTGTCTCACCACCCTCACAGTAAAGAATTTCTTCCTAATATCTAATCTAAATCTCCCCTCTTTCAGTTTAAAACCACTACGCCTTGTCCTATTGCTCCACTCACTGATAAAGAGTTCCTCCCCATCTTTCCTGTAGGCCCCCTTTAGGTCCTGGAAGGCCACTAAAAGGTCTCCCTGGACCCTTCCCCAGGCTGAACAACCCCAACCCTCTCAGCCTATCTTCACAGCAGAGGTGCTCCAGCCCTCTGATAATCTTCATGGCCTCCTCTGGACCTGATCCAACAGGTCCATGTCCTTATGTTGGGGGCCCCAGAGCTGGATGCAGCACTGCAGGTTGGGCCTCACCAGAGGGACAGAATCACCTCCCTCGACCTGCTGGCCACACTGCTTTTGATGCAGCCCAGGACACAGTTGGCAATGCTATTGAAGCGGCATCAAAATTTTACCCACTCAAGCATCATGTAAAATTTCACCTTATCTCTCTGCACTGATATTGTCCCCTGTGTTCTCAAAAGCTTTTGATCATCTTGTTATGGTGAAAGCTACTATAACCCACTAGCATTCTCATATGTGAAATTCCCCATTTCAGCATTGAAAATATTAATAAAGTGTTTGATGTAATTTAACTTCAAGTTTTAACCATAAATCAAGAACTTGATACACACTGTCACAAGGGATATAATTTTAGAGCTACAAAAATGAAATAAATAATGTGGGGCTAGTGGATCTTAATACATTAGGTGGGCATATTGTCTCTTGGGGGAAAAGATATAGAAATGTGATGTTGAGGTGAATGTTCTGCCAGACTCACTTATTAGTTGATGATGCACTGAATCAAACCACTGCCTAAGCGAGAATTCTTCATTCCTTTGTAGAAAAACTAGCCAGATGGGACTAGAGCCCGTAGCCAGTACTGCTGCTACTTCAGTTAGTATTTCCGATAGTACTCACCCAAAGACAAAAAAAAATCCTTGTAGAAGAATTTCAGTCCTCTACTGCCATGTTAACAGAAAAACAGAAAATAGGCAGTTTTCACTGAGATGTGATAGCTGATAACACGTAAAAACCTAATAATAAAAACCTCTTTGTCAGTGAGCAAAGATGTCTTGTTATCGTTCCCAAACTCAAAATGAATGGGCCTATTTTACAGAACGAGTGACTTTAAAGGAATACTTATGGAAAATTCTGCACGCCTTCCTTACCGATAAAGAAAACTTTTTCTTGTCTGTCTTTGTCTTAGCTGCTGCATAATCTTTGTCATTGCTTTGTATTCCCATGTTGTAAAAATTCCAGGTTGTCTGTTGTAAAGTATACCTCTCAACTTCCTTAATCTTCTGTGATTACTAAAAACTTCTATTCCAGTGTCTCTGGGGATCCTTGGAGCAAACAGGAATGTGAGGATGTACCTGGCTCTAATCAGGGATATAACCATGAAAATTACTAAACTACTACACTGACAGGAGCTTTAGTCTTATTAAGCTCATTTTGAAAGGAGAGGAGTTAGATAAGACTGCAATGAAGAAAAATTTTAGTGTGTCTTTCAGTGTAATCCTTAAATGCAAGAAAGCTTGTACCTTTTCACTTGTGACCAGTATGTGACTGACTTACATTTATTTAATTGTGCCAAATCTTACTTTGTTAGCCTAGCCAAGTACACTACTTTGTGCATTGTTATTCTGCTTTCTCTTCTGTGTAAGATATACATAGTAAGAGGAACTTGGAGGAAGATTTCATATAACAGAAAAACCCTTCTAATTACCTTTCTCTTTAAGGAGATGCCAGATACCCATTGCTTGGCCAACCCCTGCAATACAATCCACCATCTTTATTACGTGGACAAGTAACAAGCCAACAGGTATAAAAGAGAACAATCTCCTGGCAACACTGAAAAAAAAATAATTCAGGGCTACCATTATAACCACCGTGAATAGGGAAATATGTTATTGCATTAGAAAAGTAATTGAGTGGAAGGTGCTTGCTTTCCAGTAATGGTTTTATTCTGTGTTGATACTTCTCATTGTTCTTGTCTTCTTGTGGGGTTTTTTTTAATTAAAAAAAAAAAAAAAGAGAAACATTTTCCTGAAATTTAGCTTTGGGCACAGTGTAGATTATGGCTTATTTTTTTAATCAATTTGCCAGTGGTTCCAAAAATCAAAGAGAATTTTTGCTAAAGGGATTTTCCTTAATTTGAATAACAATTTTAAAAAAATAGAAAATATATGTAGGTATTTCTAAACAAAGAGTGGGTTTGTTTCTTATAAGAAAAAACAAACCCAAAATATTAGTCTTAGCAAAGCTAAAAAGTTTTGCCATCTCTTTAATTTTTGGGACAGACACACAGACCCCCTACCTCTAGCTTGCTCAGTTCTCTCTGAAATCAGTCAGAAGATACGATGGACCAGGGGGCAGGGAATGGGGGGTGTTCTTCCAAGAAGATTTAAGATGATTATTTTTTTTTTTTCCATCACTTTCTCCCTTTCTTCTGGAGCCAAGGATTGAATGTGCCTGACTGCAGGATTGCTAAACTCCCAAGACTAAAATTGGACATGAAAATCTTTTCTGTACCATGGTAGCGCAGATTACTTTCCAGACATTCCTCTGCACCGTTTTTCACTGACCTAACCTAGAAATTTTAAGATACTGGTGCGTTGTCACTAAAGTACATCATTTATGTCAATCTTTCCAGTGTCAACCTGGAAATAGACATGGAAACAGGGGAAAGAAACCAGCAAAGAAGGCTGCTTCAGCAGATCTTGGTGCAGGAGAATCAGGTATGGAATTGCTGATTGACATAGTCCTCCAGAAAAATGAATTATGGTGATGGGCTGGGAATGTAACAAAAAAAGCACAGGTGAGAAAAGGGCCAGAGCAAAGAGAATTGGACAGAAATGGACATGGCAAACACTGTAAACATAAGGATGGGGACTTGATTTGGAGAGAGGGGAAGAGGGAGGGTAAATGAGAAAAGTGTAGTTTTGAAGGCTGGAGAAAAGACCAGAGAAGATCAGGATTGGACAGTACTAAATGGAAAGGCATGTTTGTCAGTTTACTGGACATAACTTCTATTACATTGTTACATTAAATATTGTTATATTAAATATACATACCCACAGTTCCTTTTATTTGCACAAAATGTGAAATCAACCATAAACCACAAATTAGTTTGTGCTTCTCTTTGTCTCCCCCCCCCCCCCCCCTTCTAATATGAATAAGCACATGGATTTGGGGGACGTATTAGGAGATCTACAGGATTAGCTCCTTGGGAGTTGATAAAGATGTCACCCAGATAAAACCTGACATCCTCTATCATCATAGCTTTACTGGAAAGAATTTCTTTTGCAAGTGACACCTACTATCAACTCTGCAGAAAGTTACAAATAAATCAGCTTTTCTAAGAATTTACTGGAAAGGATTTTTTGGGAGAAGGCAGACTAGTTTTTTAGCACAGTGATGTGTGAAGAATTAACAGGCAAAACAAACCCAGTGAGATGCTATAGTGAGTTCTCAAACCTGCTGCAAAATTAGATGTTATTTTATTATTTTTCCCTCTCTTGAGATTTTGTATTCTCAGCTTTTATTTGTAAGCTTGTGGCAGTAAGCAGTGCTAAATGTGAAAGCAAAAGGCTGTCTAGAATACCAGAAATGTAATGTCTGTGTACTTGTATCAGCCAACTGGAGATACAAGTATGAAATAACTCATTTTCCATTGTGTGTGTTGTATCATTAAGTACAACGGCAAATTTAGATTCAATGTTTTTCTTATTTCAGTTGTGGGAAAAGTTCTAGAAATTACTGAACTGCCAGAAGGCATAACTCGTATGGAAGCAGAAAAACTATTTGGAGAACTTTTAAAAGTTGGTGCCAAGATTCGGTGGCTACGGGATTCGCAATGTCTACAAACACAGCAGCAGCACCATCGTCGTTACTGTGGCAGCGGAGACGGTAGCGTGAACACTGAGACATCCAAACCTAGTGACTTGGCTTCCACTTACACGGTTCTAGCGACGTTCCCTACAATGTCAGCTGCTCAGAATGCATTGAAGAAACAAAGTAGTACCTCAGTGAACAAGTTCAGGCTGAGAACAAGCAAGAAGCACTATGACTTTCATGTTCTGGAAAGGGCTAGTTCTCAGTAGCAGTTACATCAGTGGACACTCAGCCTTTACTACTTCCATGTCCTCCTCTCCTTGATTGGCTTGATGTTATGGGGTTTCTGTTCTCTTCGTAGAGACTCCTGGGATGTTTTGTCATATGACATTAGCCATTGAAGAATAAATAACCCAGTGATCCAGCAAGATGAAGAAAAAAAAAATACAGAGTTAATCCCGGACAATAGCAAGGAATCATCTTTGAGACAGGCAGCTTTCTACAAGGAATGCTGTTGAAATGCCCCCTACTTTTATAGTAGTTTTGTTTTATATTTTTGAATTCTTGTATCAGATCCAAAGTTCTATTGTACAGCAAATGTTCATAAAAATCCATACTCAGATTTGTATTTTATAATCCCTTTTCACAGCCAGCACACAGCTGTCCATTCCAAGGCAGAAACCTGAGGATTGGTGGAGGGGAAAAGAGAACCATTTTCAAGGAATTACACTCATTTTCTAGCAAACTACCCCAGATCTTCCAGGTTAACCTATTCTTTGTCCCCTGTGGCTTTTTGTTTTGTTTTTTTAAGGAAAAAAAAAACCCAATATATAATTTTAGTAACTAACTCCTTAGATGGTCATTTTCTTTTGAGATATTCATTCCAGCAACGTCAAAAGAAATTACAAGTAGGTTGTACCCTTGAAGGATTCACTTCTGATCCAGCAAGATTAATAATTATTTAAAGGGGAATATGAATAGCTTACAAAGAACGTTCACAGAATCACATTTTAATATTTCTTCTTTTTAGCAAAAATGTGAAGAAACTAAAATGTATCTTCACAAGTGATAAAATGTTTGCACTTTAATTGTGTTCCCACCAGTATGGATCTCTTTATCTGCCTTTTCACGCTAAGATAATTGTGTTCGATAAGTGCTGGAAACCTTTTTAATGGTTTAAGTTTTCATCATTTGCAGATGCTCACTGGACATTAAAGATTCATTGCACATAAATGAAACAAACTTTTTTCAATTTGTGTAATTTGCAAGGCTGTACAATGTGTGCTGATGCAAGCCTTTTTCAGTTCAAGAAAATAAATGTTTACAAACACGAACTTTTTCAGTGCACTTGTTTAAACTTCTACGAGTCTTCTGAAACCTGGATGAACACATATTAATGGTTTGGATCCCTTCAAATGTGAGAAAAGAAAATAACACAAATACTAGAACTTCTCAAAGAACCACTATTGCTGTTCCTCTTCTTGAAGCATTTATTTACATTATCCTGCCTTTCATTTTAAATGTTTCCCCATATAAGTAAAAAGAGGGAGACATTGATCAGACAGCATAAGGGACTGCTCCTGCTTGTTTATTTTTAGCACAGGCACTGATTTGCTGTGTAGACAAGCAACTATTTGTTCTCTTCTGAAGGCTATCGCTTTGTTAAAGATGTGTTTGTAACTTCTGTTAAGTGGAAACTCAAGGTAAACATTGTTTTGAAACACATTTTACAGAGGAAAAGTAAAGAATTTAGGTGCCTAAACTAGCATTAATTTTCATGTTGTGTACAAAAAATCCTGTCCCTGAACAACCAAACACAAACATGTGAAGTGGCAAGAACAGTCCTATGCGTGTTCAGTTCTTAATCTTTCACCTGATTAATCGAAGTACTTGGAAGAAAAGTGACCTTTCTGGGAATAATGTAGACTAATGACTTGGGACTAATATGGGACTTGATTCTGCAAAATGCTGTAGCAATAGGTATTTACGTGAGTAAAGGTAAACTTACACTCAGATGCTCCCCTAAAACAGAGGGGAAGATGTTCAGCTTCAAGCCCCTAGCCAAAAGACAAATCTACTTATCCCTGTCTGCTTTTTTAAAAAGATGGTACTTCTTGGCATTTGAGTTCTTATGCTACTACTTGACTGAATATACTACGTGAACAAGGGGATATATTTCTTCGTCCTCAGGTTGGATTGCTGTAGTTTACTGCGCCCAAAACCAAAGACGGTAAGAAACCCATTTATGCAGATTATAATATTCCCCTGCTCTGAATAGCACAGAGATAACATGACTAAGACACAGGGTCCATCACTACCTCTTGCCAATTTCCAGTGCTACTTCAAGATTATGGTTTTAATCCTGCAAAAAGTAGTTAACAGATTAGAGGTCTGTAATGACAGGTGTCACAACCCAGAGAGGCACCTGTCTCCCCCGGCTAACACATTCCAGGACAAGAATTTTCATAGGTATAGAAGACTAGTCGGTTGAGAGCTTCCATCTATTCTGAACACCTAAGAACTAAATCTAACATCAAATTAAACCATTTCCACGCGATGCTGCAAGACTTGCTTCATTTAATAAACTTTCCCCATAATAACCAAAGAGAAGAAAATGTAATGACAGAGGTAAGCATGGAGAACACACACAATCCAAACAAAAGGAAGGGAGGGTTTAGGATTAGGAACAAGGCACCCAGCAAATATTTAACTCTTGAGTAACTTGAGTAAACTTGAGTGCGAACTGCCCTAAAAGAAAAAATTAGAACATTTAATAAGCCAGTTGTATTCTAATCCTGAATCTGATACTTAACTACAATTACCACAGGCAGGTCACCCTTTCCTCTGTGTTAAACAGGGGCAGTTACATTTTTTTGATCTGGATGTGCTGTTACAAGCCACACAGATACAATTAAAGTGACTTTGGAAGCATCAAAGGATTCTGATGTCTACAGTGGGCACAGAATTCATATATTTCTGCTTTACAGTCCTGTTCATTCCTGATTTTGTGTTACTTCATACTGTCTCTAATAAGTGAACAGGGTCTAAATTCATCTAACCAAGACCATTTGTACCTTCCAGGCTTTTACATTTCTGCCCCTTTTGGTTCCTTAAAACACACAAAACTGAGGACTCCGTACAAACCCCTGGAACTATATTTGTTTCATAGATTTGGATCATGTTCTAGAAAGCAAATAAATGCACTTTATGGCATGGAACAGATGTATGTAAAACTAGCATTCTCAAGTGTTCTCAACAAATGTTCTAGTATTCTAGTGTATTTCAGCTTCCTATCATTTAACATTAAAGCCATTTTAAAGTAAATAATGGCGAAAGGAATTATATTGCAGTAATTTTAATACATTTCATTTGGTTGCGAACATGTCATAACTTTTAAAGCTGAGGAAAAAGCACTGGAAGAATAACCAGAAAAGAGAAACTAATTTGACTATTGCCTCCTCCACCAAAGGCTGCTATTTCTTGATTTTAATTTCTAATTAATACAGTTACACTGCTTTACAGAATGCATCCGTGAACCGTGACCAGATCAATTTGTGATATTACAGTGAAAATGACAATTCAAAATTAAGAAAACAAATTTAAGCTCCATACTCTGGCAACGCTCAAAACCAGGTGGAGCTGAAATTGGATTCGGGTAGATGATAACAGCACACCTGAGAATCTACTCACAGCTTCCACGTGGCTGCCAAACTACAGCCTCACATGCCCCATATTTCAGTAAGACTGCACTGGTATGAAGTGACACGTTAGGAATAGGCATCTTGCATTTTACCTGAGACTCCGCCCTGAGCAAATTTAACCTATTATAATCTGAAATCCTTTTCTTTCACTCACACTTAGAAAATGACACAAAAACAAAAGTAGCGGAACATCTACAAAGAAATCCAGCACCGTCGTGTACTGTACAAGTGCTTAGGTGTTTCTACCTGCAACCATCCCTTACCCTACTGGCCTTCTGTAAAACACACTATGTTTCAAAATCCAAGTGGTACAGGACAGTGGTACACAGATGGAAGTTCAGGTTTGCCAAAGCACGAGTAGAACTGTTTAGCTTGGTAAATTAAACATACACAACATGCCTTTCACAGTATGACCATTTTTTTTGTCTTGCGCTATTCAAATAGCTCTATACACTTATCCTTATCTAGTCATGCAAGCCACTTCTCCCTCTCAAGGTGGAATAAATAAGTTACATTCTTGTGCTATGACACTCATTTGTGCCTTAAAAATTCACATCTGACATGTTTGTTGCTTTCAGTTAATCTTATACTAACTTGTTTGGATGTCTGAAATTGGAGTCATAATTAAAATTGTGATTAACTACTTTTATAAGTATCTATTTTAGCTCCATGACACATTTTTCCCCTAGAAAATTTGTACTGGCTGTACCTTCCTGTATTTAGCCCTGAGGCAAAGAACGTTTATATGAAGTTTTGGATAAAATTGATCAAATCACTTTAATGTTACAGGTCATGAAAAATTATGGTAGTTTGAATTTTTATATATTTCTAGTGAGAAAGGACTTATTTCAATCCCTTCAATGTTTCTACACCTCAGTCTTCATGAAGGTTGGTGTGCTCCCTCTATTCGATGTCCTGCTCCTGTTCACATTTAAAACGTTTTGGGTTTGGGTATTTTTGGCTATTGATGTCAACAAGTATAAAGTGAACAATGTCAACGGGACTTCATTTTGGAAGGCTTATTTCTTGGGTGTAGACCAGAACCCTCAAAAGGGCCTAATTTCCAAAACATTGCAAAAATTAAGTCCCTTGAAGTTCTCTTATTCTGAAACCTGAGAGCAAAGTCACTATTCACATCTGAAAAATTCAGACACGAGGTCCGGTGTAAATGAAGTTGCTTCGTGGCTGACTTGAAAATGTATGCAATTATGTTCTTATTACAACATGTATGAGCCTCCTTTTAGTTCAATGTCTGCCTTGTGCGTTTAGGCTTGTAGGGCTGGAGTTTGGACCTGACTCTGGCAGCCCCTTATTAGCAAGGTTTATTTTTTTATCCTGCTTGTAACTACTTGACATTTTGCGATGTTTGTTTGCTCTTTGTCGAAATTTGTCAGGTTGAAACTGGATCTTGCTTAACACATGATTAAGAAGCGGTAAAATTTGGTCCAGGACACAAACACTTCGGTGTTTGCTGCTTTTTTTCATTTTTCAGTCTTGCTGGTAAAGCACATGAGCCTAGTCATTATACGGGATGCATGCAATTGCAATGAACTGTTTCTGCACTTCTGAAGAAAAACTTGAATGTCAGATAAGACTAGTGCTGTAAACCAAAGAGCTATCTAGGAAAATCTGTATGTTGCTGATGGTTGTATGCTTTTAAAACTGGTATAAATTATTAAAATAAACTGTGCTGCTGTGGATAATGCTTAATAGTGAGGTTTATTTTTAATTCAGTTCCCATGCCCCAGTTAACTGAGAATCTGAGTTAGACTAAGGACTGATGATAATATACCATGCTCACAGTAGTGAAATCTTTCAGATGCAGGTGCAGCAGCGGTGGAAGGCATGGTAGAAGCTGGCTGCAATATGGACTAGCTTCAACCCTAAGTGATCAGTTACATGAGAGTTCCCCAAATTACTTGACTTTTATAAAAAAAAAAGAAAAAAAAAAGGCAGCAATATTGCACATCATACTTGAATTACAGAGGACCTTGGTTTTAAATTGAGGGGAGACACTGGCATTCTGCTTCTTTCTAATACCTTAACTTTTGCACTAGTTGGAGGGTTAATTAGGGAGATTAGTATGCAGCACTTCCTTGCCCTTCTTATGGTTTCCAAATTAGTTACTCTAAGAAACAGCATTATTAAGTGTGCTATGATAGTCTATCACATTGATTTATACGTGCTAGGAAATACACCAGAGCTTGTCTCCATGTTTACTCAAATGTGTTGCCTTTTTACTTGGCTTAAACTGACAATTTGATTTGTTAATCATGGATTAGTGTGAAGCAACAGTGCAATCAAAAAAAGTAATTCACTAATAAAAATATTTTCCTTTTAATCTAAGTAGATCTGTGTGTTTTGGGGGGGAATTAATCTCTTAAAATATAAATGACTGTTTTGCATTGTTTCCCATACTGACTGCTGAATTTGGTTTTGTGTATTCATTTTAACAAACTAGCTGACATTTCCACCAGAGTAACAGATGTAATACACACACAAAGTTTGCCTAAGTCAGACAGAGACATGGCAGCACACCAAGGAACTGAAATCTGGGTAATGCTTCAGCTATCACTTTTATTTATTTCCCAATAAAGCTTTCTACTTACTAGCTACCTGTCCCTCTTCCTAGGCCTACAAATTGAAGATGTACACGCTTTTGCAGAGACACGTGCTCTAGGGTCTCTCAACTCAATTACAGCAGCAGAGGCACACGCAACAGCAGCGACTCAGTGACCCTACAGTTACAGACTTATACTTTTAAAATTGTAATTATTTCAGAAGGTAATATAGTTCCTGATGATGTAAAATATTGCACACCCTTGCAAAAGTTACCTATCCAGTCATAAGTAAGCCTTTCCACTTTCACATTTAAGCAAAACTTTTTCCTCGCTTGAAGTGGTGTAGAAATTTTTGAAAATCTTATTTGCGAAATAATTTCCAAAAAATATGTTGTTCAACACTTCACTCACCCTTCTCGCAACTTGGCTTCCAATTTAGGGTTTCAAATGAGGTGCAATGGATGCGAACTACAGCTGCTGGGAATGCCATGAGAATTAGTGCAACACATCCAAGTTTGTCATAGAGCTTAAGGTACTAATAAACGCTACAATCTAACCTGTTCTTCTACATGCACATGCATAAGAGATGTCTTTTTGTTCATCTCAAAAAAAATTGTAGTTTCATTTAATACCACCCAGCCTTTGTCACTGTTCTTAAATCTGTTTTGTACAATGAAGAAAGAAAATACAAAAAAAATAATACCATCTCAGCAGAAAATCTATAGTGTTCTAATGGTTACTTCTTAAAGAAACTTGCAGAAGCAGCATACGTGTATGTAAAGTTTACCCAGTGAGGATTAGTGACACGTTTTCCATGTGTTGCATCTTGAGAGGCAAAAGCATTTTTGTACGTTAACATTGATTTGCTTGTTTTGACAATCACTTTGTAGCTTTTTTTGTTGTCATTATCCAGAGACTTTTCTAATTAAACTCCAGGTTAAACAAAGCACAACAGTGAAAAGCTTTCCAGGCTGAAAAACTGTATTTTTTGGCCTTCAAATGTTTTAACAGCATCTGCCTCAGCAATATTTACCCAGAATACAGTTAAGAGTCCCAACTGTGTTTCAAAATAAGTGCAGCATTTTTTCCAAAATGTTATCATCAGAGCACTTGAAGGAAATTGTCCTGTCCTCGTTACTGTGAAATGTCCATCAAAGAGACTGTCTGCCTCCACCAAGGCTGTGCTGTAAACACTGTGCCATCCCTGTCCCACTCCCTCACACAGCCTGGCTCACCAGGCAGCACGGAGGATGTCCCGGCCTCATCCCCTGCCACTCATGGAGGCCCTATGCATGCCACACTCTCTACTTTTAACATATTTAGCATGGATTTCTGTCCAACAGGTACCTCCTCCATCATTTTTCTCCTCTGTTGCACCCTTGACCTTCCCAGGGTGGACGCTGGGGACGGGGCTAACTGTGCCCATCCTCTCCTCACAGCCCCTCACCGCAGGCGCTGGGTCGCAGGGTCTTTTCTCCCTGCAGTTGCCCCCGAGCCTGCCTCAGCCATTTTGGGGCGGAACAGGGCCGGGCCGCTGCCGTGGAAACACGCGAGGGACCAAGATGGCGCCGCGCTGAAGCGAACTCGCTGCCTCCCCGCGCGCGACCGAGGGGCGGGCACGCGCCGCGCGCGGCCGCCAATCCGAAGGCGCCGTGGGGCCGCGGGCGGGCGGCGCACGCGCGGGGCGGGGCCCGCCGTTGGAGGGGGCGTGAGGCGGCGGCGCAGGCGCCTGGCGGCGGCTGGCAGCGGCCGGGGCCCGCGGCATCATGATGTGGTTCGGCGGCTCTATCCCGGCTGCCATCGCTGCCGCTAAGCAGCGGAGTTCGGTCTTTGTCGTGTTCGTGTCAGGTACGGCCCGGAACGGGGCGGTGAGGAGGAGGAAGGGGGGGCGGTGCCGGGTGCCGGGGCCTGCCCGCCCCCGCACTGACACAGCGCTTGCGGCCGCGGGGCCTGGAGCCGCCGCCGCTGCTGAGGCAGGCTTCTGGACGGCCGGGCCGTCCCTCAGGCTTCTCAGGACGTCCCCGGGGTGCGGCGGCGCTGGAGCGGGGCGTAGTGGCCCGCCCCGTGGCGTGCTTCCCCCTCATGGTGGGCCCGGCCTGCCCGCGGCCCTGTCAGCCGGCGCCGCGCCTTCCCTCGCCCCCGGGTGGAGCTCGCCGCAGGCTCCGCAGCGCCTCGGCCAGCTGTTGGTTCCCCGCCTCCACCTCCCGCCGTGCCGGGATTTCTGCTGTGTCAGTCCCACTCCCGGCCCGGCCGTGCGGGGCTGCGGAGACTCCCAGCGCCTGGCCGTGCCCTGTCTGCGGGATGTCGGGGTTCTGCGCACCGCTCAGGGGCAGCAAAATTAGCTGCTTCCATGTTTTGTTTTTCCCTTCGTTATATCCTCTCATAAGCCTGCATTCAGGCTTACTGCTGTAAGTGTCCTAGCTGTTTGTGTACACTGTCCTTTGTTTTTCAAGTTCCCTGTACTGTTTGTTCTGTAACTGAATGGTAATTGAACAAACAACAGGCTGCCCAGGGAGGTTGTGGAGTCCCCTACTCTGGAGATTTTCAAGACACGCCTGGATGCAGCCCTGAGGGATGTGCTTTAGGTAATCCTGCTCTAGTAGGGGAGTTGGACTAGATGATCTCTGGAGGTCCCTTCCAACTCTGAAGATTCCGTGATTCCGTGAAACCTATAGAAACGCACATTGTGTGTTGCCTTTCTGTCTGGAAAAATGAGAATGGGTAAAGGGGAAAGGAGGACATTAGATGGACTTTCTTCTCGTGTTTTTATGCGTGTGTTGTTTCTTTTGTTTTTAATATTGCCTTAAGTGCTTGTGGCTTGAAGTTTTTCAGATGCCTCATGGGAAAACAAGCACACTAAACGTGTGACTAGCGTTGTTCCCTTAAGAATTACTGAACCATGGGATTTGCTTAGCTTCAAGGAGAAGTTCACTCACAAAGGGGATGTGGACAGAAAAGTAAAGTGCAGTTAAGTTCCTTTGTTGACACAACTCTCCTTATACTTGGAGAACAGCATTTCCTACTGGCTGTCAAGCTGACTGCTAGAAATTGAGATCTTCCCAGCCCACAACATGCTGTGTTGGAGGAGGGGATGGGGCAGTGTATGCAGGCTTTAAGGCAGCATTTTAAAGCCCATGAATCATCATGGCAGGTGGGTGCCGTGATGTGGAAGCCTTGAACCACTGCAATTTTGTATTTTTTTTTAATAAACATACTTTAGTGTGTTTACCTACAGCTCCTACCTGATAGCTCTGTGCCTTCATAGTTAATAATGAGATGATCGTAGTGTGTTGAATAAAATTAAATGGAAAGCCAGGTGGTAAAACAACAAGAAACTTCCCGACAGAGGTGTCATGCAACACTTGACATCTTCACCTGTGAAACATGTGCTGTGACTTGTGTAAAGGCTGATGTTCCCTCCAACTCCCTACTCAAGGTTAAGAGTTCTCTACTAAATTTCTTCGATGTTTCAGATGCTCTATTTTGGGCTTATGTGGCAAGCTACAGAGGTGGCTTCTGTGAGAAGCTGCTGGAAGCTTCCCCTATGTCTGATACAGGCAATGCCAGACAGCTCCAAGACGGATATCCCTGGCTGGAGCAGGTTTGCTAGCAGGACTTGTGACCGCATGGAAGGGACCCATGCAGAAGAACTACTGCAGCCCATAGGAAGGACTGACACTAGAGAAGTTTGTGGAGGACTGTCTCCTGTGGGGGGGACCCCACACTGCAGCAGGGCAAAAGTGTGAGGAGTCCTCCCACTGAGGAGGAAGGAGCAGCAGAGACAATGTGTGATGAAATGACAGCAACCACCATTCCTTGTCCCCCAGTGCTGCTTGGGGGAAGGAGGTGGAGAAATTAGGAATAAAGTTACAGTTGTGAAGAAAGTTATGGTGGGAGGAAGGTGTTCTAAGATTTGTTCTTATTTCTCATGATGCTACTCTGACTTTGGATTGGCAATAAATTTAAATTATTTGTTTTTCCCCAAGTCGAGCCTGTTTTGCCCATAACGGTAATTGGTGAGTGATGTCTTCTTGTCCTTATCTTGACCCACAAGACTTCTGGTGTTATTTTCTCTCCCCTGTCCGCTTGAGAAGGGTGAGTGATAGAGCGGCTTTGGTGGGCACCAGGCGTCCAGCCAAAGTTAACCCACCACAAAGATTTTATTTTTTTTTAATATAATTCGGTACCTATGAGTATTTTGAACTTGATACATATGTATCAGGGGTTGAGAGTGCACATTGTAACTTATTTCCAATATTTTTTGTGAAATTAAAATTGTACACAAAACAAGCCTTTTCTTTTAGATGCTAATGTAGATTAGGTGGGTATACGGATATGTAGATATAAATAGCAGAGATAAATTTATGATTGCAGGAATGTCACCTAGTTTTTATGTTGTAGTATGCTGTAAGGATTTGTTTTGTTTTGTTCTTACGAGCCCTGAAAAAGGGAGAGTGTTACTTCAGGTGGCCATATCTCCAAAATGAAAGAGTTGGAGAGCTCTGCTGAGTTGTGGTCTACCCTAGAACAGTACGATCAGGGCAGCTGACCTGTGGTGGGGCAGATTGCGAAGCAGTTTTGTTACACCTGCTGGGAAAGGGAATCGGGAAGCCCAAGAACATACTTTCCTGCCATGTGTGGAAGCAGGTGTGTTTGAAGGATGCCAAGTGCTGAAATAATAGTCTGGTTTTATGCTAGCAGTGATTGGGTTTGTTGTATGGGTAGATCCCTGTTTAAAACCACTCCATTGGCGGTGATGGTGGCTTTGAGTCTTTGACTTTGCGCCTACCCGTAGGCACTGGAGGCAAGCATTTGAAAGCGGCGTTCTGAGCAGGAAAACATTCTTCCAGAAGTGTTCAGTGTTTCTGTTTTGTTTTGTGCACTTCGTCCAATAATGTATATGGGGAAAAATAATTAATAAAGGGAAAAAATTGATGAGAGAAACAGAAAATATAAATTAACTGTAGTTCTAGGGTGGCCACTGTGAAGAATAGCTATTAGATACAGACTTGACAAAAATTACTGAATTCTGCTAGGTCCATCTCTGTTTGGTTTCTGCTACCATCTGTCTGTCCATCTCTTCCTCTTCACTGCACTTCTCTAAACAGGCACTAGAAAAGGAAGAACTGGATTATTCTTTCTGATTCCTGAATATTTTCCAGTAAAGCAAGGAATAATGTGGCTATTTATCTTAACAATGAGGTGGTATTTGTGGCTGTGATTACATGTTGTTCAACCAGTTTTTTTCTTTAATATTTTTGTTTGCAGCTATAATCGTAACATTTTTTTAGTTCAGTTTTTCAAAACGTTCATGGCATATTCTGGTGATGCAGTTGTGTAAGCATATTAAAGATCCTGTTGAATTCATGGGAAGTTGCAGTAAAAGGGGTTGCTCCATACTCTCCAGGGAGCATTAGGTGACACGTGTCTGCCTTACAAGACTGATTTTAAATATTAAGGTGAGGTGTTAGATTAGAGGCTTCTGTACACACAAAGCAAGGAAGTTGTGTTTGGGGACCAGACAAGTTACTTTGTGGCATCAAATAATTGCTAGTAGGTTCTGCTGCTGCACAGGGAAGAAATATTCCTGATACTGAAACAGCTCTGGCGAATGTTTCTGGTATCTTGATGGTAGCTGTTGTGTAGATGATTTTCCAGCCTGCAGAGTTAAAAAACTCCTCTCATTATTTGAGTTACTAATCTAAAGTTAATTGTTCATTTGATATGAAACCCCCCTCAGGTACTTCCTGTGTTCTGATTGAGGTTTTTAACGTTATTCTTTCCACAAGTTAGACATGTTCTGATCGTGGAAAATATCAGACCACTCATAAAAAAGTGCTTTTCAGAAGTAAAGGAGAAAAGAAAAAACTTCAAGCTAAAATGTTTGTGTTTCTTTTTAGTAACATTTGTAGAAACACTTCTTCCTCTGTTCATAACTTTATTTTTAGATGTATTTTTTTTTTACAAAGCACTGATCAACAAGTAAGTTTGCAGTGAACAAGCTATTTGTTAGTAATTTGTAGCCAAGCTGTATCAAAGCACTTTTCAAGTTAAATATGTGAAATGACGCAAAGGAGGAGGAGGTGAAGAGCTTAATGTCCTGGCTTTCTGTCATTCCAGAATGGGCAATCCTTACTCTTACTGAGTAGTTACAAAATGTTGGACACTGAGAAGTCAGCTGGGCTTGTCTGTCTCCTCCTGAAAGGAAAACACTTTTCCCTGATGACTGAGGAACAGGGGAATAAAAGTCCTTTGGCAACTTGTGATGGTTTTGAATAAGTTCCTTGTACAGGAAATAAATCATTGCAGAAAGAGTCTCTTCCAGTTATCTGAATCACTTCAGAAATGATGGATACCTTTTCCCTAGATATCCCTAGGTATCTAATTTACGTGACCAGATGAGCAAGAGTGACTGCGAATTGTGTACAGGTCTTTCTGCTAAGTGAAATAAAGCGATGCTTTTGTTTGAGAAACATAAGAAATCTGAGGGTCTTGGGAATTGGAATTCCCAGGCAGTTGTGATAGCTCAGTGTTTAGCAGAATTATGAATTATGTCAAGTTGTGTTCGGCTTGACCTCTTGACTTTTTTGATGCTTTTCCTGTGACCTGGCAGTTTTCACTTCAGGATAGAATTACTACTACAAAAAAAATGAACCTTAACTGCTAAATGAGAAAGGGTTATCAAAACAAAAAGACATAAGAGAATAAGCAACTATTCTGTGCGTTGTCGCAATATTAAACTGTGCTTCATGGCACAGAGCTTTATAAAATGTGAGTTACCAGCATTCTCATTCATGGGTCCCATCTCAGGGACTGTACTGTGAACACTCTCTGACCTGTGTGTGTCTTTCAGCATTCTTTTTGTACAGCAGTTGTTTATATGGAAAAGTTAGTGTTAGGCAAGTATTTAGATATTTTTAGTAGCCTAATCGGATGAGCACATGTCCTTCTGAAAAAGTGTGTGGTGAAGCAGCTGCCGACCTCTGAGCATTTGGAAATGGGGGAGGAGGAGGAGGAGGCTAAGCCACCCTTGGCAGAACAGCTGCACCCATTACCCGCAGTTGGAAGCACTGCACTTGAAGGAAGAGAAAAGGTTCCTGCATAAAATATCCTAAACGTGTACTTGCTTCTGTAGGATAATAGTAACAGACATGAATGCTTTCTTACTTGCCCCAATACTTCCAGGGAAAAATCAATACGTGTGGTTGGAAAACACTTTTCCAAAATAGGTGTATTTTTGATACATGTGTCTACGAGAAGAATTGTGGCCACACGATCATGGCCTTAAGACGGCAGTGCTCCACCAGGGGACTCCATGTATAACTCCTGATCTTTAACAAGTGAAAAATGCTGCATGAAATGGCAACTGGCGCAAACAAATGGTTTGTTGTTGTCATTGAATAATGGACTACTATACTTCTATACTTGTGACTCAAATTCTTCATCAAGAGTACAGACAATTCCAAGCTGCTAGGAAGTAATGCAGATTGAAGATAAACAAATGGTTGCAGGCCAATTTACTTCTTGAAAGGTGGTTAATATTAGTTGGAATCTATTTATTAACTCTCATCCTCACTAAACTAGTGCTTTGGAAGATAAAAGTATGGTCAATGTGTTTCATTTGATTAAAATAACACTTCTGAATCTGTGTCCCTAGAGCATCTTTTCAGTTTCCCTTACTTAAGTAGCTCCTCTTCTATTGTTACTCTTGTTCTTCTGTGCTCCTCACTCCTTTTCCTCCCCTCCTGCTGCTACTGTTTATGTCAGCAACTGGAGTACAAAACCAAGTTACAAATAATCCTGCAAATAAATGTTTCTTGGTTTGTTTTTGTTGTTTTGTTTGGTTTGTTTTTTTTAACAACATCAAACTGTGAAACATTGTCTGCTGAATTACATACTTACAAGGAGTGGAAAATACAGTTTTACCTATTAGCAGCTGGTGTACCAATATGTAATTAAATTTATAATGAGGGGTAAGCAGCAGATAGTTTTAGCATGTTAACATGTCAAGCTTAGTGTCAGGGAGAAGCAATGGTTCCCTCTGTGCTGTGGGATTTCCTTGCATGCTATGAGTATATTGAAGCAAAATACTAAAGCATAAGCATACACACTGTAATATGAAAATGAAGTCCATTGCTAGTTGTGCAATTAGATGATGCAATCTAGCCAATCTTCAGACTTGCCATGACCTCCGGTTCCTCTGTGTGGTCCAGTCCCTTCTGCTCCCTTGGACCAGCTCACCATGCAATTGAATGACTGCAAAAGCTATGCACTTGCTGGCTTGGGAGGATTTTTTGTATATTAGGTTTTTGGCATGTTAGCAAAGCGAATCAGATGGAGTGAATTGTCTCCAGACTATCCAAAAGAATGATAAACTGACTTGAAAATAATTGTGAGAGTGTCTTTCGAAGGTGATTTCAAGCAGTTGAAGCAAAGTTGACCAGAGACAGTAGTTTGTGATGGGTTTGGCTTCATGCATGTGCTATATCTTGCAGGTGAGGATGAACAATCTGCTGAGATGGCTGCAAGGTGGGAAGATGAGAAGGTGACTGAAGCTGCCTCAGATGGTTTTGTTGCTATCAAAATTGACACCAAAAGGTTTGATTCTATTTTAGTTCTGTCTCTTACACAATATTTCATTGATGATGATGAGAGTAAGAGGCTTTTGAAGTCCTCACCCTGATTTGGAGGTAGCCTAAATATAAGGTTCCAGAACATAAGTTAATTCAGTATTCCTGAAGCCGCTAGAGCCTGAGAAAATTCCAAATTTCAAAATTTACTGTTGTGTTCTGCAGACTATTCATTGCATATTTCAGTACTAGTAAAGGAATGCTTGAGGCTGTCTTTTTTTCAACAGGAAGAGACACAAAAGTTATGTAAAAAAGCTGGAATCAAAATGCAAGTACTCTTGAGGCAGTTCTTGATTTGCCAAGTTACGTAATAAATTTTAAAACTTTCATGAATTCAGAAAGATAAAAATCTGTAAAGCCCTAGAGAAAACGTGTTTGTCTCTATTGTAACACATAGAATAGAGAAGCATTGAAGTTCTTGGGTAAATTACTCAGCTCTTTATGTTATGTTTAAGCGTTCCAGTCCATGTGCAGGAAGTGCATTGACATTTCCCAAAACAGCATTATTTTGAAATGCTCTATAGACGTTTTATTAGACTTACTATATTACTTGCATTCAATAGACTAGACGTCTTTTCCGTGAATTGCTTCTTGGTACTGTTTCCCTAAATCTTATGTAGTCAACTGTGATAACCAAGGATTGTCACCATGTCAATCAACACTTACGCAAAATGTTAATGAGAAGATGCCATGCAAATTTGCCTTTAGCTTTCTCTCAAGTATTTAAATAGTTTTGGGTGTGGTAGTAGGACAGTTATTTTTATGATGAAAGACTTAATCTGAAGTTGTTGCAAAGTGATTGCTCCTCCTAAATTAATCTTTTCTTTTTAAACAGTGAAGCATGCCTGCAGTTTTCTCAAATTTGTATCCTTTGAGTTCAGTTTAGATGCTACATTATGATTACAGATAATTTTTCTTTACATGTTAATACTGTTCTTAAGACAAATATTTACAAGCAAGATTATTAAATACACTTCTTACGGCACAAAAATAAGTAATAAACTATGTAGTTAAAAGATACCATCTATGTGTTCAACTTACTGTCAATTCTTAGAGAAAGTGAACGAGTTGTTTGGGGTTTTTTTAATGTTAATCCTATTTAATTCTCCAAACAGAAAATTATCCAAAGCTTATGTAAACAAAATAACCCATTGGTATTACTAATCAGTATTAGAAAGCAAGCAAACAATGCTTTAAATTATTAGCAGGAGTTCAGAGTTACAGAGGAGGAAGAATGTGTAGGGGACTGGGTTCTATCAGGTAGACAGGTATGAAGTTAGGTAAACGTCTGCCTGCCTTAAGTAGGTGGCTGCATGTAGCTCAGGAATTCTGTATGATGCCAGGAAATGGAATTTGGTAGCTTCGGTTTTCTTGATGCTGTAAAGAATTCATTGTTGTGTACATAACGTGTTGTCTCACAGTAAAACAAAATCTTTCAAGTCAAAGCATAATCGGTTGTCAGGTATGTGTGTGCTGGAGACAAATATTTTGGCTTAAACTATTTCAAAGAAAAGAAGAAATGCTAATCGGTTATATGTAATGTTTTCCAGCATTTTTGTTAGCATCTACTGACTACTGATGGCCAGATGGAGATAGAGTATTGGACTAGAAGCTTCTGTAGGAGGGACTTCTGCTTTTCCTTTTAAAATTACTTCATAAACTTTTGTCATTTGTTACCCTTAACTGTTGCTGTGCAGATCCTGTAGTGTGCGTTCCATCCAGTTTTTTTATAGGAGACAATGGAATCCCTTTGGAAGTTATTGCTGGCAGCATTTCTGTTGAAGAGCTCGTTACCAGAATCCATAAAGTTAAACAGGTAATGCTTGCTAACAGACTGGATATCTCAGGTTGAGTCGGATACCACATGCTTAAGACAGGACATGTCCCTGGCGCTTAGCATGTGCCTTGGGGAGGTAGGAATTACTGGTTCTGTATCCTTCCAACAACAGAATCTGCAAACTTAAGTTCATTACACAAATTGAAGAGGCTTGAAAGCACAGTGCAGAAGTGGTACGGTATTTTTTTGTTTCACAGATTGTTCTAGATCATGTGTGTAACACCTACGGTATTGAAGAAATATGTCAAGAACTCTAAACTGAAATACCGATTACTCTTTCAGTTCATATGTGGTTTTGTAATATTGTTTCATAATGTGGATTTATAAAATTATGCTATGGAACATAACATAAATGTAGATAGTTTTATCACTTTGATTCCAAGTGTAAGACTAAAATTAGGAAAAAATATGAAATGACTGCATCATACTCAACAATATGTGATAATTTTAGTTTTATATTTTAAATAGGGCTGATTCTCCAAAAATAGTTTAGTCTTGACCTGTGAGCCTGTAGAAAATATTCAAAGTTTCATAATCTCATTTCCCCCCTCCCCAATTTCTTAGATGCACAGAGTAAAAGGGCAGCCTTTGGAAAATGGAAGTCAGTCATCTGCTCCCTGTCCCTCTTCTCAATCTGATGGTGCTTCAGAAAATACACAATCCAGAGCAGTAGAGTTTTGTGAGTCTCCTGAGTCTGTTATGTCTGAGACAATAAGACCTTCTGTTGGTAATGGTTAGTATTTTTACACAAATGCTAGCTAATTTGCTTTTGAAGTAGTTTTCCGTTTCTTAAATTGTTATATGATGGTACATAAAAGGCAATATATTGAGTGGACTTGTTGAGGAAAAACTTGGATATCCCAGAATGCTTCTTGCAAGTCTAGAGGGAAGAATAACTTGTCATTCTGCTCAGTTTTAATGAATGAGAAATCTATGGCTTATAATACACTAAAAATTGTGTATGCTGTCTTGAAGTAGGATTCAACTTAAAACGTTTCTCTGGGTCAGTAATCTGAAACCAAATTGGGGAAGGGGGGGGAGGTGTCTAAATAGCAGAACCTGGTATCTCCTTGAGGTATCCTAGTTGCTGCAAATTATGGCTAACAATGAGCATGATATTTTTTCGTGATAAGAAATATACCTTTTATTTTTCTCATATGCATTACTTTCTCATAAATCACTTGAAGATGGAGCAAATTCAGGTCAAGCAAGCCAGGAAGCAACTAATTCTTCAGATGAGCAAGCGAGTGCTGCTCGGCCTGTGAATGATCTTACACTCAAAGTAGAAAGGTAAGTCGTCTTTTGCAGACTTCCTAATGTGTTGTATTTGTTTCCCAGGAGGCAGTTCAGTTGGTTTGGGGGTCAGTTTTTTTGAACAAACAGGCTTAATTACAAGGTATTTGGTGCTTATTCTGTTATAATCTGGCAAACATTTCTGCGGTCTTATTTTTGTTTAGATGTCTGTGACAATACTAGGGTTGATACGAAACCAGTCTTTAAATTAATGTTATTTTTCATGTAGTCTGAAAGAAAAGGGTAATCTGGAAAACTAAAAATGTTCTCCTTGCTTTGAAGTAAGTTGAATACAGACAATTTGTTTGCTGCAAAAATTTTGAAGGCGTTAAAACATTGAACTGAAAGCACTTGATACTGGGGTAATAAAGTGCTAACATAGTTTTTGTACAGAGATGCCATCTTATTTCTTTTTCTTGTCTATTTGATGACTGTTTGTAGTCTAGGCATATTGAAAATGCCACAGGAATTCTATTCTGAGACTCTTGTTTTGATCAGTGAAGAGTAATGAGGTCTGATGAGCAATGCTAGTTCTAGTATTTTAAAGTATGGTGACCAGAAACATCTGGTTCAATACATCGTTCATTCATTAAATTGATTGTTTTTAAATGCAAGTTTTTGTGTATAAACTTGTTTTTAGCATCTGTAAAGCTGATACTATTTGTGATATCTTATCTAAAACCAGTAACACATACTTAGTAAATAGGATTATTTACACTGCTAAAATATGTTTTAAAACTTTTTCATGTTTAATTTCAGTTTTCTTCCAAAGTTGTTGGATAATAAGTATAACTTTTTACTTACCACTGATAAGAAAACACAGTCAGTATTTTAATATAAATACCAAAGTTCCTTTCTAAAATGTGCATTAAATTAGGCCATATTTGCATGTATCTACAGCATTTCTTTCAGTGGAAAAAAGAGGCAAAGCTCTGCAGTAATTACCAGTTTCTTTTTAAAGAAGCAAACCAGCTATGATACAAACAAAATTTTTCTGATTATCTGACTTCTCATGTTGTTTGGTCATGCCTGCCTTTTCCACAGACTTAAAATATATTGTAAATTACTATGCGTTTTTTGAGTCAGTCCTTATTCTAAGGCACCTTTCTGGGTAGATGAGAGAGGTGTATGTGCATCTATGTCAGCGCAATATATTATTTGCATTCCATTTTAGGAAGCAATGTGCAGAAGAAACCAGATGGCTTAAATAGCTAAGAAGGGATTGAGATTTAGTGTTTCTGTTACCACAGATCATAAATAGTATTTGCTTACTGTATGTCTTTAGAAGTTGGTTTAACAGTAAGAACATGTAAGATTCTTCATTTACTGAGTGGAAGAGGACAGACGGAATATGTTAGAACTCCATTAAAAGTTGAAAACTAGGTGGTGAATCACCACCTCATCTTTTTATGGATAGTACACCCGCATGTGAATGAATCATTACTGTTAGACTGGGTATTAGCACTGTCTTACAGTTCATTTTCATGCGTTCAGTTCTTCTGTGTTTGCAAATGCTTTATGAAAATTGCAGATACTGCAATTTAAAGACTTTTCACTTTATTCTTAAATTTAGAATAACAAAAAAGCTTGAAGAAAGACGAGAAGAGAAGAGGAAGGAAGAAGAACAGGTAACACGAAGATGTAAAACTGCTTGCAATTTTTTTTATACCCTTATTTGTATAAATGCGTAATTCCTTCTCTTGTCCAAGGCAATTTTGTGATCCAATTTTTATGTCTCTGTTGTTTATTCAGAAAGAAATTAAGAAAGAAATTGAACGGAGAAAAACTGGTAAAGAAATGTTGGAGTACAAAAGACGACAGGAAGAAGAATTGACAAAACGTATGTTAGAGGAAAGGAACAGAGAAAAGGCAGAAGAGAAGGCTGCTAGAGAGCGTATAAGACAACAGATTGCAATGGTAAATTTTTCATTTTGGAAGATTGTTTGCTGCTTCTCTCTCACAAGGACCACTGGTGCACTAAAAAGATACGTTTTCTTGTTCCGTGAAACTTCAAAAGATTGTAAATTTTCCTGTTTGGAATCCTGTGACCTTGTATTGTAACAATTAATGTGTTTGGGGTTTATATAGCATCTCCCATGTATAAAATTAAGCTTTTCCTTTCACATTAATGATCTTTTCTATCTGAATGAACATACCAACTTTTCTATCACATTGCTTGAGTCCAGTGGAGAATTATCATTTAAACATAAAAATAATTGCAATTTAAGCATAGTTCTGGAATGGAATCAAGGGGATATCTAATTGTGGAATACGCAGAAGAACACTGATCTCAAACTGGTTGTGAGGATTATGTTCTAAGTTTGTGTGTGTATATATATATGTGTACATATATGGATATATAAACAGTTCGTAACAATCCCTCCTCATTGTCAGGTTTTGGCCTAGAACACTTAGTACTGTAATCGTGTAACTTGTCATAAGATTTTTCCCTTTATCTTTACTGGAGTGTTAAACTTGCATGGGAAGATCATGTATTAACAACTATTTGCATGAAGTGAATCACTGAAAAGTGTCGTCTTGGCTAATGACACGAGATTGTGCAGTTTGGCAGTGAATAATTCTTTGCATCACTACTGTCTTTTCTCCTTGTCGGGTACTGAGTACAGATCATAGGCCTCTGATTTAATGAATATTAAGCTACAATTTATGGTATAAATTAAGGTTTGTGTTTGGTCCTTTCACAGGATCGTGCTGAGAGAGCAGCTCGCTTTGCAAAATCGAAAGAAGAAGCAGAAGCTGCAAAAGCTGCAGCTCTTCAGGCTAAACAGGCTGAAATAGAGGCCAGAAAAGAAGCATCTCAAAAGGAGCGAAGGTGAGTTCCTGTAGAAAAAGGAATTTATATTCTTGTGGAGAAAGGTACAGAAACTTCACATAAATTTTTAAGAGATTTAGTGTACATCATAATCTATTAATTGATGCCATGTTGAACTGTTTAAATAGTGGCATAAAAAGATGTCTTTCTTTTATATTATTTATTTGTAGCTATTTACATGAATATTATGTTCTCTGGTAACTTTCATCCTTTTGACATTCCTGATTATGAAACGCTAACCACCTTTCTTTGTGTGTTATTTTAGTTAGAAAAAGCTTTTATATATCTGATCTTTGATTTAAATACCAGCTGTAACGGGGCTAGGTGGGGAACTAGATAAGGTGAGAATGTGATAGATAATGACTAGGCAGAATGACTAGACAATGTCAGAACTGCACTGAGGAGTGTGGTGCTGGCCCAGCTGTTTGTGCATGCAATTAGCTTGGATTCAGCTCATCAGCTGTCCGTGTCAGAGCTGTCTCCTGCTCAGCCCAACACTGCTGTTCTGAGACATATTCTAACCTGTACAGACCTTACGTGGAGTTACGGAGCCACAGCAAGTCTAGCGCTGTACCTGAGAGAGGTCAAGTACGGGCGTAGCAGCCTGTGCTGGTGTTGAAGCTCGAGCAGTAATGCTGGGCCGTAGCTAGTTGAATATAGAATTACTTGCCAAGCCAGCTTAGATGTCTGTGCCCTCGTAATACAACTTCTTGAAAAAAGAGCAAATGTAATACAGGCTACACAAAAGAAATATGGGTTATCTTTCATTCATCTATTCATTTCTGCATGATTGCAGTGTCTGGTTTGAATGATGATGGGTCTTGGACTCTGATTAAAAACCAGAGGAGATGCGTTGTGAGATATGAGCAGGTAGTTAGAAGCTGTGGATCCAAACTTATAAGCCATCTGCACTACCATAAGTAGGATGACTGTTCTGCTCTTCCACATTTCAATACTGCCAAGCTAAATGCCCAGGAGCGTTTGTCTGTGTCTGTTCATGTTCTGACTGACCCTGTTACATGTCCTGCAGTGCAATAGCCAGGATTCAGTTCCGCCTCCCAGATGGATCTTCCTTTACTAACCAGTTCCCATCTGAAGCACGACTGGAAGAAGCAAGGCAGTTTGCTGCACAGGTAAATTGGTGGTTCCTTTCCTACATGCTGATTACAACTTGGTGTAGCATCAACTAGTTGTTGATCGTGGTGGAATTGTCATCAACTGCTTTCCTTTTTTGTTTATTTGAAGGGGGTTTTGGTAGCAGCCTTTTCCAGTGCCACCAGCTGCCTCTGTATTACTGCAGCATATCATTAGTTAGAGATAGTAGGATATGAAAAACCTTAATTTCTCTATGTGAATGTGATTGATAGCTTGATACAGAAATCTTGGGTCAATGCGGCAAGGTATACTTAACTGACAAATCTGCAGTTGTTTGAAAGGGAAGAGTTACAAATAACATGTTTTCTCTATATTTTCCCAGACGGTTGGTAATGCTTATGGCAATTTTTCACTGGCAACAATGTTTCCCAGAAGGGAGTTTACCAAAGAAGATTATGGAAAGAAATTACTGGAACTAGAGTTAGCACCCAGTGCTTCGGTGGTGTTGCTGCCGGTAGGTGTTGGGTTGCTGTTTGTTTGCTTTTCGTTTCCTTGCAAACGGCAGTACTGTAGCTGGATATCTGCTATTAGTCAGCCATGATAATATTTGGCTTGAATTTTGGTCTTTTCTGTGTCTAAGACAGATGGCAAAATTACTTTAATTTTTGTCAGGAGTGATTTGGAGGAGGGCTTTTTCTGAAGCAGATAAACGGTGGTATAGATATTTGTCCAATGTGTAACCAAAGGAGTTCGCTTCTGTCTCCTGAGCTGCTTCTAAATTATGGATGAAATACTCTGTCTACAAGAGCGCGACTTTAATGTCTGACCAGTTTGCTTTATGTATGACCAGCCTGACCAGTTTGCTTTGCTTTATGTCCAGGCGGGAAGACCTGCTACTTCTGTTGTTCAGGCTTCAGGCAGTGATCTGTGGAAGTTCTTGGGCACAATACTTTATCCCCTCTTAGCAGTTTGGAGATTTATTAGCAACTTCCTGTTCACAAGTCCACCCCCCTCCCAGTCTACTATGAGATCAGGTCATCAGCAAGACCATTCAAATCCTTCAGCGTCTAGCAGCGTGGAGCAAAGCAGGTAATCAAAACTCATCAAGGCAGCTATTTTTCAAACTGCTTGTGAATTGTTTTCACCGTGTAGTAGGGAACTGTACTTCATCTGGCTCTTAACTGCTGCCTTCTCTTTGCAGTTTCTGGCCACCACCCTTCCATCTGCTTAAAAGGGACAGCCTGGTGGCTGGTAAACTGCATGGCAGCTCTGACTAGGATTTCTGATGAGGATTTCTTGTTTTTTATGCCTGTGATTAAGCAAGATCCTTACTGTTTGCTTCAGTTTCCAGTTAGAGTAGCAAAAGCATTGTCTCGCAGTCATTTATGAATAGGGAATTGAGCTGTAACTACAACTGTGGGCTTCGCTTGATACTGTTTGGAAGATAAACATTTGGAAAATTAGTTGTCAAACTGTTACGGTGTGGTTGTACAAGAAACCCAAGCAACTGCAGTCTGATTTTGATGGGTAAGGCTTTGTGTTGCCAAGAGGATGAGAGCTCTGCTGTCCCGGAGAGCCGCTGGGCCGTTTCACGTGAAGCAGCCATAACAGGGGCTTTCCAGGGCAAGTGAGACTCTGGCAGTTTGTCTGACTGCTAAATGACAATTTTTCAGCTGGGTGTTGCTTCCCAAGGAAACAAAGGGCTGATGAAGAAAACTATTATTGGGGATAAGAGAAGGAAGGATGCATGATTTGCATTTATTGCATTTGCTTCTCTTGTGTAATTATGACTGGGGAAACTGTCAAACCTCGCTGTCATTTGTACCCTAGGCAAGCAGTCAGGAAACGAGTAGTGGAAAAGCGGGGGGAAGACTTCAAAAAAGAAGGCAAAATATATAGACTGAGGACTCAAGATGATGGAGAAGATGAAAACAATACTTGGAACGGAAATTCTACACAACAAATGTAGTTTTGAGTAACTGCAGTAATCACTGTCTGGCGCTTTCTTTTTTTTTTTTTTCTTATGTGATCTAAGTCAACTAAAGCTTCTGGACAAGTGGGGCTTATTTTACACTGACTGAATTACTTAATTCTTTTCCTGCAGTGGAGTATGGAATAAAGTCACCGAAGTCAGAAAAATCAAGTGGGTGTGGCTGAGGCCTAGAAGCAAAGTGTTAAAAAGACTGAAAATCTCCGTCAGCTTTCATAATCATTACCCTACTGCCATAGGAAGGCACTTTTTAATCTATAAATATTCTGCTATATAAATTTAAGGGCCAGATATATTAATATAAAGGTCATGGTAGGCAATGACTGATTAAAATGAGGGTTTCAGAAGCACTATAAGTAGCAAATCAGGTAACTAATTTATGTTTAACTTTTTTCTTGCTTCTGCAACTGCAAGCAAAACCTTGTAGTTTTTAATTCCCCAAGCACTCAATAAACTATTTTCCAGAAAACATAACTATCTTCTCTCGTAAAGTTCCTCTGAAGTACTTGTGTCCCAAAGAAGCAAGCAGTTAGGGTCATATATTGAAACTTAAAATATAGCGGACAAACTTTTTATTTCAGTTTAAGTGACCTCACTTGGGCCTTTTTCATATTCAGATCTGAAATAGTGTTTTGGGTCCAGGCAATGATGGTACAGGAAGAAAGAAGATGGGTCCTTATCAGATAAAATGGAAATGTTGTTAGCAGTGGGCTGCAGCACAGGAACCTGAAAGAATTTCCTTTGGAGGAAGAAGGGTCGTAGCCTTCCCCCCGCACTGTACCAACTGTGCATCTCAGTGTTAGAGACATTTAATTAAGTGTCACACTCTGTTCAAATGTGAAGGCATAGTACTAGGGCAACTTCCATTTTATTTTTTTTATAATTTATGATACATAATTCAAAAAAATACATGAAATAAAGTTGGGGGGACAGTCTGTACAGTAGCTGCACTAGAACAGTACATTCTCCTAGCCCCGTTTTCACCAGTACAGACACTAACTTATCTCAGAAGCACTAAGAAGCAGGGGAGCTCCCTCAGAGACCTGCAACATCCAGGGGGAGATGGTGAAGTGAGAACAGATGAACGTTCCAGTTCAGAATCCCTATGCAGATAGGAACAAGCAATTGTACTTTTGTCTTTAAGAAATCACATTAATAATGCCTGGGGAGAAAAGAGAAAGTTATCATAGAAAAGAAAATTGCTTTTGTATTTTAAAGTTCAGTATTAAAGTATTTTGAACAAAATGATGAGGAGCCATCTCTAAGGCAAGACACACAGTTGCAGTAATACAAGCAGGTTTCTCTTCCTGGTGCTATAGGCTTTTTTAATAAAAAAACCAAAACAAAAAAAAACTTAAGCAAGTGGAAACTTTACAGTTTATGAAGTTCTGTGGGTGATTGTTTACGGGATCTTTTGGATAATTTTCCATATTTAAATGCAAGAAGAGCCAAGCCCAACACTCCAACTGCAGAAAGAGCAAAAAGCACGTATAGCGCTATTTCTGCATTTTGTGATGTTAACTCCAATCCCAAAAAGCGTACGCTGTCGGCTGGTTCTGGGGCCGTGTCTGTGGGTGTCACTGTCCCTGGGAAAACAATAAGAAATGATTAGTACACAGCCTGGGCTCAGCCCTTCCATGGACACAGGTGCACTGCTGCCTCCTGCCTCTACAAGCTTTCCACATGGCTTTGCAGTATGCTGGCGGTAGCTGGAATTCTTTGGGATCGGTGATTTACACAATTCTAGCTCAGACTAAAAGCACAACTGAGGCTCGTAGTGTAACTCCCGAGACTCCAGGAGTGGTGAGTCGTCTCTGGCAGCTGTGGTCAGCCCAAAAAGATGATAAAAATGATTATTTAAAAACCCCGCCCTAACACTGGTTGCTGTTCAATGTACTCCTCTAGTTCAGAGAATGTAAATGACAAAAGAATATTTCCAAAGGCTTACCCAAAACACAGATTCATATAAAGTATTAAAAACTGTTCAGAAAAAATGATGTGGTAATGCTGAATGTGTGTGCTTTGGAAAACATCTTAGGCAGTTCTGTTCATCAGAGAAAAGTAGAACAGAATAACTTTTTTGCTGCATTTTGGAGATGGGCATGTATTGAGGTGCTATCGC
Organism: Larus michahellis; assembly: GCF_964199755.1. Taxonomy (NCBI): domain Eukaryota; kingdom Metazoa; phylum Chordata; class Aves; order Charadriiformes; family Laridae; genus Larus; species Larus michahellis. Next base: position 53,250,927 of record NC_133902.1, read on the forward strand.
ACAAAATTTAGTCCTTGTTTGGGTTTTGCGTGCAGAAGCGACTGAATGGCTTCAGTCTTAACGAAGACCGATGTGTGCTGCTGGAGCCCTTAAAAAGAATATTGCAGAAAATGGTGGTGTCCTTAAAGACTATGAGTGACGGAAATCTTTTGGGATTAGAATCAGATACAGACACGAGCAGGATTTCTGCTGCATCGCTTACCTTCAGGCTCCGGTTCCAGACAGGGATGTGGGCCCGTTGCTGGGTCTGGAAACCCGTTGCAGTTTATGATCTGCGAGTAAAACCTGGCAGAGGCCTTGGGGCGCCGCGGCAAGTTGGGGTCTGTGAAATTCACGTGATATAACCCGAACCTTTCGTCGAAGCCCATTGCCCACTCGAAGTTGTCCATCAGCGTCCACGCGGTGTAGCCTCGCAAGTCGACGCCGTCAAGCACAACGGCTGTTACCAGGACCAGAGCAGACAGGTTAGTTTGCAGCTGGGTGACAAGGAGGTGTCACCACTAGGCCAGCAGTGGCATGAAGGTGCTCCAGGATGCAGCGGCAGGGTGCTGGGTGCAGTGAGGTTATTGCCTCATCGGTTTCACTGTCCCCATTCCCACCTCCCCCGTGTGTTGCCTTAGCTCAGTTGCTTTGAGGTAGTTCAGCTGCCACGTTACAGCTAACGAGCAGCCCGGGTAGCTCAGTCAGCCTGCCGGGACTGAAGGCTGCTCTTCTCTGCCTCAAAAATCAAAGCTTTTGCCCAATAAACAAGGGGTTAGGAACAGAGAAGAAAAGCCATTAACACGCAACTGTTGCTTAAACAAGCGCTTGTTGGGCCTCGCTGCTGAAAGGCAGTAAACAAGCACTTTTGGACCATCTGGCCAGCAGCTCCCAGGACATCAGAGAAGCAAACTGAAAAAGCCCTTCCCCCATGTTGCTTGACCATTGCTGTAATTGAAACCAGTTTGGGGTTTGGTTGGGGTTTCTTTTGGTTAGTTGGTTGGTTTTTTTTTTAAAGATGCAGTTTTTAGACACAGCAGAAGTCAAACTAGAAGTCAAAATAGCTACTCATCAAGCAGTAGTGCCTTCTCTTGCCAGAGGCAGCTATACAGGGACAGTTACCCTCCTAAACCCAGGGTTTGTTCTTCCTTCAGATGCCCTCGCCCTGCAGCGTGGTGACTGTCCGTGGGCAGTTTCTGCTAACCCCAGAGGCTCACAGAAATGGACGCAGAATAAACCCCTGCGCACGTGTAAATTGCAAGTGTGAGGGCAGTTGTCTTGCAGCTCTTCACAACTTGTTTTATACACGTCAGTCTTGTGGCAAGACACTGCTGCTCTCTAGAGATTTGGATGATGAGATTTAAATAGTCATTCTTACCTTTCAGTGCTTCGTTAATGTAGCTCCGGTAGTAATGCGTTCGCCAAGTGTCATTGAAGTCTAAGGCTCCCCTTTCTGAGACCCCGTTTTCAGTCACATAAATAGGAGGGTCGTTGTACTCTTCCTTTATCCATCTCAGGAGCTTTCGGAAACCAAAGGGTGTCACCTTTAGCCACAAGGAACCGGAGTTCAGCCAGCTGCGGTCGCTTACTGAAGCTACACCCCTGCGGAGGAGGACACGCTGGTCAAGGGGCCAGTCCCAAGCGCCTGGCAACTCATTGCCACTGGGCTGGGAAACGCGGTGCCGAGCTCTGTGGGAAACTGAACCAGAGGTGAGGTTGTGGCAGGCTGGGGAAGGCGCAGGGGGCGGAGGTGGTGCTGGCGCTCACAAACCTCTAGAAAACACTTCTCACACTTTGCTTTACGATTGGATTCTGCTTAAATCAGCTGTGGCTTAAGATGTCGTGTTGGCTCCTAATCTTTGTCCTTTGACACCATTTGTACCGTTCCATGTATAAAGCAGCGCTTGAGCACACAAAATTGCCGTTTACACCTACATCCGGGACTGAGCCCGGTGTCCTTCTGCTGGGCTGAACCACAGGGTCTGGGATGCAGCAGCAAAGGGACGTTACAATAATGTTATATATTGTCTGTGGAAACGTTTCAGAAGACAGCCAATGTTCACCCCGGTGTGTGGTCCCCCCGTTACCTTAATTCTCATCAGAAAAACCGTAAGCTCCTACTGTCTACCTTTTGAAGCTGGGGAAAGAAATTGTTATCTAAATAAAAGTCTTGACTTCTGCATACTTAACCATGAAGTGATTTAGCTATTTAGGCTCTGAACTTACATTTACCGCGATGTGGTGAGGGAACTAACAACTGTTTAACAGAAAGCAGAGCAGTATCCATAAACCAGGATAATCTGGCAGTTCAAACTGCAGACTGGCGGCAGGAAATACGATAAATACTGTTTACAGCTGATCCCAAACCATTGGGAGACTCACAAGTGCAGACTCCTTCCTTTAGTAGATCCCCTAATTTTCTTTGTTTTGTTTTAAACATTCATGTTTATCATCAGGTCTGTAAAAAGAAGGGGCTGTTCTGGACTTCTGTGAAAATATCATCACAGATACTATTTGGGGATATTTTCCCTCTTGTTGACTATAACAGCTTAAAATATTTGTCTCGTGGTCTTATTTGCTGTCAGTTTGCATTGCCCGGGCTCCAGGTGCACGTATTTCACTTGACCGGTAGTTTACATTCATCTCTTACCTGTCGGAGTCATATGAGAGAACACCAGCAGGATAGTTCACGTTGTACGTTAAAACTGTAGTATAATGATTTAGACCAAAGTAGTCATATGTGCCTTTAATTCTTTGCTTTTCGCTTTCAGTAAATTCTGGAAGTCTGCAATAGAAAACAGAAAAAAAAGCATAAACCCCTCAAAATGTCTTTTCAGGATTTCCCCGTCTTCTGCTCCCCAGTCACATTGTATAAGCTAAACTGAGCTCTTGTTAGAACACGCAGTTTATGCTGCCTGATCTAACGTTCTCCCAGAGAGCAACAGACCTTCCACTGACCAGGAAAGAGACACCTGGTGGCTAGAGGCCCTGCTCGTGGTCAGACAAGAAGTTAGTGGCAGAAACCCCACGTCAGCGCAGAGCTGCTGCCAGGCTCTTGGGTCCACCGACCCTTAAGTAACGCTTGTTCTGGAGCAGGAAACAGAGCTAAAGACATGGGGGTTATTTACCAGTTGTTCTGTATGTTTTATCTTGCTGTGCTTGAGCTCAAAAGTACTTCTAGTCAGAGACATCAGAAACTCTTTTGCCCCAAGAGCATCTGTAGAATTGATACGTGACCTTCTTCCCTTTAGACATGGCTTTCTTCCCAGTGTTGGGATCCCAAAGGGTTAAATTTGCACAGGGTCTGCCTTCACTGCTGCAGCTTGTGGAATAGAACATTGAGGTGTCTAAAAGCCCAAGGGAAAGGGGAAGGAAGATAGCTAACAGATGTATAAATGGAAAATGCAGCTCAACAACCTCTAACTGCACTAAGCAACCCCTTTTTCCTCAAGTGTTTGTTCATAAGAGTGTTCACGTGGGGCAAGCGGCTTTGAAGCAAGGCTGTAAGTGGCTACAAGCATGCGCCAGGACAGTGCTTATAAGACTTGTTGGGTGCAAACAAGCTCTAGAACATGAAAAAAGAAACTAGAAGGTGAATGTGAGGCACTGCTCGAATGGTGACTCGAGGACCTGCTCTGCTCCTCAGCTGGATCACCAAGGTGACCACCGAGGTTTCAGGTCTCTTTTAGCCAAAAGAGGGAGAAAATCCTCCTGCAAACTAGGTCCCTGGGCAGCCCCTGCTGAAAATGCAGCCAGCGCTCCTGGCAATTGGGAGATGCTTGAGAGTTTGCAGGCTTAGATTGAGGACAGGAGACTTCTTCCCCAGACTGAGATGCTTGGGCACGTTATCTCATAAAGCAACACACAGTGACTTTGCTGTCTTAATGGCAGCAACCACCAGAGAAGAAATAATGTCTCCAAAAAAAAGTGCCTAAGAATGCAAGTGTTTTAGGCACATATAAAAGCACAACGCAAATCTTGAAGAGCCCTGTCTTTGCTGCCGAGTCCCGACTCTTCCACCTCATTTCAAATCAAGCGGGTTTTCACATTTTCAGAGAGAAATGATCAGGACTAGCCCCAGATCTAATATATCCCATTAATTGCTATTAAAGGGAAGAGGGAAAAAAAGAGCTTTCCTTATATATGCCTAGAAAGGGAGAGAAAAGAAAAAACATTCGAGAGGGAGCACTGCTGCCACAATAAGAACAATTAATGGGAATGGAAAATAAGAAATGTAATTCAAAGGGCCCAATGAGTTCTCAGTGCTCGAGTTCAGTACATAGTTTTAAAAAAAGTTAAAACATATTTACCATGGTCGTTAGGTAAAGCACTGTGTCTAATGCAGAGCATTTACTGTATCAATCTGAGCTGCCAACTTATTACCCCGAAGATATATTAGTAAATTTAGTTTGCAAGGCAGGTAAAGACAGGGAACAGGCAAAACGTCCACTAGAGTTTTTCTGTGAGAATACAGTAAGATTTTTACGCTAACATTGCAACACAATCAGTGAAATTTAGCACTTCCATCAGAAAAGCATGTTTCAGCACAGCAAGTAGAACAAAAGCAGACATGTGCCTGGGCTCTTACCGGGACTGCTCGAGACCCTGAGCCAGACTGCGTTCCCGAATCCTCTTTTTCATTACTTCATTATAATCGCCATTTTTGAAAATGGGATGAGCAAACCAACCTAGAAGAAACTAAGCCAGGAAGTAAGGGAGAATGATAAATTATGTATCAAAACAAGGGATTTAAACATATCTCCTTCACGTGCTGCTTTATAGGTGGTACCTGAATTTATATGAAGAGGCACAGGAGATACGCAGGGATGCCCATATAATGGCATTAAATTTAATAAGCTTTTGTCACTGCAACCCTATTTTGTCTCATTTCTGTTGCATACTTGATCAGCTACCAGAAGAGGGTGATACGTTTCCTTGCAGCGATACCTCTGGCTCATCATTGTCTTTCAGTGAGATGCTGACCTGGGTTCTGGGCATCTCCAGCACCCAGAGACGGGGGGGACACACTATGAACAAACCCGGGAGCAGCAGGGAGAGCTGTGACAGGGTGTCTCTGTACCTGCAAGTACCGTCTGGCAGCTTCAACGTCCTCCTGGTTGTGTGGGTTCCTTGGTTCTGCCCAGTCGGAGTTGATGGTGATAGAGATTAATCCTCCTTGTTTTGCCCGGTAGGTCTCATTGTAGAGGTGCCAGGCTTCTGCGTGGGCCTTTATTAAGTTGTGCCCCACCACGTAGGGGGCTCGCCCTGGCCGAATGGAGATGCCTGCAGAGACAGTGACAGCACAGGTGATGGAGCAGCAGTTCCCAGCTTTCTTACCGGCTGTTTTCCAGGTTAACACAACACCCAGGACACCCAGAACTGCCCCCCAGTAAATGAAGAAATGTGCAGCAGCTGGTGCTCTTGGGCCCAGCCCTGGGCTGAGGTGGCTGCTTCAGCAGGGACAGCTGAAGTCGCAGCTGCAGTGGGCAGGCTGTGCAGGACCCTGCACCGCCCCGTCCTCCCCCACGGTGGGACACGAGCTGGCTCAGCTCTCTGCCCGTGTGGGGCTGCCAGCCCCGGCAACAGGCTGCTGCTGCTGCCAGGATGGAGAGCAGCAAGCTGTGTGTTCAGGGCAACTCCCACCCCTCCCCTTCCCCTGCCTCTGCCCTTCCGCTGAGCTTGGCCCTCCTCCAGCCCTATCCCTTCTCCACAGTCCCTGGAGCTGGCCTGGAAATGGGGTCTGCTCCAGCCAGCAAGTATAATCTGGAGGTTGTAGAGCAGGGGTGGATTGGAGGAGTGGAAGAAGGAGGATGGGTCTTGGAGGGGACAGGCAAAGTGAAAGAAGGACCTGTTCACCACACCACAGCAGTCCAAACCCCATTTACTCCCGCCACACCACTTGCCCTACCTTTGCAAGCCCCTAGCATCTACTCTGCTGCCACGTGAAACAGTTGTGCCCTGAGTGCTGTGAAGGCTCTGAGGTTACGCCCAGCAGTCTTACCCGGAGCAGATGTGCCAACGCCATAGCCACAATATGCAGTGTTGTAGGGTTCGTTGAGGGTTATCCAAAATTTCACTTTATCTCCCAGTCTCTGGAAAAGGAGCTCAGCATATTCCTTAAACCTCTGAACTATAGTGTCATTCTCCCACCCACCGACATTCTGCAGCGCCTGTGGGAGGTCCCAGTGATAGAGGGTTACCTGTGTGGAAAGACAGCAAGAGAAAGGACTCAACCAGTCACTCTTACTTTTGGAAATAAGGACAGTAACCCAGCCTCATTTATGAACATAAATAAACTGTGCTTTGATCTGCAGCTACCTGTTCCTAATGGTGTTTGATTTTGTAGCGCTCACTCATGCACTTAAAAAAAAAACCTTTTTGCCAGTGTTTCAGTTTCTTTAGGGCATGGGGAAATGACTCAAACTCTAGGGACTGCCTAATGTGAAGATGAAGCTTTTACCAAAAACCACAACAACCTTGTGACAGCAAGGACTCGTCAGTGAAGAACTGCTGCACCTGCACTGGCTCTCAGGTGAAATACAGTTCAATAGAACACCTGGTCAGGCCGGTACCTCCATTGGACCGGTCTAGAGCAATGCCTCAAAGGCACAAGTTTGCTCAGGCGTGTTCCGATGCTTACATAGATGCTCCTGGCTTGCCCCCTGTATGGTGTGCATGCGCATGTATGCAGCGTTTGGTGCAGCCATGCGCAGTCCCTGCGTGTACCACGTGGTCTGGGGAGCACAGGGACAGCCAGCAGTGGGGAAGCTACAGGCAGATACAGAAAACAGCTATGTGCGTCCAAGCCTATGGGGACAGGTCAGATTCACTCAACAGTGCTGAAAGAGCTGAGTGATGCAGTGGTGAGGTCACTGTCCATTATATGTGACAAACCATGCTGATCAGTGGAGCTTTCTGACTCCTGGGAAAAGAATAACGGTTACACCCATCTGCAAAAAAGGCAAGAAGGAGGATTGTGGAAACTACAGGTTGGTCGGCCTCACCTCAGTCTCTGGGAAGATCACTACGTAGGTCCTTGAGGAATGTACTTCCAAGCACATGAGGGACAAGAAGTTGGAAACAGCCAGCAATAAGGTTACTGTGATTTTTCTGGGTAGTAATCTCTAATGTATCACTATATTCCCAGTTCATTTGCTCATGCAAAAACCATGTTTCCTTGTAGAACACAATGAAAAACAATTTCTCTGTGAAGGAGGGTGTGGATGAAAACACATACGTGTGTACTGAGTGTCAGACTTGGGTTCTGCTGGTTTTTAGTTACCTGCAAGTTACCACTTTTAGTTACCTGAGGCATAATGTTAGCTGCCAGCAGAGCATCGATAAGCCTTTCGTAGTAGTTCAGTCCCATTTCATTGATGTATCTGGTGGTCCCATCTGGAAGAATGCGGGACCAGGAGATTGAAAAGCGATAGTGAGACACCTTGAGGCTTTTCAGCATTTCCACATCCTCCTCAATCTTGTGGTAGCTGTCACAAGCTACATCTCCAGTGTCATCATTGCTGATTTTCAAAGGAGTGTGAGAAAATTTGTCCCAAATGCTAAGTCCTTTTCCGTCTGCTCTCCATCCTCCCTCAATCTGTAATTGAAGATGGGGGTGGAATTGTTAGTAAACCCCAAATTTAGGTCTTGGCCTAGAAAAGATTTCAGCCCGCTAGGCTTTGTGGCACCACACAATATTTTGACTTACCAGCTTAAGACTAGAAATAGCAATGTTTCTGCTGTACTGAACTAGTAAGACCTCTTAGGCCTCAAGGCAAGACGTATTAGCAAAGTACAATGTCACAGAACAGGCATTGTTTCAGTTCACCTGCCGCTCCATGTTGGCTGGCTTGTGTGAAGCCCATGCTGCTGTGTCAATTCCTGTCTTATAACCATGCCCTTAAATATCTCCAAGTTCCTCCCTTTTACAGCAGTTGTTACACTAACCCTCAATTATGGTAAATTATGGTGTTACAGAAGCTGTAGGTGTCTCATCCAAAATTCTAACCTGATATGCTGCAGTTGCCACACTCCACCAAAAGTTCTTTGGAAACTCTCCATATAAAAATTCATCTTCTTTTGGCAATGGGATACCATTATTGCGGATGATTTCTGCATAGTACACAGCCGAGCGCTTTGGGGTTCTTGGCCTGTTGGGATTGTCAAAATCAACCTGGTGCAATCCAAACGTTGGATCATAACCATTCAGCCATTCAAAGTTATCCATAAAGGACCAAGCATTGTATCCTCTCAGATTGACACCATCCAACTTGTAAGCTGAAAGACCAGAAACAAATGGAAGAGCATTAGTAGTATAATCACACATTAAATGAACCACAAGGAATTCACGTGCTCCTAGCTTTTTAAAGCTGGCACTGGTCAACTAGGATCATTAAGAGACTCTTCATAGTTGGAGGATACAAAGTACAAACAGTCATGCAAAGGAGATCATAAAAAGAAACACTATGCTTATATTGTGTTCCAAATATTTAAAGACTGATATCAATCACTTTTAAAAACTACTCTTCATAGGAATAAAGTAACCAGAAATCTAGAGAGGAGACCCACAACGCCAACAGAACAAAAGCAAACACTGGTACCTTTTAAAGCTTCATCAATATATGTTTTGTAGTAAAATATCCTGGTATTGTCATCAATATTCGATTTGGTCTTTATCCCCACGCCATTCTCAATTATGTATATTGGGGGATTTCCATATTCTTCTTTGATCCAGTTCAGTAGCCTTCTCAGCCCCCAGGCCACAGCCCGATGGCCAGTAAGAGCTGAGGAAGGCCAGGAGCTGTCAACCGTTGTTAAAACTTCCTGGTCATACTCATAAGACAAGGGCTTCAACCGTGTCGTTGCATGGGTTACGATTTTGGAGGTGTAGGTGTTGAAGCAGAAAACGTCTGCTGTGCCCCTGATGTATTCACGTTCCTCCGCTGTGAAAACCGGTAGGCGAGATGATGGAAGGTTCTGGAGCTCACTCCTGTTCCCGACTTTCCACTTCATGACCTCGGGGTAGTCCCCATTTTTGAAAATCGGGTGTGTAAACCACCCCACCAAAAACTGCAGGTACCTGTCTGCAGCTTCTATGTCCTTGGGGTCGCTTGGTGTCTTCGGCTCAGCCCAGTCAATGTTGGGACACAGAGCAATGACCCCTCGCTGACTCGCTCTGTATTTGTCGTCATAAGTGTGGTAGACCCTGGCGTGAGCTTTCAGTAAGATGTGGGCAACCCTGTAGGGAGCGCTGCCAGGGTCCTTGACATTGGGTGGAAATTCCCCAGTGCCATAGCCAACCCAGGCAATGACCTGGGGTTCATTGAATGTAATCCAGAACTTCACCCTGTCCCCAAAGGTCTGGAAACAGAAGTCCGCAAAACTATCAAACAGGTCAATCAGCGCGCTGCTCTCCCAGCCACCAATGTCCTGGAGAGCTTGTGGCAGGTCCCAGTGGTAGAGAGTGACGATTGGAGTGATGTTGTTTGCAACTAGCCCATCAATGAGACGGTTATAGTAGTCAACTCCATGGCTGTTTATTGAGTTGTTCCTTCCATTAGGGAAAATTCGAGGCCAGGACAGGGAGAAATGATAGTTCTTTACCCCTAAGGCTCTCAGCAGGTAAATGTCTTCCTCCACCTTGTTGTAGCTGTCACAAGCTATATCTCCAGTATCATTATTCTTTATATTCCCTGGGATGTGGGTAAAGTTATCCCAAATGCTGGGTCCCTTGCCATCAGCATCCCAACCTCCCTCTATCTGGTAGGCAGAAGAAGACACACCCCATGTAAAGTTCTCTGGAAATGTCCCATAAAAGTACTTGTCCCTTTCAAAGTCTGTTTGAGATGAAAACTTATGCCAGACAACCTTTGCCTTGGAGGGAACTTCTGATGCTGGTAAATTCGGCAACTTTGATGGCATGGGTAGGTCAAACACCAATGGTGTAGAAAATCTGTCCAAGACTTTGTGTGGGAAACCATTTTTTTCAATAACACTGGAATAGAAATAAGCAGACGCCTTGGGAGTCCTTGGTCTGTTGCTATCTTCAAAATTCACGTGATGCAGCCCAAATTTTAGGCTGTAACCCTCTGGGCCTTCAAAGCCATCAACCAGGGATCGAGCAATATATGACCGAACATCAACCGTGTCTAGTTTTATGGCTGTCACAGAAACAGTACAAGACACTGTTACTTATTTGGACATTTTCTGAACACAGCACAGCACAACATAAGCACCCCAACTGAGGGTAACGGTGTGATAGGCCAAACCTCTATGAATGGTCTTTTAGACAACACCCCTGCCCAAAACAATTAGAGTATCTGGCAAGAAAAGCAGTCAGCACTGTAACAGGAGCTGGTCAAATGCGTAGTGATAAAAATGCATGAGAAAAGAAATATTAGTCAAGAGGTATTTGAGTAGAGGACACTTGTGCCATGGGTATCCCTTTCCCTGTGTTCTTGTTTTCAAGCACAATTCATCAGTTTAGGTTTATGGTGCATTTTTATATTTAACACTATAGCTAAACTGAGACATTACATGCTCGCATATCTTCCCTGAGCAGAAGAGAGTTTCTTTTAGCAGAACAGCATATCCAATACTAGCAGAGACAAGTCCAGCATCCTTCCCCACATTGCCTAAAAAAAGCACTAGATCTCTCTCATTCCAGGGAAGTTCTCTTCCCATATGCAGTCCATCTTCTTTACTTCTGCTGAGGCATAAAAGCAATACTAAATTGTGTTTTCTGTAGCTCTTTTAACACTTGTATCAGTATGTTGAGAACTAGGTCAAGAAGATCAAATGCTGTACGCTGATCACCAACCTATTTAATACAGCATATTTAGAAAGTTTTCCTGACAGTACTGATCTGTGTATCTCAAGAGAATATAAGTCAAATCTCTATTTGAAATCGAAAATCTCTATGCTTGTCCAGAACTCAAGTCACTGATATTATTTTTACATCAATTCATAAGCAGTTCGCAAAGATACAAGCATACCTTGAACCTTGCTCAAAATGATTGAGATATAAATATCTCCTTAAAAATTCTAACCTGAAATGGTATAGAATGCTGTCAGTTAGATCTGCTTAATCAGTAAAGACATCGTTCAGCCCTGATCTATGAGATGTCTGTAGGTAAAAGCCTGCCTGCAGGCAAATCATCTTCAGGGAAGCTGAATTATAAGACACTGTTCTCACAGAGAGACTGACATTAAGGTCCAGGCTACATTAATCCATATATATGAAAAACCTGTTCCTATCTAAAAAGAACAGAGATTTCCATATCTGGAAACCAGACAGGCTGAAGTATATGAGGTCACACTACATACACAATAGGCAGCTGACCTCTTATCACTATGCAGGTGGTGGTGTTCTAAAGTTAACTACCACAGAAGGGATAGAATAACTAGTTGCCATTATTAAAAAAAAAAAAAATCTCCATACCTTTTAAAGCCTCATTGATGTATCGGCGGAAATAATCCACTCGTTGAGTGTCATTAATAAGATCCCCTGCATCTGCTGTTGGCATGCCATTTCCTGCTATGTAAATAGGGATCTTTGACCCTGTATATTCCTGAGACACAAACTTCAGCAGCCTTCTTAATCCCCATGGGACCACATGGATCCAAGAAGAGGCAGTCTGTGGCCAAGAAGGATCTACATGCAAGGAGAAGTTCCCGATGCTCTCATAGCTTGGTGTGCAGGTCCCATTAGTCACAGCACTGACTAGGCGGGAAGTGTAATGGGAAAGACCGAAAAAATCTGCAGTCCCTTTCACCCAAGACTTCTCCTCTTCTGTGAACAGGGGCAGCTGTGCAACTGTTGTGGAGCACTGCTGGTTTGCTTCCTGGATCTGAGCCTTCAGGATATCTGGGTAATCACCATTAACAAATATAGGGTGAGCAAACCAGCCAAGCATGAACTGCAGGTACCTCTCAGATGCCCTCACGTCCTCCGAGTTGCTTGGAGTCTTGGGTTCAGCCCAATCTGAGTTCAGCACCAGTCCCACCTTTCCCAGTTGCTGAGAGCGGTATTTGTCATTGTACAGGTGCCAGACCTTGGCATGAGCCTTGAGAATTGTGTGAGCTACCTGGGGGCAGAAAGCAGAGGAATATGTGACACACTGCTTTGCACGGGAACTCTTAAACATTGAGATTCTTGTCATGTGAGAATGTAGTCTCCATCCAAAAGAAGAAGCATTGACAAAACAATAATGATCGCGGGAGAGTGCAGTATGTTTTGGAATAAGCAGAATAATCTGGCTATCCATCAATACCAGATTTCAGAATAGAAAAATAAAATGAAAACATCTAGCATCCATTAATTAAACCATTTTTTGCAAGTATCATAAATCCAACAAGTAAATAGTTGTCTCAGAGGCCACATTAGGCTTGAACATAGTTAAAGTATAGAACAATCAGAGGACAAAACCACAATGGCAGCTGCAGGATCCTAGTTATTCCTGTGTCCCTACCTTGTAAGATGCTACTCCTGGGTCAGTGATTCCTGGAGGATGCTCTCCAGTGCCATAGCCAGCGTAGCTGATAACCCAAGGCTCATGGAAAGTAATCCAGAACTTGATCCGATCCCCAAAAGTGGAAAAGCAGAAGTCTGCATAGTTTACAAAAGCATCTATGATACTGTCATTCTGCCAGCCACCAAGAACCTGAAGAGCTTGTGGGAGGTCCCAGTGGAACAGAGTCACCATGGGCTCAATATTAGAGTCTAGCAGCCGGTTAATTAATTGGTTGTAATAATCAACACTCTTGGAGTTGAAGGTCTCGTTGGTGCCAGCAGGAAAAATTCTAGGCCAGGATATAGAAAATTTGTACAGTTGAGGATGAAGACCCCTAAGTAGGTAAACGTCATAGCTGGTTTTATAGTAGCTATCAGATGCCACGTCTGCTGTTTGGTTCATGTAGACATGACCTGCATGCCCAAACTGATCCCAGATGCTCTCTCCTTTCCCATCCTCTGCCCAAGCTCCTTCAATGTTAAAGGCACCTGTTGATGTGCCCCAGAGGAAACCACTTGGGAAAGTATCTTGCAGAAAAGAATCCCTCTCCAATTCAGACTGCTTAGCAAACATTTCCCAAACTGTTTGATAGGAGGAGCGGGGGGCAAGAACAGCATCTGGATTCTCCTGTAGAGTATTTGTTTTGCTGGAAATAGAATAAAAAGAAGTTAAAATCTCCAAAGGTGTATGCTGGTGCCACGGAACTTGCAAACACGGAGAATAAAAGAATCGTTTGCTTCCTATTCAGCTTACATAAGCCACTTAGGGTATAGTACATTTGTCATCTGATCAATCCAACCTACTGCCGTCCAGCTAGCACATGAAGGTGGAGTGCGACGAGCTCTCAAGTGCAGAGCAGCTCAAGAGCTGTATATCTAATACATTTCTTATTTCTAATTATTTCTAATGCAGGTAGAGTCTCATAATTCAGTACAGCTAGGGCAAAGGTGCAAACAAAATCCTTGCAGCATGTAGCAATTTCACCTGCTACAACTGCTTTCATGAGTTTCTGTGGGATAAGCGAAAACTCATCAATCCTGCTTCTGTAATCCTCAGCATCTCCCCCCACAATGACATCTACATTTCTGTAGGCACAATCTCTGAGGAAATTCTCTATTTTATTTTATTTTATTTTATTTTATTTTATTTTATTTTATTTTATTTTATTTTATTTTATTTTATTTTATTTATTTCTGACTGGTTTGCTCTTGAAAAGAACAGAAGCCTTGGAGAATGTACTTGTTACTATTGGCTTGAAGGTGCAATCTGGGTAACCAAGGATGAGAGTGTGGAAGAGGATTGCATTGCCTGTAATAGTAGGGTAGAAGATTTCCTGTAACAGCAAGAGACTGGGCTCAGCAGAAGGCATTCCTTTCCAGTCCTTTCAGCAACTAACAGCAGACTTTAGCACTAAAACTCTGTGTCTTCCTGCACATAGGTTTCTAGAGAACACTATTTTATTATAGTATCTGATTTAAGGAACAAAAACTGTACCTTAAAACATGAGATGAAAAGTCCAGGAATTCATTAACATCATACCCAATCATACGTGCCTCTTCTTTATTAATAGCTGAAAAAAACCAAACGGTATGTGATGGTCTTAGTCACAACGTAGATGCCATGGACTGCATGATGCTACTTATACATACAATTACACTTTTAGAAACAGGGTGCTTTTCATAACTAACAGCTACTTTTCTCAGGTCAAATATATTGGATTTTTATTAGATATTTATAATTTCATATTAAAAATTATCATAGAGTCATTTAGATTGGAAAAGACCTTTAAGATCATCGAGTCCAACTGTTAACCTAACACTGCCAAGCCCACCACTAAACCTTGTCCATAAGCACCACATGACCTTTGAATACCGCCAGGGATGGTAACTCAACCACTTCCCTGGGCAGCCTGTTCCATGCTTGATAACCCTTTCAGTGAAGAAATTTTTCCTAGTATCCAATCTAAACCTCCCCTGGTGCAACTTGAGGCTGACGAAAATGATGAAAAGCTTTGGGGTAGATCTCCTGCTTCCCTTCCTTCAATGCTCACCATCCACCCTTAATTTCCCAAGAAGTCTATGAAAGAAACCATAAAGTTATTTCATCTAATAGCAGTGGTCTGGACTGGACAACTTTGAATTTCCTTTATAATTTGACATGCCGAGCTTAGCTAAAAAACCTCTCCTCTTGAAATATGTTACTCACCTTTGACAATGTCAGATAGTGATATGAAAGGATTTTCTTCAATGGAAACACAATCAAGGAACTTTAGACTAAAAATCAAGATCTCTATGTCCTTCCAGACGTTCTGCAAAACCAGAAATCACAGACTTGTATGAAAAGAAGCATCAGCCAGCTGGCAACAGCCAGCTAGTAAAACCAGCTCTCAGCATTTTGTTGCTTTAAACACAGAACAGGAAATACCTAGAAGACTGAGAATTGGTGACAAAGTTCTTAAAAGTTAAATTCATAAATCAATACTGTATGCATTAAATATCACCCACTGTTTTTCTCTGATCCAAAAAAAGCCCAATGCAAATCAAAGCATAACCCCCAGAAACTTTCAGTGTTCGACCTCTCATTGAAAAGGCACAAGGAACTATGTCCTTTTTTGAAAGTTTACTTGGTGAGAATTTGTTGCCATAAATGTTTGACCGACTTTTTAGAGTAATTGCAGCGCGCTGAGACCCTAAAGAGAATGAGTGACACGGGTAGCTCCTTATTCTGCTATTCAGTTGCTGAATGATTCTCATCTTATATATTTTAAGAATGCAGTTCACTACCAGAGGTTTAATATCAGGTACTAGCCTGTAGCATTACTGACATTGTTGCTGCCATGGGATCTAACCCTTTCACAGACTCATCCTCATTAACATTTCTGACACTGCCTCGTCTGATGAGGAGTTGCGAAGTTTGGTAGTACCACCGCAGAACCCATGTTAGAATAAAACAGTGTCTTTTTGTGTAAATGTATTAGCCTAACAGCTTATCAAAGACTTAAGGTGTGAAATAGAAGGTTTTTCAGTCCTGTACAAAATAATTATGGCATTCTGGTTGATAATAAATCAATAATCAGCGTTGATTAAGATGACCCTTTCCAGCACTTTCGAACACCTGTTTTGAAGTCAGAATAACAACAGAGAAGTCGGTGAGCAGTCTGCAGCTGTTTCCTAGTGTAGCTCTTGTTTGAGCTCTCACAGCAAGTCAGAACTGTTTAGACATGCATCAAGAAACATGAAATTCCCCTTCTATTTATGGCCTGTTGTCTGCTGCTATAATTTTAACACTGTGCATAATATTACCTGGAATACACTCAATTTCTTGTAGAAATCTGTTTCATTTCCACAACAGTACTGAAGGCTGAGAGACAGAAAGTCTACTGAATCCTGGAAACAAGAAAGAGAAAAGAATCATCCTGGATGCAAAATGTATTTTTTACAGATATTATATTAAAAATATGTAAAATTGTGAAATGTTTGATAAAGATACATTGCTGGAGTAAGAAGTCATACAGCTATATGGGACTCCTGGACAATATAATGAATACAAACTGGCTACCATATGGGAAGATGCATTTTGTATCTCTCCTTCTAAACAAAGTAAAATTTAAACAGCTAAATGAAATTCTAGAAGTTCTTATGAATTTAATATTAATTATTTAAAGTTGGTTTTTAAATTACTAAGACTGAAGAAGTCTGCGATTAATCAGACAGAGAAACCTTTGCAGCTATGTGGTTCAGGTAGGCCTTATCAATAATCATTTGGGGAAAGTCCACTTCAGAAACCTTTAATCATTCCAAACTACAAGCGTTATCCCCCCTAGAATCAAGTTCAAGGGAATGGATTGTATTCTTTTATTAAACCAGCTGATGAAGTTGGAAAAACTGATAAGCTTTCGGTTTATTTTTCAGTCCAAGGTTGTCTTGTAGTTTAGTCAGCTCATCTAATATATCTTTCCCCTCCCTACAAACCGCACCTTGCTTATATCCTTGAAGTGTCATGCCTACAACGTTCCTTACCCCATTACTGAATTTTGAAGGATTGTGAATACAAGCAAAAAACCCGTGCTCTCATTTGTTCACTACAGCCTACATCAACATCGTCTAGGTGAAGAAAACTCCTAATAGAGGGTTTGGTCTTTACAGAAAGGATGTCGTCAGCTTTGTAGAGATTATGTTCTCCTCATTTTGTGCAACTAGATCACTTCTAGCACAGCTCCATCTGCATTTTAACATAATAAGCAGATTTTTTAAATAGCAGCTATTTAAAATAAAGTATCTATTTCTTTGGTGGTGCACTAAGTAGACTTGCAAAGAAAATACACTTTTTGCAGGTGCCTTTTCATTTAAGCATGTATATTGCTAAAATTGCCAATTATAAGATCAAATATGTCTCCATATACCTTAATCAGTGCTTACTAGCCAAGAAATGATGCTGAAGTAATTTTTAAAATCAGCAAGCTTCACATGATCAAACTAATCAAATAAATAAAATTTACCAAATCGGTCAACTGGTCAATTCGCTAAAATTTTACATAACTTGCAATATGTCACTTGATCCTGTACATTAGGATCAAGTTAAATCAAATCAAATCAAATTTATATAATTTTGGAAAAAAATTCTATTAAGGAGTTACCTGAAGAAAAACTGAAAGCAATTCCGATGAAGCACTATCCAAGGTATGACCCACTCCTAAAGCAATGGACAGCTTTCCACCTTGAAAAAAACAAGAGGCAGTCTATTAGTGGTGTGTTAAGGACAAGCAAAAAATTTCAGTTCACTGCCGGTTTTTTAAAATCAGTTGAAAATTTTTGAAGATGTGTATCATCAGACAGTGCCCTAAGTAACTCATTTCAGAATACCCACTATGATTTCAACAGCGAGTTGAAGAAGGTAGAAATTCAAAGGTGGAATTCAAGGAGTCTTTGTCAATAAATTTTGTGTTATCATGATGGCTCAAAACCATCTTAGCACTGTTGCTTGCAGGAAGATGGAGCTGAATACAGCTATCCAGTGGGTGTCCTTCCATGCCATGCATAAGTAATATCTTTAATTTTCATGTGTTTGTGGTGATTCTACAGTGGTTGTTATTTAAATCCATTCTGTCCTGGATGCTGCTGAGATACTGGGATGCCGGGAATTTGGGGGGACATGTTACATGAGAGGGAAGCTGGGCAACTTCTAAAGTGTGAACTTTACTGCAAAGTATTTCTGACAAAAGCAAGAATTAAAAATAACTAAATTAATTAAAAATGTGAAAAAACTAATTTTAAAGCATTTTTAACTGATAATTTATTTTCATTTTAAGCTAAAACTTAAATATTTTGTTTCATATTGGTTTATTTAACTTGTTAAAGTTAAATTATTATTACTTTTTAAAGTTAAATAAAATCATTTCACTTCAATTAAATGAGAAATGTAATTTTAAACCATGATCTTTCTTGTTTAAGTGGATTTTATCAATACATTTTCAAGGATTTCCACCTTTTGGGTGGAAGGTTGATGGTTGAATTTGACCTGATTCTTCAGCTAGATCTGGACCTCCAAAGCTGTATTCCTTGGGAACACATCATGCCTTGATGAAAAAACCCACACCCATTGTACAGAAGAGATTATAGCACAGCCACTGACTGATGGCGTGATCTTTCTCTCTTAACTGAAACGGTAACAATTCCAGCCCCAGTTTTCAATGACATTGAAATAAGCAATAAGGCTTTAAAAATGAGATGACTGGGCAGGAATCAAAGATTCTTCCTCCCACTTTTATTATACAACACATTTAAAGTTTGGTGTATGAACAGTATGAGACTACAGTTCATGGGGGGCATCTGCTGGTCTTTAAATTAAGAGTACATGGACAACAGCCCTTAGAGAAAAAGCACATAGAAATATTACAATGTTTGGTTCTGAAGTACTAGTTTCTGTTGTTCAAATTAACTGGAGGCTATTTAATACTTTCCTGGTGTTTAGAAGATTAAATATAAATATGCACACATACACATATATGTATTATCCCTGACTATTTTGGCTATCATTTCAAGTAAAATGCAATTACCAGTAAATTATGAAACAATTATCAAAATAAGGGATTTGAAGGAACCATTACTCAAGGATTTCCATGTAATTCTGAGAGCACTGATAGCGTATTCACACAGAGATTACATGTTGCAGTTGTCATTTAATCCCATCACAAAATATTTGTGAAAAAGTCATATAAAAAAAAAAAAATCCCTCTCCCCATTCTCCTTACCTGCCGGTGAGTATTTCTCGTGGTAGATGGTGTAAGCTCTTTCATGAGCGGCAGCAAGGGCCTGGACTCGGTACTGGGGGTCATCGTAAGGCAGGCTTTTAAGGACCTCTGGCAGGTCGCTGAAGGTGAGCCACACATCAACCAGGTACCCAAAAACACGGAAGCTGAACTCTGCATATTCCCCAAAAAGGTCAGCAAAAGCGTTGGCTTTCCTACCCTTGGCCTGTGCGACTACAGTGCTAGGGACATGCTGGTGATGCAGAACTACCACCGGCTTGAGGTCTGCAGCAACCAGGGTCTTGAGCAGCTGCTGGCAGCACTGCACTTGGGCTTCATCTGGCTTCTTGGCATCCCCCTTTGGAAGAATGCGTGCCCATGGCAGGAAGACTTTGTAATGCGTCACCCCCATCTCATGAAGGTGGGAGAAGTATCGGGGCAGCTCAGAAGGCACAAGATCTTCTTGGCACAGGTAATCATGGGCTTCGGCCACAGCAGGGCCCTGATGTTCCTTGGGTAGGACTTGGTTCTGCAGGTGCCATCTATTTACTAACTCGCTGGGTAGAGGTCCAGCAATGGCAATAAAATTCTGAGCAAATTCTTCATCTATCCCAAGGCTGGGAGAGACTAACAGAAAGAAGATGACCGTCTTACAAACTAGCTTCATTTCTGGACCTGCTTCAGAAAGAGTTATTCCACACTACTTATATTACAGAAGAAGTAATATTTAACTGAAGTAATCTATTACACAGATAAATGTTCCCAGAACTAGCTGACACTAGAATGATAACAAATCAGGACTGTAAATTAATGGATGAAAGATCAAATAGGTGAATACAACAAACAGTCTAACAATTAGTTGGAGAAAGGTCATGTGGAAACATTTTCTGAAATGTCCAGGTTCCCCTTTACGCTTGAACATCAACTGACGTTTGCTGATACTGCCTCTATTTCAGAGGAAGATAAAATAAGTAGACAATACTTTTCATCTCCTTTTAGCCTTTTTTGGCTTAAGAGGAATCCCAGCACAGATCTAAATGCAGAAAATATCAAGAGCGGAGTTATCTGCATTGCTGGGTCTGGGTGCCACCATGGCTCAGGGTGGGCAGGCCAGCAAGGGGCATGTTTGTGCTGTAATTCTTGGGTGCATAAAGGAAATCTGAGACGTGGCATTTCACCCGCTCGGAACAGTGGTTGTTATCTGAATTCAGGAAGCAGCAAGAATGTGTGTCCTCATGCCCAATAACATTGAGGAATTTGAACAATATCGTTTTATTGCTTTCCAAAGTACTCCTTCCTTCAGCCTTGAGAACACATGCTCTCTCAGCAGGGTGGACACATACAGATCACCTACCTGAGCTGCTGCAGGGAAGAGACAGCTCGACTTTTCTACATTCAAATACAGCACAACTGTAGAACTGAGAACATTTTGCAGAGTCTCCTGTCTGTGCTGCCTAAATACAGAACATATTTAAATCAACTAAACACAAAATTCTACATAACTACATTAAAAAGCCAGTTCCATCTCCCACTTTATTTCCTTTCAGAACCAGCTTTTTGTCTAAAGCATACCTGGAATCAGCTGGGCAACCTACTGCTCTGTCAAGAAATACTATCTTTAAGTTACGGTAGAAAATATCTCTCAACTTCTGCTGTTACTCAAGTAGCCAATGTTATAGCTTATTACAGGGATTGTAATTTATGTACTTTGACCCTATCTGATTCCCAGGTGGTTCTTTTTTTTTTTTTTTCAGGAAGCCTTGAAAAGCTTGCTGAAACATTGTGCTTGCTGTTTTGAATGTCTAAGTAAGTACCCCAGGTTTTTTTCCCCCCCAATGTTTGAATAACAAGTTTGAATAGGAATTTTACAGCACCATCTGCTGCTTATTTTTCAGTAGAGCAGTGTCAACTCAAAGAAGCATATATAGAAGGAGAAGCAGAAAAACTACTTAACTTTCTCCATGTGAAATATATTTATTATCAAACAAAGATCGGGGGGGGGAGAAGAGGGGGAAACAGAGAATGAAGTATAAACACCTTCCTGTTCTTATTTTGAAAATAAATTACGATCAATATAGAATAAAATGAAACTGCTGTTGTAAGCGGGTGGCAATTCATAACGAAATGCAGCATTTACCAGCTGCAGTTTATGAAAGAAATTAGCAGAGACAAGTTACTGCAGCCAGAGTTTGTGCCAAGTGAGAAGGTAGTGCTGTTGGTGAAAAATATTTATGATTCCTTCCATTCCATAAATATAACTGTTATCGTTAATGATATGCTTCATTAGACTGAGGTATATCTTTCCAAAGCTGGGGGACACTAACAGAAAAAAGGCGACTGTCTTACAAACCAGCTCCATTTCTGGACCTGCTTCAGAAACAGTTATTTCACATTATTTACACTTAAAATATATATCTTTTGTATCTTTCATGATCTTACAACTGTTTCTTAGGTGCTGGTATCAGGTTGACACGACAAGTATTCACGTATTTTTAAATCTTAATAGATTATTTAATAATCCCATAGAATACAGCAAATAAATGAGAACAAGAGAAACTTCAGTAAAACTTTTGTATAGATGAATCTACAAACAAGTTTACAAATACAGTCTTAAAAGTCCCTCACAAATTATGGCAGTTTTCAATTCACTTACAAGTCAAGACATTCATCAAGATGGGGCTTTCTGACCTCCTGACTTAAAGCCTTGCTTTGGGCTTGGCTATTTTCAATTATCTATTTTACGTATGCAACAGGAGCATACACATCTTTAGTCCATCTAAAAAGAAAGAGAAGCAATCAAGAGTTTCTCACTACCCATTACTGGAAGTTTAAAAAAACTTCTTAAAAAACAGCATCTGCCATCCAGGAAATTTAATCTTTCTTAAGACATTAAGCATTTAGATCACTACTTTTTCAGCCTCGAAGCATAGGCATAGAAAACAGCAATCCCACATAGGAGTGACAACAAATCCACCCCCAGAGATATCCAGACATTTAATCATCTTTTATTTATGGTAATAAGAAAAGCAGTAAAAACCTATAGCATAAAAAGTTTACTAAATACAATAGAGCAATAATGCAAAACTCCTCTCATTTAAAACAGAAGCATCTACACAGCTTGAGGCTGAAAACAGATATTGAATTATTCTCCTCTGCATCTGGATCATGGCAGTGAAACCCAGAATTAATAACGAAACTAATATATAAGTGTGTCTTTTCTTTAAAAACTTTCAAGGTAAGCTCAGTGTAAGCTCATATATTACTAACCGCACATAGGCGCATTCCACAGTAAAGTGTTCATATGAATTTAGGATGTTAGCTATGCAGCAACCATTGCAAGAATGCAGAAAAGAATGCATTTTCCAACATATGACAAGTCAGCTCTACAATCCAGTCCTCAGCCCTTAGTCTTCCAGCAGATAGTTTGGGTTGACAACCAGGTATGGATCTTCATCAAAAGTCTCCTCTTCTCTGGATCCTCTCAGTCCTGACTGGGACAGTTCTATCAGAATGTGGTCCTGCAACAGACAAATATTTGTATTCAAACAGGAATCATAAAGGTTTGTTTGTATTTTTTGAAAGGCATCTCCTTTTTAAACTGGTAGCATCTCTTATTGATGAATTACTTAACCCTTTTAATTGTGAACTCCCTCTTTAACAGGTTCCTAATCATAACAAACATGTTCAGTGGAAATCTCTTATGTGTTGTATGTTTTCCGGGAACACTTCAATCTATTCGTTTTGTGCCTTTAAAAATTAGAAATATTTTATACTTTCATATTTTTTCCTCCAAAATGCCCTAGTGCCCCTGTGACTTTATCTATTGGATAAAGGGTTGTTTGCATTTCTGTATCTTAATGTATAACTAACACCACAGAACTACAGAAAAATAGCACTTACACTTTTATAGGGACATAATATGGCACTTCAAACTTTTACTTACACACATCTCTAATTTATTTCAGTGTTTTCTCTATAACTATTTTTTAACAGATATTAAACAAAGAAGGCACTTATACTGCATCAGTCAATGATATGGAAGCACAAAACACATTTCTCAAATTAGCAATGTATTCTATTAAAAACGAATCATTGCACTATATAAGTTAAAACCCTTTTTCACTATCCACACATCTCTATACATACATAATGCGTGAGTCGGTGAATGACTCTCTCTATGATCTTCTTTTTATTTATTAGTTCTTCTTCAGATTCTATTTCAGATTCAATTTCCTTTAGATACCAATTAATAAGTTCACTCTTCTTTATTGATGAATCGTCCTCTTCTGCAAAGAAAATTATTTGCATAAACAGCAGCAGGAAGATACCATTAAAACCATAAGAGAAAAGGATTTCTATGGTAACATTTACAATGCTGAAGAGAGAAACATGCAATAGCCCATCAGACTTTTGTCTGTTTCTTAAATCAGTATGTTTTATACAGGAGGCTGTTGTATCACAGCTTAATTGTAGACATCTAGATTAAGAGTTGAAGCTTTCATTTCTATGCATCCATGTGGCTTACAACTTAAAATGAGCAGTCTAGCAACTGCCTTCAGCTTCGAGAAAAAGCAGTTGTAAGGAGTTGTGGAACCTTCCTCTATGGGCAAAAGAAAACCGTCATCCAATGCTGAAGAGGTCATCCTTCTACAAATACTCAGTATTTTGAACAGATACTGTATTTTCTGCACTTATCCAAAGGCTTTGTAATATTGTTATATGCTTTCAGACATCTGCTGCATTTCATCACCGGAACGGCCTCATTGCAACTGAAACATTTCCTCTCCCCAAGAGAAGATGCAGCCATTTGGCACATACTGGTTAAGTATATACTTTAGGCTGTGGTTGCTGGCATGCATTAAAGCTCTTGCTAGTTTTCATTGCTGCCGACTATTCTAGCTAGGTTAACCAGCATATGCGACAAATCCTTTTCTGGATCTGCTCTGTTGACATGCTCCTTGATTTACCAGGTTTTGACAAATAACTAAAATACCAGAGCTAGAAAGTCCAAGAAGCCATATTTGTATCATCAGATGTAGTACGGCCACATGTGTACAGGGTCACACCTGACCTAACAAGCTTGGTGTCTCAGCAGGAGTGAAAATCCCATGTGCAGCAGCCTAAGATGTAGAAACAGTTGCTCCCTGAACCGATGCAGCTACCTGTGCTGAACCTCAGCACAGTGGGATTAGTTCACTCAGGGCAGTTAAGTTTGTAAGCCTCTGCAGAGGCTACTCTGTTAACATGTCTAAAGTACTTCAGGGTGCTAAGCAGCAAAGATTTTACTCACAGTAATGTTTAATGTTTACCAAATTACACTGAAAAATGCACAGGAGGAAGTGGCAACCGTTGTTCAAAGATCTGTGATCACAACCTTCTATCCTAACTTTTTGATACATGACATGCTCAAGTGCTTTCTCTAAAGTGTCTGAAAGATACAGCTTTCTTCACAGCTAAAAAATTCCCTTCTGAGCTTCTGATGAATTTGTTTTAGTAAAGAGCCCATGCACACATGGCAAGGCAACTCAGGGTCTACTGTCTTTTTAATAAACAAATTCTTACCTTCTTCTGCTTTCCTGAGATGCAGCACCAGGAGATTAGAAATTCGTCGATACTCAGAGAAGCCCAGTCTAAGAGAAGCTTTGGGTGCAGCATCCTTGTTCATGTCCTCAGAATGGCCATTGATCCCATTCACAAGACCATTGACCCCAGCGGGAGCTTCTGCCTCACCTGTTTGGACACATGTCCAGGTTTAAATCTACAACATCTTTTAACTGTTTAATTCTCTGAGACACTGAAAAGTTGCATTGACTGAACGGGTGAGCATACCCACAAGGAGGCTGAAGAACTAAGAGAGTTAAGAATAGGAGTCAGGATTCCTAGACCTTACTACATGAGAAGTAGTTGAGAAACAAGAGAGACGCATATACTCAAACAAGGTAAGCTGTAAGGCATGGAAGTACTCTCCTCTTTGAAAAAATTCTCTACAAGTAATTTACCATTGACTCCATCTTGGTCCTCTTGATCCTCTATTTGCTGTTCATCATCTTGGTCTAAATTGATGTCAGGAGTCTCAACTCTAATGATGGACTTATTTAAAAGCCTGAAAGCTTCCTTCACATGTTTCGGGTGAACCTGGGGAATGTTTCAAAAAACACGTATTAAATAAGCATGGTGGCTCTTCTAACGTTAGAAGCTTTTTTTTCCCCCCAGTAGCTCCAGAAATTCACCCCTGTTGACAAAGGGTCTTTCTACCCGTCTCACCTGATTAATCCTAAGCACTAAAGATGCTGCAAGTCAAATTATATCCCACTATAAGTACTCTGAGTTGACACAAGGTTACCGAGGGAATAAGCAGCCTGATGAATCTTTCAGGCTTTAGCGATCATGTGGAGTTAATAAAATTTTTACTAAAGCCGAGAACATTTTGAAGAAAGATCAGTGGAGCAAGAAACATGAAAGAAATGGGTCTGCACCATAATTAATTGTAATTAGTAAGTCTCTCTTCTGGAATTGAAAAGCAAAAACTGGGAAAATCATCTCTAGCTGAGCCATAAGCTAAAAGCTATTTGTTTCTTTATAAGCTGAATTTAATTAAGAAGAACCCAAGGGGTGTCCTTCTTACACAACCAGTGAGCAAGTTTCTATCACTGCATGTGTCACGTAACCCCTAATCAACATTTCAAAAAACCTGCTGAGTTTTGAAGCAGGGACTAGATGGATAATAGTCATACTGCAGTTAATAGCCATAACACAACATAAGTGTCAACACTGGCTGACGTGAGGAGTAGCTCAGATCACAAATACAAGTAGTCTTAGGGAGGGTCAGATACTTTGATGAACTTTGGCTTTTTAGATTGCAGGTGGAAGAGAGCTGAGAGAGATTACAAACTGCACAAGGTTAGGAGAGAGACACTGTCAACAGCCCTCGCTAATACTAGTAGATGATTGTCCTTCCTATTTGTCATGATTTGACAGGTAACAGGCTGAGAGTGCTGATACAACTGTAATGCAAAAACATGGATGTTCTCAGTTTGGACCATCTGATCTCAGTGTCACAAGACATACCTTAAAAACAGGATTTCTGGCATACAAATTCAGACCAAGTATGACCACACTGCAAGTGAAAACATGATGCAAGCTCTCCTCCTCACCCACAGGATTTCGATACATACAATACCATAGTCAAATAGCAAAGCCAGACCTCCCACAACATTTTTACAAACATTTATACAAACTTTCATCAAAAAACCTGATACCTCATCACAGCAGTGCATACGGGCCATAGCTTCAGACAGCCGAATCATGCTTTCCAACTGTCGCACTGTGATTCTCCAGGACGACTTTGTCACTCCAGTGCCATCACGCTGCCGTAGTCGTTTATACTGCTCCACTATGAAGTCCTCAGACTCCTTAGATATCTTTGTGACATAAGACAGTATGACAGTTTGCCATGTAAAGGTATTAAAGTTTATGCTTCTTGCATCAGATTGGCAGTTCCCAGACTTTTCTGTACTAGCCACTGCTTTTCTCTGACATATTCTGAGCTATGCACACACTATACATAAAAATAATGACAATCATATTATGTTAAAATTATATTGTAAAAATGATTACAGCAACAATGATATTACAATAAGTACTTTCACACGTCAATTATTTTTAGAGCAGATTTTTGATCATTTCTATTTTTCTGTTCCACAAACTTGCTTCATGTCTGTCCCTACTAGTTTGTTCTATGTTTATTTACCTTTTATTCTGCATGCAAAACCACACACAAGCATACACTCAACATACTAACACCAACTACAGCTTTGTGCATATGCTTTTTAACCTGAGTCTATCTGCACATACACAGATCCAACTGGAAAATAAATACCCCACAACATGGAAATTAAATGGGAATTTTCAAAACTCTGTAAGAGAGGGTGTCCTCTCCTTCCTTTTAAAAAGAACTACATTAGATGAACTTCTCAAAAATCTAACACACAGCCCATACAAACTGCTATTTGGATAGACCACAAAAATTTGTACTTAGAGCAGTTTCCCATGTTCTGTATTTCACCACAAAAAAAAAGCAAAGAAATATTGAGGAACAATACCCTTTTAAAATAAGGCCAAACAAACTGTTTGATTAAGCAGGAAGTCAATAAAATACAAGAATCTCTGCAGCAGCTGTGTTGAATAACCCATGCCCTTGAGGTATGAGAAAGCTATGAAATGACCCCTCAGTTGTTCTAGACAGTGTTTAAGAACTGCCACGAAAGCGGTTAAGACTACTGATTCTAACATAGTCTTAGCTGGGCTTGCTGGGTTTCACGAGTCCAAAAAAAAAGAGTACATGGCTCCAAAATATGCTATGTTTCTAGATGAAAACAGAGTTTATGGCTCCTTTCCTAGTCTTGAAAGAACACTACACTAAGTGTCTTTGCATTTGCTGTAAAAAAGCGTGATACAGAGTGACTGTTCCTTTGGACCACCTCATACAGAACAACTTATACAAGAAAGTAGAATTACCTTTGGTTTAAACTGTCTTGCAAATAGCAGATACCTTCTAATATCATCTAATGAATAGACACGATCAACAGATTCTTCCACTCTGGAATGCAGATCCACTATGCGTCTGGCAATGGCGTAATCTGTAACCTGGGATATTATTGCTCTGTCAGATCATTTTCACAACATCAGCCAAATATCAAAACAACAGCTATATTCTTCTTTCCCATTGCCTTCCCTTGCTTGTACTCCAGAAGCCAGACTCTATGCCAGAAGACCCAGGAGAATGCCCTGGAGGTTTTTAATACAAGGAAACACAGCAGAGAAGGGATAAAAGGCAGTTTTAGGATTTATAACCTCTTGGAACTCTCCTGGGTTACAACTTAGCCACAGAACAGGCAGAAAGCAGCACTTTGCAGCGTGGGAACTGCTTTCTTCCTTTTCAGCCTACACTGTCTCTTTCATCAGTCCCTTCTCAAATAGAATAATCACTTTGAGCAAAACAGTGGAGAGAATAGCACTGAACCAACATTAATCTCTGTATCTCATGCGTTCCCAAGGCAAACACCACATAGGCAGGTGGTAGCACTCTTAGCCTTAGTGACCAGTGATTTGTAAAAATGACTGATGTTTTTAAGTGTGTAGGTCAAATCACTACAAGATGAAAAGGCAGTATCCTTGTGTTCAGCAGAGTATGTTCAAATTTGTACTGCCAGCTTTTAACTTTGCAGACAGGGAAGAAAAGAAGAAGCAAGACACTCTCATGAAATCAGCTTCATCTAAATTTTCAGAAGGCCACCAAGACGGTCAGAGGGCAGGAGCACATGATGTATGAGGAGAGGCTGAAAGAGATGGGTCTGTTGTCTGTAGAAAAGAAAGCACCTGCCTCATTGGCAAGTATAGATGCGATGTAGCCAGATCGTTCTTAGAAGTACAGATTGACAACAGGCAATCAACATAAACTGAACCATGAGAAATTCTGGTTAGATATAAAAGTTATTATTATTTTTTAAACACATGAGAGTTGTCAGTAGGGCCTAGAGGCTGCAGAATCTCCATGCTTGGAGATATAAAAAACTCACCAGGTCAAGGTCTTGGCAACCTGTTCTCAAAGATCTGCTTTGAACAGGAGGTTAGAGTAGAGACCTCCAGAGGTCTTTTCTGACATAAATTTTTCTACAATTCCTTAGAATTACCTCATTACATTCATCCACAAGGATGAAGAAGAGATCAAAGCGAGACATGATGGGAGCTGACAGGTTTATATTCTGTTTCAGTGACTTGGATCTGTCGTAGCGCCCACCAACTGGGTTTGCCGCAGCCAAAATGGAGGTCCTGGCATTCAGGGTAGCCTGACAATGAAAATAAATTAAAAAAAAAGAATGACATCTGTGAGCTCTTGCTAAATCAACTCATTGCAATTCAAATGGGTCCAGCGTAACATCTTTTAGATGAAGTTTCAATGGAGGTATTACAGCAATCACTCCTCAAGAACCTAAACTCTTCTAACCAGCCCTTTCTCAACAGATCTCTGCCCCAAAACACAGTTTGATGAATCAATATTTTAACATTGCCACTCTCTTGACAACAATACTGAAACAAGCCCTTAAAACTGCTTTTCAGTACACCCTGTTTTTAACAGCACAAATATACACTTTACTTCTACAAATACACATAAATCTGTATCTTCTTTTGGGGTTACTTCAAGATTAGGATTTTCCCATTTTCTGTTTCCTGCCTGCTACTATCTCTTTTCTTCATTTCAGTAACATTTCTGGTTCTTTCTGAGTATGTGGCACAAAAACTTTTTAGGTAAGTGTTCTCTCTCCTGCCACAGTGAGTCAGCTGCAGAGCTGACACGAAAACCTGACAGATGATGCTACAGCAGTACATGCAACAAACTGTCGGGCAATCATACAGACCACACAACAGAGGAATAGCAGCAGCTACCTTTACTCCTGCTTTAGTAATGGATATAGTCTGCTGCTCCATTGCTTCATGAATGGCTACTTGATCCCGCACATCCATTTTGTCAAATTCATCAATGCAACAAACCCCCTGCAGAGGAAGAGCAAAAAATAGTAAGCTACCCAAATTCAATCACTTTTGGAAAAAAAGCATCATTAAGACTATTTGGGGCTCTTGGTCAACCATCAAGACCATTCCAGGATGCAGGAACCTCTCTAGTTCCTGGACTCACATTATCTGCCAGCATCAGGGCTCCAGCTTCAATGACAAATTCATGAGACTCTTCATCTTTTACAACAGCCGCTGTTAGACCAGCAGCACTGGAGGCTTTTCCGCTGGTGTATACTGCACGAGGACTGAACTCATCCACATGCCTATGGAGAGAAATAACAGTGAGGAATTGTGTTGCACAAACTTCAAAAAGTCAGATTAAATCCTGCAGAAATGAGGTAGCTGTCATGCAGTGTTGCTTTCAACCTCTCAGGCCAGGGCTTGCTCCTTACTTCAGGAAGCAATATTTAGGTAGGCCCTCCCACCTACAATGATGTCGGAGCAAGCCTTTGAAAATAATCCTTATCTAACTGCAGTCTATCACATGTCTGTTATTCACCTGTGCTTACACCAGCAGAAAAACAATCCAGACCTCCTCCCACAAGTTTTCTGCTGATTTCACAAGCTAACACAGCTCCTTGCGGGTCAGGTAAATGTCAGCACAAGGGAACAAATGGCTTCATAGCAGGAAGCAGCAAGACTGACCACAGGCAGCCCAAGGCAGCTTTTGTGGTGCCTCTACATTTCTGAGTTGCAGTATATGCTGCAAGGACCTCAGCTGCACAGAGAACAACGCAGAGGTACATGAGCAACATAATGAGATAAAACCATATTAAATAGAATTTCAAATAAAAAAGCATTATAGCATAAATCATAATTATTTCATAATTATTTTTCAGGGTTAATAGCTGCCTGTTTGTCCAAAGTGCTAGGACCTATTAATTTAGATTAAGCTAAAAATAAAAAAGAAAAAAAAAATATTTCATCTGTCTTGGATATTTTAAGATATGCAATAATTTTTGTATTTTTAATATTCAACGTCTTCTGAAAAATCTTTGGAATACCATACATCCATAACTGCCTAAGGAACAAAAAAACCCCAAGTCTTAATTAATTCTTTGTTATTACCACAGGGACTGGTTGAGTTTACTTCAGCCCTATTCAAGTGATTCAACCACATCCAAATAATTCCTGGAAAATGTTGTCAAATATTTTACTTCTCTTTCCTCTGTTTAACATAGAAAAGGCTCAGTACACATTTATAGCTCTAGTCACACTGGACAATATTTAAATACTGAATTTTAATGAGATGCTTACTTTAGAAATTGACTCTTGGCTGTACTTGGATCACCAACAACACAGACATTGATGTCCCCACGCAATGAAGTGCCTTCTGAAGTGGTCTTAGGAACTCCTCCAAAAAGCATCAGCAGGACCCCACGTTTCACTTCGTCATTACCTGCCCCAGAAAAGGCACTCAACTAAAAATCTAAAGAAACCATCACATTTTTCTTATTTAAAAAAAAAAAACTTCAGCCCATTAAAGTTTTACAGCGTCTGGGCACATCTGCTCAGAATTTACCTATTTGCTAAACATCCACTAAAACTGCATTTATATGCTTGATACAGATTCAGGGAAGAATGACTCAGAAAGCAGTGTAATTCCTTTATGCTACAGTGGCTCAGAATATGGACCAAATTCGTCTGATCAAACTTTTCAGACATAACCAACTTAAGTCCTCAAACTAGTGCTGAGCCAGAAACAACTGCAAACATATACATGCACGCATACATGCACAAGAGCACACAAATGTTTGGAACCCTTAAATCTTTTGAAAAACGCCCATAAAAAATAAAGCTTATATCCAACTGTCAACTGTAGGGTTTAGTAGTAGATCATGCAGTAGCAAAACCAACCATTTTGCCTAGTCTTGCAGGCCTTAATGGTTAAACACAGGAATTATTGCAGGAAACACATTCTTCTTTTCCAGCATAACCAGTACTGGAGGGGAGAGTTTGTGGTAGTTGGCACAGGGCTTTCAAGCTTTCCCAAAATGGCACTACACAGACAGCAAAACGAATAAATATTTTCACAAGTGAAATCTTCCCTAAGGCAACAATTGGACTCTTACCATGGATAGTGGGGAACAGGCTGGTGCACAGATTATGGTAAAGGTTCTTATCTTGGCTCATTTCAAACACCTTTTCCCACTCTTTCACAGACATTTGGTTTTTAATGCTTTCTGCAGTCTGTTCTTCATCTCGGAGCTCTTTTCCACCAAACTAAACAAAGGAAATAAAAAGAAATAAAAGTCATAAAAGTCATAACATGGTCAGTACTGAATGCAAGTACTGCAGACAGGAGGTTAGACAAACTTGCTCTGTAAGCTGAATGGGTGGAACACATTCAGAAAAGCTGACCTTGGGCTAAGGAAGCTCATCACCTTATACCTTTAAAAACAAAAGACAATTTCCTAGCGGACAAAATAAATGGAGTATAACTTCAGCTAGTGAGAAAAACACAGGAGAGACGCTTGTCCAGAGATTAAAAAGAGAGTAAACTGCTATGGCTTCCTTTGGCTAAAATTTGCCTTTGTAAGCATTCTTCATTAACTGGAATTTATAAGGTCTTTCACTACTCTGGAATGAGGCAGGAAACCCCTACACCTAGAAAATAACATATACTATTTTTATTCTATGTGATGGTGAAGCTGGTAGCAGAATTATAGATTAAAATATCATACCATACTAAAACCCAGCCATAGTCAGTATTACATATTATGTTGTAATAACATCCCAAGATGTTACGCGATAAATCAGCGGGAACAAGGATTGTTGTTTTCCTGGTGACAAAATGAAGCAATAGGATTTCGTGGAGGAAAAGGAAATGCTGCAGAAATGGATGAAAGCTGAATGGAAATAAATGGACCATTTAGCTCTTTAGAATAAATTGATAACATTGGTAATCACACCCGTGAAAACTGCTAGGAGCAATAAAGACAAGAAAAAAAACTTGCTATATAAATTCAAACAGAATATAAAGACAGTCAAATGCACAGGAAGGTGGTACACATACATATTTAAAGCTTTAAATTCCTGCTCCCTAATGCAAGATAAACCATACAGAGCAGAAATCATCAATACCTTTAAATCTACTTTCTATCCAAACTCACCCGTGGATTTGTTGGTGCAACGTAACAAGCTAGAAAGACTAGCTTATATGACAGCTCTCTGACTCCAAGGGCCCGAAGTCCTCGGATGCCTTCTGTTTCATAGCCCTCCGTCCCACTCACCCGGGAGCCAGTTTCTGCGCGCACCCCTGCCGTTAGAGTGAGAGTCAGAACAGCAGTTCCCAGCACAAGCAGGAGGGACACATCATCTAGGTCATGAGCGGGAGCAACAAACCTGGTGTTGAGAGCTGGGACACATCAGGCACGACAATCAGTGACCCTGTGAAGTCACATTTGTCACCTGCCTGAGCAGACTCCACTGCTTCTGCACGCAAGATCACTTCCACGCTGCGAGGAATGCTACCACGCGGCAGCTCAGCCTGCGTCTCCTGAATGCGAACCTGGGGAGGGAGAGAATATTAAGCATCTCACGGATGTCACCAAATTTGAAACTGCTTCAAAAGCTAAGCTGCTAATAAATACAGTAAGTAAGGGGCATTTGCTTTCTGTCATGCGTATCAATCATGAAACTTATCTTACAGTAAGACAAGCAAGTAAAAAAGCCCTTCACTAATCAGTATTTAAGAAGAGGATGCACAGTGGCCACAATGGCAATTCTGAGGGCTAGGAAAAGCAACTTGAAGAGTCCAGTTAATGTGACTGACGCTAAATATTATTGCGGGAAGTAATGTGCTGAGGATTTGGCAGAGTAAATCAATCTGGAAGAGCAAAACATTGCAGATACTAAAGACACTGCTTTTCATACTCATATAAAAAAACTACACATGATGTACCTGTGACAGAAGACTGACAATGCCTTGAATATGTGGCTTTTCAGTGGCTTACTTAGACAATAAATGTCATGCAACAAAACTGCTTCGATACTATTCATCATTTCCCATGCTTAAACATAAGCCTTCCACAGACAGAAAGAAACTATTTCCAGAAACTAGCATGCCTTTTCTTGAGGTCTTTTCTTGATGTTGACAGAACCAAAATGTGTAGCAGTACAAACAACACCTTTCAACTACCACAAGAACACCACTGTTCGTCCTCCTCCCCAACCTCACCACTGTACCTTTTGGAAATCAACAAATCTTGATTTGTTTGTGTCCAGCAGGAATCTCCTCCTATTGGCACAGACTGGGTTTCTGCAAATGTTTGGCTGCGTGTATTTAAACTGCTGTTCCACATCTTTAATCACTGTTTGGCAGTCGAGGCACAGGAAGGTTCCACTTACAAGCTCAGGATGGACTGGGTGGGTACGTACCACCTGTCCACTGATACGCATCAGTGAGCCAATTTTTGCTGATGTCAGTTCTCGAATTCTGTTTAAAACAGGAATTCATAGAGTTTAAATTCTTGAGTTGACATTTTTAGGCCCAGGGTAGTACCCAAGTTTGAAGATGCAACATAGTTTCATTCAGTCTGTGACTAAAGAACAGTTGTAACAGACAAAAGTAACAAAGAATATTTTCTCATTTCATGATTTTACATAAACTCTTAGATTAATGCTAGAAATCAAACCAATGCAAAAGTTACTTCACTGGTGCTTCAAAAGCAACATACTCTAAATCACTTTTTTATATTAGAGAAGTTACATTTGTTTGTGGAATACAATGAATGTAAGTATCCGAGTATGATCCACAAATGAAAAACTGTTTCAAGAAATACCCTGCACAAGATCAGGAAACTTCTTCATAACTGTATTGGTCAACTGTATATTTCATGCTATATAACCAAAACATTTTCAGTATGCTTTGACATTTTTTTGCTAGTATTAAAAATGCACAAGTTTCTGGAATTAATAATCATCTTACTTGTGTCTGGTAGGTAGATCTTGAAATGCAACGTAAAAGTCCTTGTTTGAAGGAACATTTCCATGGTCTTTAGCAAAAGTCTTTACTGCTCGGCAGAGGTAAGGGTAAACCCTGAAATACAGAAAAAAAGTTCAAACTTTATAGAAGCTATCAAAATGCCTTTGTTGCTTTAGGCTACATCAAAGGCTCGTATAATACAATTCCAGGTTCTGGCTTTTACTGCCACATTATGTAAGAACATACAAAAACTAATCTAAATATGCTAAACACACGATTACTGCATAATAATGTGATTTGCTTTATTGTCTGAAAACAGACTTTTTAAAGTCTCATTTTATGAAAGTTTTACCCTTATATTAAGAAGTAGATCCTCAAAATAAGCCACTGCCTCAATAAAGTATTTTCAGAGCAAGAAGTTCTAGTTTATTCCATATTCCCATACTGACCATCTACCATAAATGCAATTGCCTAGTTAACTAATGGTTTCCAGAGAGGAATCCATTAAGAAATAAGTTTTGATCCAGAAAAAACAAATAAAAATTCTTAAACTTAATTGTTAAGCAGATAAACCTCTCATTTTTTACATATAAGATGTTATGGGCCTGAAACCGCAGCATTGCTCAGCTCTCAGGTAACGTTTACACTTTACCTGTAAAATTCCTCCTGAATAGTGGTAGAGAGCTGCTGATTGAACTGCTCCAAATCTGCAAAGCTTACGATCAGCGTGTTCCGCTCTGGCCGAATCAGTTCTTCAGCATCACGCAAGTATTTGACCTCCCCATCACTGTTCTGGAACCTGAAAATGATTCAGGAAAACGTTTCATGATTATATATCATGCTGCAATTGAATACTTCTTAATTCAGGAGAGAAAGAGGACTGCAGATGTTAAGGAGTGTGCAAGAGAAAGATGGCATCCCAGAGTGCCTGACAAACATCTTTTACAACAACATTTTTCCTCCGCCCCCTCCCCTTGCTACATCCGTTATATCAATGCATTTCATACGGAATTTTATTTAGGGGTTTTGTTTTGTGGGAATTTTATTTATGGGTTTTTGCAAAACGGATTTGTGTTTTGTGTTTGTTTTGTGATGATATTAACAGTTTCCTTACTTGCGGGGTCCCCCAGAGGGGCAAAACATAGGGAGTCAGACATACTAAGATGTAACAATCAAGCCATGAAAGGGATTTTCAACCCCAACTTTGTTAAAAGGGGCCAAGCGCACCCAAAAAAGTCCCGCCGAAAGCTCTCGAGGAAGGGTTTTGCCAGTCAAGCATACCTGTCCGCACCTGACGGCCGAGCAGCGCCGGGCCCAGGCGACAGGAGAGCTTTCCTGACCGACACACGAGGGACCGGGGGACAGGGCCCTGACA
Organism: Larus michahellis; assembly: GCF_964199755.1. Lineage (NCBI taxonomy): Eukaryota > Metazoa > Chordata > Aves > Charadriiformes > Laridae > Larus > Larus michahellis. The sequence continues at coordinate 53,286,542 of NC_133902.1, forward strand.
GGATCCCGCCCTCGCCAAATGGCGGCCCCCTCAGTGAGGCGCCTGCGGCCCCGCCGCCTCCCGACGGCCCTGCCCGCCCAGCCCGGCCCCTCCTCACTCACTCTTCTAAGAAGTCCTGGAACAGCTTCTGGCACTTCTCCGCCACTTCATCGCGGAGCTGCTGGTGCTGCTGCGCCGCCACCGCGTCCCCCGCCGCCGCCGCCAGGTCCATCCTGCCGCCGCTGCCACCTCAGACCCAGCCCCCAGCCCGGCTCGCGCCACCACGCAGACCACGTGCGCCGCCGCGCCGCCGCACTGGCCAATCGGCGCCCGCCGCCGCGCCGAGCCCCGCCCCGCCAGCCAATCGACGGCCGGCACCCTGCAGAGCCCCGCCGAGCCCCGCCCCGCTGCCCCCTCCCGCCCCCTTCCCTCAGCGGCGTTTTCGCGCCAAAGGCGCGCGGCTGAGGGCGGGGCGCGCGAGGCGGTTGGTGGACAGGAGGTGCGGGCCTCCGGGCCTTGAGGGACTCGCCTTGGGCGAGTAAACCGAGGCAGGTGAGGGCCAGGCCTGTGACCGGCACTGTTGGTAACGGCGCGTTTGCGGGTAGGGTGGCATGAGGTGGTGTTTGCCCAGTCACCTCGGGCTACAAAAATGATGAAGGGACTGGAGCACCTCTCTGATGAGGAAAGGCTGAGAGACCTGCGTCTGTTCAGCCTGGGGAAGAGAAGACTGAGAGGGAATTTCATCAAAGCTTATCAATATCTAAAGAGCTGGTGTGAAGAGAATGGGGCTCTTTTCAGTTGTGCCCAGTGACGTGACAAGGAGCAACGGGCACAAACTGGAGCACAGGAAATTCCATCTCAACATGAGGAAAAACTTTGAGGGTGACAGAGCACTGGAACAGGCTGCCCAGAGAGGTGGTGGAGTCTCCTCTGGAGGTGCTCAAAACCCACCTGGATGCGTTCCTGTCCACCCTGCTCTGGCAGGGGGTTGGGCTAGATGATCTCTGAAGGTCCCTTCCAACTCTGACCATCCTGGGATCCTGTGAAGTGATGCCGTGGCTGACAGCTGTTACGGAACAGCAGCTGGTGGCATGCGATGCCTGCCAGCAGGAACCGTTTCAATACCTATGAAGCATTGCTTAGAATCGCTCCGCCACCTGCGAAGTCATTAATCTCTGCCTAAACTGGTGATTTTGCTGTAATTAAGGCAGCTAAGGGCTGAGTCTTTCAGTTCGGAGCCCCTTTACAAAGTGCTAGCATCACAGGCTCCCTGCAGGAGCCTTATTTCGTGTTACAGCATGCCTGCCACATTGTGAACACACTCTTAATTGCAAAATGGTAAAGGCAATTTGGTGTTTTTTTGGGTGCAATAAGATTCAGCTCTGCACGGTTCACTCCACTGCAGAGGTCAGAGCAGACGTTCTGGCTGGGTTAGTCTTTTTTGAAAGTTGGTATTATTTTAATGCAGATCATTGTGCTTTGGTACATAATTACAGCTTTTTGAGGGTTGGGGTTTTTTTTCTTCTTTTGAAGATGGCTAAGGGCTAAAGAGGTGGCAAAGTAGCAGAAAAACTGCTCAACTGTTTACAATTTATCCTATGCTTACATGCTCTTTTAATTCTAAAGAAAATTAAGAAAACATTAGAACTAACTTCATAACTTTAAAAAAACTTGCAGTGAATAAACTCTATTTTACGAGATCATACTAGCAAAAATGTGCACAAGTGCAAGTTGTTTGTGAGGCTTGTTTATTTTAAAAGAAATAATAACTCACCCTAGATAATTTCTGCTGGTTTTTGATAATTTCTCTCTACCAAAAAAAAAAAATGAGATGTATTGGAACCCCAGTATGAATTGGCATCCAACCCCTTCCAACAAAGCAGTGCGCCACGATGGATACTGTGTTCTATTTCCTACAGGAAAGATGAGGAGGGACTCTTTATCAGGGAGTGTAGTGATAAGACAAGGCATAATGATTTTAAACTGAAATAGGAGAGATTTAGATTAGATATTAGGAAGAAATCCTTTACTGTGAGGGTGGTGAGACACTGGAACAGGCTGCCCAGGGAAGTTGTGGCTGCCCCATCCCTGGAGGTGTTCAAGGCCAGGCTGGATGGGGCTTTGAGCAACCTGCTTTAGTGGGAGGTGTCCCTGCCCGTGGCAGGGGGGTTGGAACTAGATGATCTTTAAGGTCCCTTCCAACTCTAACCGTTCTATGATACTCCTCCACCCCCGTGGCAGCAGACTGCAGGCCACAGTTTGTGCTCACATGGAGGGGTGTCCAATGCACCCGGGACTGACTGGCCTGGGGTGGATGCACAGTTTTCCTGCTTTTACTCTTCCTTTCCTCTTCCCTGACCCCCATGGCAGGGAGCACGCAGCTGTGTGGTGTTAACCCCCACCAGGTGTGTGCCACCATGGGGAACCAGTCCTGTGCTTGGCTGCCAAAAGAACAGCCCGAGCCCTCTTTCCTGCTGGGCAGATTCAGAGAGCTCAGGGAACACAGATGGGTTTCACAGGAAAATGTTTTAGTTAAACTGCAGAAGCAAGCTGGAGCTTTGTGTTGTTTGTTTTGAGCAGATGACTCCCTGGCTATTCTTACCAATATCCTTTTTAGTTCCTTAGTTAAAAAAAAAAATTGTGCAATTGTAATTACCATCTGTATATCATGAAAGAAAAAAAAAATAGAAAACATTTTAACTGGTGGGGAAGCAGCAGCAATTGTGGACTCTGTGTAAAATGCTAAACTTTCTGCGAGTTATTGGAAATAAAGGACTACACAGGTTTGATTTTTCCAGAACTACGAAACCAGAGTCGCTACCTATCAAAGCAACATAAAGTTCTGAAATTACTATCTGCAAAGTTTCAAAGTAAGTTCTAACAACGCGCAGCCCCCACTAAAGTATCCTGTTAAGATGACATTTAGGACAAATGCATTTTGATTTATGATCATAATTATTTTCGGTTAGCTAAGAGAAACTGCATGAAAGGATTCTGCATACAAAGAAATCAGGGTCTCCATCCAAATTCTTGTTCTTGTGCAGCCACTGTGAATAAATCAAACTACAACGTGAGCTTGAATAACTCTTAACAGAATTAGGATAAGCACAGTTGTTCCAGGAATGTATGCGCAAAACTTGCTGCCAAATCTAGAGCAAGAAACATAGTTCTCAGAGTAATTTTTTTGTTGGTGTGAAATCTAAGTCAGTAATTTTACTCCTTATTAGAAGGATGCACTTGCAATGTGGAATACATTACCAGTTCCACATGAACAAAAGTAATTAAATAAAAATTCATTCCAGTTGGCTTAGCTGAGTAAACAACTGTTTTGAAACCTGGATTCTTGAGTAGTAAATCTGTGATGATAAGCTGTGTTTATAACCCACTTAGCTTTGTAAACTAAAACTGGGTACACTGTAAGATTTTAAAGTTAATAATTTGGGGAAGATTCCACAGTAAATTAATTACAACAGACTCATAAGCAAAGCTGCAAAGTTATTGCTTGAATTATGTGACTTCTAAGCAAAGTTTAACTTTTACATTTCCAGTACTTTACCTTACTGACCTTTCGTATGATTGTTTTCTAATGGAGAACCTTGTCACAAAACATTAAAATTAAGTCTTGTTCAATGGCAGCTGCAAAAGATGATTTGCCCTTTTGTGAAATTCTACACAATTTATACACAGCCTCACTGACCTTTCTGTAGCATAACTGATATGTGACTTCTCTGACATTTAAAAATCAAGGTACCAACAATAACAGTCTGACTGAACCATACCTCCTATTGAAAGCTCTTTATCATGTAAAATGTTAAGCAAAAATTAAGTGAGGAATTACAAATACATATGAATATTAGAGTAACTCTACTGCAGTGCCCAAGGAAGGAATTTAATCCTTTGCTCTTTGGCATCCACACTTAAAAAAATGTTTTAAATTTGAAAAACAACTATCAGGTGCAGTCCATAAAAGGAAGTTTCAAATACACTGGTTCCTCTGCAAATGCAGGGCATGTCCTTTGGGTTGGAAGGAGGAGGAAGAGAAGTAGCTCTGTACACCACTGTAAATTGAGGAGGTTGAAGTAGGCGATTCATTTGAGAAAAAGGATGTCTACAAAGATTTTTAGAAGTTCTCTGACTTAACAGAAACATCAAATTTCTCTAAATGTACAACAGTTGGGCTGTTCACAGCATTTATAAATGAAAAAAACCTGAAATAGGCTGGCTTGCATTATTTACTTCTCTTTCATTGGCAATAGATACATGAAATCCTTCCTGATTTGTTTTATTTGTTATCCTAGAGGCTGGGTCAGGCAGGAAAACACAATCTGCTCTAAAACTCACCGTCCATTCATTTTCTGAGAATATTATATATCCCTTGTGTATTCCATGAGTGTGTGTAACCTTCAATCCGTTCTCCAATAGTAACATAAAATAAAGAACAGGACTATGGTTCGTATACAACCTTTTAAAAAAAGGAAGAAGAGAGAAAGAAAATAAATTTAACATTTGGGCAGTTATTGCATCATTAAAAAATCCCCAAACCCTTATTGATTCATTATTATCTCGTGAGGATACAAAGCAAAAACCAGAAGCACAGATATTGTATCTAATTTACTTTGAGAGTTTTATTGCAATCTATTTTCACAATTTCATATGAAGACTTTTTGTTAATAATGTTCTTCTCATCTGCTTCTCTACCTGACGCTCATGTAAGTTAACAATTGGATGGTTTCCTCCTGATTTTTAAATTGCAAGCATCCAGTTATTTTAGCTTTGAGCCAATTCTGTACTTCAGAATATTCAATCTTGCTGACATAAGTTAAAAATGCAGAATTCTTATTGCATAATTTATTAAAATGTTTAGAAACATGATACAATTCAATGTGACACTGGAATACTAACTCAAAGTATCACATTTTCATTAAAAATGTGCACAGTTGCCAATACAAAGAGTCTTGATCTGTTAAAATATTTTCTTTTAAATAAACAGCTAAGGATAAAAAAAAATTATTGTGGCACTTCAGTAAATGAGATTTTCCTTTTTTTTATTGCATATTATAATGCTCAAATCAACACACGTTCATTACAGGGGATATGCTTGCAATCGTATCTTATTTGCAGGGCAAATCATCTCAAACTTTCAAAAGCAGCTCATGTCAGGGTGTCAGTCGTTTGGGATCCCGTGGGAACATGGAGGTCTGACGAACGTTATGCAGCCCCAGGTACAGCATGGTTACTCTTTCCAGCCCTACAACAAATGAAAAAACCCCATCAGTATAGTCTGCCTTTTGTTCAAAACTCTTTAAGAAGCTAAAGGTACTTTATACCTACAGGCAGCCTCACGCAGTAGTGTGACCAAAGACTGATGCGCATGCATTAGCACATCCAACTACAGAAAGGAGCTAGAACCAGAAATTACGGATTTTACGTACAGTGCTTTCTGCCACGATACAGGCTTCATCTGGAACACGTATCAATAAGCAATGGTACTCGAGACTCAACCCTGCTCTGAATCGCTTCAGACTCTCAAGAAAGATGGTGTAGAAAATTGAAATGGGAAGCGGGTAATGGGGAGAACTGTACCTTGAATACAGTAACAGAATTATAATCCAAACCAGCCTTAACAGATTCAGAGGCGTTAAGTGCTATAAGCAACTACAGTAAAAAATAGGGAAGTTCATCCCAAGCCGTATGCAGTACGAAAATGTAGATTCAGCAATACGTACCCATGTAACTATCTACTGATATCTTTATGATAATGAATATTTCAATGGTCATTATGTTCTTTCTTCCTGAACTCTTAGAGGTTATGTGTGTACTGTGGAACATGGAAGGATCTCCTAATCCACTGGGCTACATACGCACCCCAGCCCTGCGGAGATGAAACCCAGATGCATACTAGTTTTCACGCACTGCCCTCCTAGGTTAAGGTTTCCATCTGAAACAGCCGGTTTTATTATCCCTGCATCTCCTGTTTGGCTGGTATGCAGAAAAGATGTAGCTTCAGCTTCCTTGATGTCAGTTCTGACTGGCCTAAATGATTTTGGACCATCTGCAAATGCTGCATCTCTGCTGCTCACAAGTACTGCACGATCATCCACGCTTACATCTTGTAGGTATTTCAAAACAGTTGTCTCAATAGCATATCGCAGATCTAATGCATTTACTGAAGGCATACTTATGATTTTGTTCTGAGAACACGCTGAGAATGTACTAAATATACTTCACAAAAGTAAGGCAAGCACAGAAAGACCAAATCAAAGAAGTCACGTTTATTGAACAGGACCTACAAAGTCTCCTACTACCATACGCATGAACATATTTCATCCTGCTAATGAAAGCAATGTGCATAACTATAAATTGTTATCATTAAGATGCCTAAAATCTTTTTTTTCATTTTAATATGTAAAATACTCACACCCAAGACACGAAGCCTCAGCACCTTCAATGAAGCAATTAGCATCAGCCAAACCGATCAGTGACATTCAGTCAAATCACTGAACAAGACAGAAGCAATCCCTTCTCCTCACTGCAGAACAGCTTCATCAAATGCACTAAGAGACCAGTGCCTTCTGGTATTAGTAGGCTATGATAAATCCATACATAATACAGTATTTTCTTGCCTCCTTACATTTTCCTCATTGGTCAAATTTAAAAGTGATGTGCCTGGCTAATAAAGCAGCATTTCTTCTTCTTTCACCTACTTTTTAAACTTGCCAGACTGTGCCATTAATATTTTGCCTATTTATTTTATGATAATGATTACATTTTAGCTTTAGATACATAGAGCCCCACTCATTTACCTAACAAGGCTACTACTCTGAATTTTACATTGAACCCTGCTTGAGACTGAGCAGTTTAAATTAAGCTCAGGCTAACACAGAACAAAATAAAATACAGATACTTACCTATTCCACCACCTGCGTGTGGAGGTGCACCAAAACGAAAGGAATCGATATAAGCCTTTATTTTCTCCAAATCTAGAGAGGAAAAGATACGTTTCTGACTTGCTCAGTGAACCCCAAGCCAAACATACAAACGACTAGACAACTGCAAACACAACAAAAAAATTACGAATTTAACTTACATACTAACAGTGGGGATTTACTCATTAAACGTATAAATTATCCAGGAGTATCTAGAAATTATGACTATAACAGTTTTGTTTTATAACTTTGTTAATAACTTAATCAGGGAAGAAATTTGAGAATTGAGTAAGAGCTAGGCCCAACTGTTTATTGCAACTTACGGAAAATGGTGACTTCTTGAATAAACTGCAGTGAGAAAGCAAAGATTTAGCAACTATTTTTCCATCTTGCTACAGTGGGAGCTACTCCTTTTTTGCTACTGCCTACCTGCCACTTCACTTGGCCATTCACTGAAAGTATAAATTTAATCTACATTTTACTCTTGGGTTCTCCACCTGATTTACTCTTTTACCCTTCTATAATTAGCTGGCCTTGTCCCCGCTGAGTCTTTTGGGTTTTTTTAAATTTCACCAAGGGAGACTTCTTATTTGCTCTCAGTTCAGTGTTTAAGAAAGACAGTCAACCAAGACTCTGCTAGAGTACTCTGTAAAGAGAGTACAGAGAGGCAGAACTGAATGAGACTTGTTTGTCTACCCTCACTCTGTTGAAGGTATTTCCTGCATTACATTCTCTAAAGTCCTCGGAAACAATTCCTTTTCATCAAGGTGTTGCTGGGAAACCAACTAGTTTCTTAATACCACCACTCTAGATTAAAATGGTTAAACAGAATTAGATGAATTAGCATTAAGAATGAAACAGTACTGTGAGTCTGCCACATAACAAATTCTGCCCCAAATTCTTCCTCTTAAGGAAAGAAATGCAATCATGATTTATATTCTTTTAAATTCAGCTTCATCTTGTTTGACTTATTACCGATGCCGTGATGCTGTGCTCTTTCTGTCAGCAGCTGAGGATCGTGAATTCTCTGAGCTCCAGACAAGATCTCTTCCCCTCTCATGAACATATCATAAGAGTTGGAGTTTTTCTGGAAAAACAAAGATGAGTTTGTTTCCTACCTACAGTTGCTCCATCCTTAGATGGCACATATATGCCTCTCGATAGCTTCACTTATGAGATCCAAAGCTGTGCAGTAGGAATACAACGTATTTGCAGTCTGCCCGGGAATTACAGCCCTTTGGCTCCTCTAATTAGATTGGAGTTGATTTAAAAAACAAGTTCATCCAAACACCCTTTGAAAAAACATTACACTTGCATAGAGTTATCCCAGCAAAAGATGCTCTAAGGATATTTACCCTGGATTTAGGAATAAACTGGGGAATTTCTAACATTGTAAAAAAGCCTGTTTTCTGTTACAGTGTCTGTTGCCCTGGAAGAATGTTTTTGCCTCTTTTCAGCGATGGCAGCAGTGCTATGACCATGGAGATCTCTTCATAAAGCTCTCCCAATTTTAGCTAGATTTGTTTCTTTCTGGTATGTTTTCACCAGTGAAAAGTAACTGTAAACATTTTACAAGTCACGTAACACAGATCTAATCTTGTTATCGGAATTTTAATTATAACAGCAGATCATATAAATATAGCTTATCTATTATTTTGTCAAGTTATCCCTACATGGAATAATTTAAACTACAAAAAAACCCCATAGACAACAACAAAGAATTTTACTTACAGGGTTTACTGGGTCTGGCATTGTATAAAAAGGCCTCACAGCAAGAGGATATTTGTCAAGAATATAGAAGTCCGTGTCATACTGAAAGAAGGTAATTTAAAACAGTTAATACAACAGAAAATAATGTAAAGAACAAATTAAAGAGGAAGACCCAACCAGTGAATCTGTGAAATATAATAAAAAAAGATCTCCCTATAACTTTCCACAAATTTCATAGCATTATCTTAAAGAATAAGTTATCGATACAAGTGGTGTACTATTTTTCAGTTTTCCAATACTACTTCTAGTGTAAACTTACAAATGTTTAGAAGCAAAATGTCTTGCTGTAGTAACAGGTACTTATTTTTTTTGCCAAAGATCTCATCTCCTCCTATAGATTTAGTAAGAATCTGGTTTGTTTTGTTTGGGTTTTTTTAATTATCGTAAGAACTGGTTTTGGAATGTACTATCCTGTTTGATGTACTCAGTGTAACAGATGATAGAAGTAAATATAAAAGATTGAAAATGGTTTGAAACAGCTTATTAATGACAAAGACAAAACTGTCAGTAGATTAAATAACCAGCAGCAAAATGGGAATGGAGTCAGATAATTAAAAAATGCTTATGCTAATCACAAACTTTTCACAATTTCTGCATGTTTTGAGATACTGTATTCTCAATCAGCGTGTAAAAAGTTGTTTTACGTGAAGCAGCCATTTATACCAACCCAATGGCTGCACAACATCAGGTTTCACATTCAATGACAAACTTATTTATTCTAAAATAATTGTTACCTTTTCCTTTACCAGGCGTCCCAGGAGCTTTTCATTAGGTGTGCTGAAAAAGATTATCACAATTAAAATTAAGTGATTTAAACTTGTACTGATTATATAGTTCATAAAGCTAAAAAGATTTCAAGTAACAGATCTGCTACATCCTATCCTTTATAAAATCTAGTACTTGTTTCTGAATGTTTTGGATTGCGCAGACAGAAATTTCAGAAATAAACTGTATTTATTTCTGTTCCTAAATATTTCATATTGGTCCTAGAAATCCCTTAAATTAACTGATACCTAAAGATATTCTTGCTCTTAGTATAACTACTTCCTAGTCACCATATTCCGCTTACTGAAGAATTGTGTACTCTATTTCCTTTGGCAGACACCTTGTGCAGAAACACCATTAAGCTGTTGCTGAGGAAATTACTTTGCTCTATCAAACTCTTACAATTGAAACTTCTGTGACGCACAGATCGTTTAACTGTAAAATCACACATTATCATAATGGCACTGGATATATTATGGGAAAGAACAGAAATGGTTTAATTTATTAAGTGTCTGTAGAAAAGTTCACATATAATTAGTTAAATAAACCCATCTTTCAGTAAATCAATGGGAATGCAATGACGATCGCTTACTCATTTGCCTGAGAGGTGGAAAGAAGAAATGGGAAGGTGTTACTGAAAAGAAAGACCTTAAGACTGAAGAATATTTTTGTTTAATCCTATTCAAAGACAAGTGACAATTCACATGAAGGACTGCAATTGTTAGAAAAACAAATGCTTCTTATCCTTAGAAGGTTCAAGTTACTCTCATTTTATGTTGTAAGTTATTTCCTTTTGGATTTCAGAGTGTGCATTTATAGTCTACGTTAGAAGAAAGGACTTTTTCATATCCATTCATTTATTTGTCAAGAGGTCTGGATATGAGTACTGTTTATTCCTCTAAAAGCTTGCGGTTCCTTCTTGAGGGCTGTCAGTTGCACAGTACAAAACTGACACTTTACTACCACTTTCTCAAGAGTCTGACACGTTTGTGTACTGACAAAGTACCTCAGATCTTCTTCATCACCCATCTCAACACCAGCCTCTCTAAGCATGGCCACAGCTTCGCGGTATTCCAGCCTCAGAGTTGGCTCCAAAAACTTAAATGGCTCACACGGGAACTGTTTGTTCACTGTCTGAATTTCGGTTTGGAATCTATATAGGAGGAAACAAGAACAGAAGCAAAATACAAAACAATCAGGAAATGTACTCTTCTTGCAATGATTTTGCCATGGCAATACAATTGTGCCACAAGAGGTCCCTCTTGCAACACAAAAAACTATTCTAAAGCCACTTCTGGAGAAATCCTGTACAATCCTAATGAAATGTTTCATGTAAGTTAATGCATCTACTTCAGTGATATACATGTTAATATTTTACTATTACTTCTGTTTTATTGCTTTTGTAAGAAATAATTGACTAGGTCAAATTTTCACAGTAAAGACATCAAGAAATCATCCCTTTGATTTGTAATATTTACCTAGGTTCTTCTTTGATTTGACTAATATCCTATTTCAAATATAAAAGAGAAATTTCCTTCTAGACAGATGAAAAGATTTGCATTTCTGCTGGCAAGATGGTCTAATTCGTAAGCAAATGAAAACCACTTCCTAAAGTTCTGGCCTGGCTTTTTAATGAATTAGACTGCGAATAATGGAAAATAATCTTTGCAGCTTTCATGGCAGAGATGCAGGCTGTTACAATAAATTTGGTTCAGGAAAACTTTCTTAGATAGTTAAGATTAATTTCAAAATATTACAATCAGTCTACCCATAGCGTCACAAAAAGAAGGACATTTTAAATTAATGATGGATCATTTCTATTAGGAATTCCATTCAACAGTAAACAAGTGCTCTCAGTGCAAGCTAGCAGACTCTAGGAGATGCAACTTGGGCTAAAGATCAACAGTTTGCTGGCCTATGGCTTGAATGAACTTTAAAAGCCAGGCACAAAGAAATAGTTAAGAGAAAAGCAAAAATGTTTGTTTTGAAGTTCTGTTGCAAATCAGATTACTAACGCTTATCAGACAAGCTGAGGATAAAATGCTCACCCATTTCATACCACAGTGCCAGAGATCTCAAACAAACGAAGTTGCTCATGAAATGGAAAATGCTCTCATTACCTTTCCTGAAGTCCCTTGAATATCTGCACCAAGGTATCTGCAATCTCATCTACCACTTCATGATAGTGATAGTTAAAAGCCATTTCAATATCCAGACCAACAAACTCAGTCAGGTGTCTGTGTGTATTGGAGTCCTCAGCTCTAAATACTGTAAAATTAAACAACAGAAATACTAACTGACCTGAAACTATCATTCGATTTTGAAAAATAACACTGACAATCAATCGCATCAGCATATGGATCAGGCAGACAATGTTGTCTTTAGACACGACAATTCTCACTGAAAAACAAAAAGAAAACTATCTCCCTCAGAGCATTATTTGTAACAACAGGGACAGCATTATTGTAGCTGTGGTGCTCAAAGGATACAAGACAGACAAGACTTGTAGAGAGGCCGTACCTCTTGTTAGACCAACCGACAGAAGTGGAAAAAACAGACAAGCTTTCAGGCACACCAGAACTTTCAGATTTGAAAACCACCTTTTTCAGAGGAAATGGACTTGTGCACGTGTGTGTGTTCTGGGTGATTTTTTTTTTCATATATATGAGTCTAATATAAACATGTCTTCCTATAAACCATGACTCATTTGTCAGCAATTAACAAGAAATTTAAGATCTTCTGAATCACTTGCATTTTTTTTTTTATTTTATAAGCTGTTACTGACTTGTTTTCCAGCATTTCCACCTTATCTTTAAACCTGTCTTTGAGGTCTTAGAAAAAAAAAATTCTGTATTACCACCTAAAGAGGCCATGTTCTATCAGCTTTTGAGAAAGAGAGAGCATGAGACTGGAAATTATTAATTTTTTATTGTTTACTGACAGCCCAGTTAAAAGTATGCATTTTCTAAATCAAGTTGTTTGGTGCATAGACAAAAGCAAGGGATAAGTATATGATAATATGCAATCTGATGTACATAAAACCTAGCTTGCCTGTTTTAACTGCTTTCTGCTGGGCAACTAAAGACAACTAGGCAACTACTGGGCACGGTTAACAGGAAACCATGGCTTCAGTAATCTCAGTGTTGTTCCATGTTTTACTAACTTCATCATATTATCAATTTCCAATCCAACTCAATTCTTTCTCCTCACAGGTAACAACAGACACTGGAGAAGGGTACTCAGCCCTTACTTTAGCATCTTAGTTTTGTTCCAGCAACTTCTCTGTTGACTTTACTCTCATTAGTCGCCCCAACTGAAATTTGTGTTTGGTAAGTGAAACTGTATTAAGTGAAACCATCCAAAGCTTTCAGCGTGCGTGTTATCTTATTTGTACCACAGCTGCTAAAAGCCATCACTGCACACTTCAGACTTCGGATAATCCAACGCTTTTCTTACCTGGTCCAACGCAGAAAACCTTTTCAAAGTCAGCACATATACACATCTGCTTGTACAGCTGTGGGGACTGAGCCAGGTAGGCACTGCTTTTGAAGTATGATACAGTAAACACATTGGCTCCTCCTTCACTGGCAGCTGAAAAGCAAATGCTTGCAGTAATTATTAAAATAAAAATGTGAAAAATAAATCAGAGGTACAACAATAGACTATTGCTCTTACATTTAGAGATCAGAAGGAGATTTTTCTTCAAAGCGTATTTCCATTAACGCTAAGGGAAGTTTTGCAGCTCTGTTTAAAACGTTACTATTCCCAGCTGCCCCTCACTTTTGAGAGGTAACGGCAGAGAATAGATGCTTGTACCACCACATCTACTTGCAGTCCAACATTTCTGTGGAAACCAATCTTTATCAGTGATGTAGGCTTCCAGGGGTTAAGTGCAGAGGATGAGATGAAAATGCATATCCTGTTTTGCCAAGACCATCCTCTCTAACTGAAGGCATAAATATCTCTCAGAGCCAAAACTAGATTTACCAGAGGACAGTTACCAAAGGTATACAGCTTTTTCTCAGTTTGAGGCAGTTTTCACAGGAGGTTACCTTGAGAGAATAGGAACCAAGAGCACATGCATTTCAATCCCTCACTGCAAACTGCCTACCAAACTATCAGCTGAGTCACTTTACCTTTCCATTTCCCAGTGTGGGATATGAGAGTTACAGTTGCCTAACTTGCTAACAAAAGCATGCCAGAGAGAAAGATTGGTTAATAATCTTTGAAAGTTCTAATGCTAAGTTAACTCTAAGCAAAGTACTTATTATTATTATTACTAACCATTCCACTGAGATTAATGTTTCTTTTCTCTCATTACTGCTACTGCCAATGAAATTCAGTGAATATTTACAGGGTTTTTTTTTAATACAGATAACTTCTAAAATCTCAAATCCTAGAACAGCTACCATATTTAAATTTGAAGTTTAGTAAGGATTACATCGCCTTAACTTAGTTATTTTTACAAAATATGATCTCATTCAAACAATAGGATGCTTGCTTGCTTGCTTTCAATGGTACACTGCGCAGTAAGAATAGCACACTTCCTCAAAGGTCCTACATAAATAAACTACTTGGGAGTCTTTAGTACTTCATGCTGTTTCAACTGTCTCTGTAGGAAAAAAAGTTATTTAATCTTATAGTTCAATGATACTTTCCATGTTGAAAGAATAGTTGCTTACATGTATTTTGTTAAAAATCCCTTTTTATCTCAGTCAAGAGCTGTCTTCAAAAATATAAAGCCAGAAGTATAAAATTCAGTAAGCAAAATGTAGGCATATAATGAATGCACATAGAGTGAGAATAATACAAATATTCTGCCCTACATTTTCCATGCCGTATGTCTTAGTGACCTCAAGAAAACCTCAAACACCAGTAAGACAGAAGAAAAGCATCCATCTGTACATCAAGTAATTTGACTTTTGAAAACAATACAACAGAACTAGAAATAAAATCTATGTTTACAGACTTTTAGTCAGGCTGCAGTTGTTATGCCACACTTTCAGAAAAATGACCTGCCACCTTCTATTCAGCCATACGCTCATTGCTAAAAAAGTGACATACTGTATATAATGGCATCATCTTTTATACCATGATAGGTTTGTTGTAACTTCTTTATGATGGAAGCTGCTTTTAATCTAAATTAGAGTGGAGGTTTTTTTGATACAGGGAATGGAACTGGCAGTGCTCAACATTCAGAACATTGATTTGAAGAACAATGCATATGATCAGACATCTGTATTTAACCAAATTAAAACCTTAAATGAACTGTAGAGTACATAAATCAGGTATATATAATATTTGCCTTCTTATTCTTTTAGCATCCAAAGCCAGGAGAAGAGTAAGAACAACTTTTGATACCTGCTAGAAGAAGTTTGCTATGCTGCATCTAAATTAGAAATAGAACTTCATCTTTTTTTGAATAAAAATCTACTACATTTTTGGCCGATAGGTATGCTGAGCAACTGGAAAAGAAGCAGACCTGTAGCTGCTGGGTCACACATACAATACCTGAAATGATTTTGGGAGTCTGAATTTCCACAAATCCCTTGCGAATAAGAGTTTCTCGGAAAAGCTGACAAATACCAGACTGAAGGCAGAAGATTGCCTGGCTAGTGGAGGTCTATAAGAAGAAGATAAAATAATGAATCCTAAGTTAGTTTTTCCTGACTCTGTTACTTTTTCTGGACAGCTGGATGGATGAATCTCTTCTCTTAGGAACACTTGCTTATTGTATTTGCCTAAACAGAGAAAAGTGCAAATCGGTGATTGTTTATTACACAAAAAGAAACAGCAAAGGAAACAAGAGAAACTCCTTGTTCCAATTTATGGCATATTCAGTTATAAAAGAGGCACTATGGTCAATTCTACATTTAAAGAATCACTGATTTATGAGATATGCTTCTGCAAATAAAGGTTTTATAGTAAGAAATTTAATAAAACCACTAAACCTATTAAAAAGCTTTCAGCACACTGAACTAGAACGGCCGCAGTAACATACAGTGCATGATAAAAGCAAAGCCCTAAATAACCTAGTAAGACAGAAATATTTGTTTCTATTAAAGACTACCAAATACAATGTTTTTCATGCAAAAAAACAGCCACTTGTTAACCATGTACAACGCTGCCACAAAAACATCTCAAAACCAAGGTCTAACCTCCCAGCTTTTAAAACAGTTCACATAACAACTGATCATATCAACTGCAGTTCTTCTGTCTTTTCAAAATTTACTCCAAAAGTAAATTTAGCTGAAAAGCTGAAAACAAAAGTAGATTTAGCTGAATTGATCATCTTCATCATTTTGTTTATGTACGTGACACAGTTAAGGCATTAGCTGGTTAGCAAATACCTACACTCTTAACACTCTTGGGCTTTAGTGCGAAGAAAAAAAAACCCTTAGTGAATGCTGAAAACACTGTGATATGTCAACACCGAACCCATATCTGATTTTGTGCCTGCAGCGTTTAGACCTGACAGTTAGCAACCTAGAAGCGTATATAAAACCTAACGAATTCTTGCAAACAACAAAGAGAACGGTTCTTTACGACAAACTGCGTCATAGCACTGTTTACTTCTCCTTTCTGAAAGGTACCCAACTTTTCAGTTAGACTAAGAAGAGCCTTGTGGGCTTTTTCACATGACTCCTACCAAACCACAAAACAAAAAACCCCCAACCAAAACAAATTATCTAAGCACCCAAATTTAGACAGTCAGTCAGTAGATATGCTGAAATAAAGCTACGTCCATCATCTCTGCAAGATAAAGATATCACTTCACTGAAAAAATAAACGAGAAAACTGTAATAATACTGCAGATCTGCAGTAATTTGGAGTTACTTGCAATTTTAGCTGACCGATAACATATCTCAGGAGTGTAAGTGGTTGAGACTAGTACATAATAGCTAGCAGCTCTCACTGTCTGATAGCATTAACCACAGTCGCTACTCCCACTACTTTCAAAATGAAGGAAATGAGGTTTTGAGCAACAGTTACAAAAGTACCCTCAAAACTTTTTCACCTTTTTTACGTGGGTCTCCCAGAATCAGACATATGCTAAGACTTCGCCTGAGTTCTGGGCATAATTTGGCAGTGTTACAACAAAGCACTACAATGATTCAAAGAGATATTTTATTTTATTATTTTTTTTCTTAACCATCTCCTACTTAGAAGGTGAAAGACATTTTCCAAGAGATGACAACTTAAACAGTCACATTTGGGCTTACCAACACAGTTTTGATAAACTGGACAAATTTCTAAAAATGCTAAGAGATAAAATGTGTGACATTTATTTAAAGCGGGATGGTAACAACGCCTCTCCTACCCTTCAGATGAACCATCACCAGTTTCATGCCAGAGCAGGTAAGAATGCAGTTCTAAATCATACAGTCCTAGGAAAAGGAAAAATGGTTGCTAAACCCAATCTGAAAGCAATTGCTTGGTCTGACCTAAAAGCAAGCACAGAAGCACAGCCAGTTAATAATGAACACAGTTCTCCACTAACAACAGTAACAGGTAGTAACTCCTCCTGGTTTTAGTGAGGATGCAGAGCAAAGACTCTGTCTTCCTAATCCCATTGATAATGATAAATTATGCTTAAAAAGTAGTATTTATGAAAGCAGCCAAATTCACAGATCTGGATACTGAAGCTTTTATTTAACTACAGACCAAGGAAAGAACAAGCAGCAATTCTCAAATTAGATCTGACAAGACCACTCTCCTTTCTACCTAAGGTAGCTGAATTGCAGTGCCCATCCATTCAGAGACTGCCAACAAGGATAACTGTTGAGAATTTGTGACGCTGCAGTCTCCTTGTAAGAATTAAACAGGCCAGCAAGACATTTGAGATAACCTCCTAAAGAACTGCAACCGCCAACGTGCAGTGGAGTCAAATGGGTGACCTCAAAAAGTTTTATGTGCCACTACAACTTTCCAAAGATTTTAAAGATGATTCTGTATCTACACATGGACCAAAACTTTTCAGATTTAATTACATCCTTTGCATTGGTATAATGTTTAGGACAAAAAGAGAGTGAATTTATCTGAAAATAATTTAAGCTGCTGTCTTGTCTTTATCTGAGATGCTGGTATGTATATTACCCCATTTGGTACAATGGTAGGTAACAGTTACCATTTGAGCTATCACACTTGGGTACAACACAGCAAACTAAAGACAGAGACAGCTGTCAGAATGAATTAATTTTTACTTTTGCCTTAAAAAAGATTTTGCCATGGCATTCTTTTCCTTTTATGCTAATAGGAACTCTTCCACATACATACTGACAAAGTATCTTACTTGAGACTATGGCAAAGCCAGTAAATATTCCTTCAAGAGTTAAGCAGAAACAGAAACAAACTTAAGTCACTTAAATGCTGTTGCAGTTAACAGGGTTAATGTTTTAACTTGGTCTGCAGAGTTGATTTTACAAGAAAACTCATTATTTTTAATAATCACCTTTGTTACAGACAGCAGAAAAAATGTTTTAGCTAACAATGCTGAAATATGAGTTTCGGTCAGAACCTCACTCTAATTTACCTGTGTGTTTATTATTTAACGCCACAAAGGAAAATATTAATAATAATAGAACAGAGCATATTTTACCACTATAAGCAAGATTATAAGAACAATTATCACATTACGTTCAGCACAAACTGCAGTGTGTCATCTCAAACCAGGACGCAGTTAGAATAATGGCTGCGTGCGTGTTGCCAGAGACCAACAAATGTGTTTCCACAGAATTGAGGGCAGTTAACACCTCATGTGATCATATCTCAAAGAGGTGCGACTGAGGCACAGACCTGCAAAGCTGCGAACTTTTCTTTTTACTCTCAGATCAGCCGTACAATTTGTTCCACGCTCACCTCAGTTTTGCTTTTCTGTTTGCCTGCTATAACTACCCATCTTCCACCACGAACAATCACTAAATACACAAAGTAGGCTAGATAAAAAGGGAAAATAATGTATTCAATATTCTTTTAAGTAATATACACTATTTTAAATAATGCAAATAATTTTCCAATTCCTGTACTATATATATGAGAAATGAAGGTTTTGCTAGGAAATAGGATTTATGTTAAATAACAATTTTTTAACCCCAAAGTGACTGAAGTAAAATTTTATTCACATTTCAGTGTTACTTATAGCATAAGAAGATATAAATATGAAGTTTGTGGTCTAAACAACTGGGACTGTGTTAAGTCTTCAGTACCAAATCACTACCCAAATAAAATAAACTGTACACCTGCTTGTTCATTATAGCTTGAATTCAGTCAGGAAAAAACACAGCTTTTGCAATGAGTAAATTGAATTCAACACAATGAAATCAAGCTTGAAGTAATCAAGTATTCTGAAAAAAACTGCATTAAGATCAGTGTACAGTTGGATTATCATATAATATAGTCTGACATCCATAAACTACTAAAAATACAGTTTAATGTTTACGCTCTACCCTGAGCAGTTTAAACAGGATAATATTGACCCTAAAAAGACTATGCTTTGTCTCACTGAGCTGTGCATTAGCAGGCACAATTACAGCACCAGGACTGCAAAATGCATATAATTCAAGTCAAATCTGGACAGATACTGTTAAGATAAAAACCCTGCTGGACATCAAAAATAAGCCAGAGCAAGGACATCAGTCAGGTCCATTGTTAAAACTGGATGAATCTGAACTGATTTTTTCTTCAAAGGAAGACAAACTGAGAAGCAAAACCTAAAAAATCTGTGCTTCACTTGTCTTTCAAGATGAAGATGAACTTCATCGTTCATCTACCACAGATCTTCATGAAATATGGTTTCTGTAGGTGTTTTTACAGACATAGAAAATCTACACATCACTGAATACTTCAGTTAAACTTAAGAACAGCAGAAAAATAAAGATTTTAAAACACAATCAGTGTTCCAGTTGGCCTTTTTTAATTGTTCCGATAAAGGAACAGTAAATCAAACATCTCTAGAATCAACTGGTTCGACTTTCATTAAGCTATCATGAAAAATACTTAGGTCAACAGTGGTTTCCTCATGGTCACCTCTGGTTATGTGAAAGAAAATCTGGTCTAGACAAGGACACTTCTTTCATCTTACCAGCTCTCTTGTCTCTACACCCCCAATTTTTCTAGGCCACAAGTATGTGATCTGCGTTTTATGAGTTAACCCATCAGGAACAGATTCATTCTTCCTCAGTCATCATTCCTTGGAAAGGATTTTTAAAACCTCTCCACCCTAAACAATCACCATTTTCCCTCCACACATCAGAATAACAACTACAGCAATACCTTGCGATCTTGGCATTTACGTACTTCCCACCCCTAACATCAAAATAAACTACTAGATACCTCTGGGAGATCTTTGACAGCAACCAAAATGCAAGGTTGTTAAAAAATACAGTGCACTATTCAGTCTATTTTCACATGTACACACGAATGGAAGTC
This sequence comes from Larus michahellis, assembly GCF_964199755.1. NCBI lineage: Eukaryota > Metazoa > Chordata > Aves > Charadriiformes > Laridae > Larus > Larus michahellis. The sequence goes on from NC_133902.1 coordinate 53,306,410, forward strand.
TTGCAATCTTTGTAGAATACTTTGCACATTCCATCTCCACTAATGTAATTTCCTTATTATTAATTGCACTCCTATTGCATCATAATCGAACTCTCCTTGCTATACATCATAGCTGGATGGAGTGATGCTATTTTTGGAAATCCAGTCCCTTTCACTCATGCAATAACTGAGTTTCACAGCTCCACTTTATCATGATTTGGTCCTATGCAATGAACTCATTGGTTAATCACTACTTAAAATTAGTTAAACTACTTAACTACTTTGAAGACCGTATTTAAATAAAATTAAAAAATAATTTTAGTTACACGCTAAGGACTTTTTTTTAGTCTGAGTCTAGCCAAGATCTATGCATTTAGTTTGTTAAATCTTTCTCCAAAAAAATATTATCTCTGGTTTTGATGTTTGATGACCTCCTTCTTCCTTGAAAAACTGGGGCACTGAGGAAACCAGAACTAGATGGTGCGCATATCTGTGGCTGGACTTCCTCCCACACTTCTAGGAACAGATCATCTCAGCATCTCTGTTGGGACTATTCTATTAACATTTCTTCCCGGCTGCCCATCATTTGCTTTTCCTAGAAGGAAGAGGTAAGGGAGAGCAGACGCTAACAATGGCTTCAGATACCTCTCTGAGCTTTTAACACATCATGTCTTCTAATCCTCCTTAGAACATGCCTACTTACGCACTGCATTTGGAACACTAGGGGCTCTCTGAAGTCCCATTTGTACTACAGCTCCAGTCTATGCAGGCAAATAACTGAAAATCAACTACTACTTTTGGGTTGGTGTTTTTTTCAGTTATTTTGAAGGACAAACTGCCTTCATGTCCCTGCTCTTGTGATTCCGCTGCATGCAGTCTTTATGATGTGCACATACATATATACATACGTATTCTCACTGGGATTTTCTCTTTCTCCATTAAATACCTTTCCTGCTTATTTAGCTCTCCCTTTTAAAAAACAGGCCAAAGTAACACATAATTATGTAGAATCTTCTTTTGCACAAGCAAAGCTCCTGCAGAACAAACAAAGCAAATTTATGAATAGGCTTGAGCCTACTGTTCCACACAGTAAGCTGCTTTTGTTCTGAAACAAATAATGAAAAGTGCAACAGTAAAGGCACACAGAAAGGTGACACAGTCAGAGACAGAAACTTTTCCCGTCCATAGGAGGAAGGCAAGATAGATACCTAAGCCTAATCAAGGGAAAGCTGTGGCCAGATTACATCCAGACACAGGTACATGCAGAGGGCGAAACATAAGGCATTGAAGTACGGAGATTTGACATTTCATCCCTCCATGAATTTTGTAAAGAGTTAACCTGAACTCCTGTTCAGCATGAAATAGCTGTTTAGCCCCACATTGCGGCACCTGTTGGAGCTGCGGAGAAAAACAGCTTCTGCAGAAGGCAGAGTTGAGGTTCAGACCTAGAAACAAGGTGCCAAACATTGCTGAATAAACGATACACCAACAATGGTTGGGACGTATAAGTTAGAAAAGGTTATAGCAGCATCCACTTAGCTCACCAGCTGTACCCTTCAAGCAGAACACTGACAACTAATTTTCTGTTACTGTACTAGCAGAAGTATGTAAGAAGTATTGGGAGAGTCCTGCTGGACTACTGAATGTGTACAGGGATGGAAGAATTTTAGCCCACCCCTTTCTGTTCCATCTCTTATGTATATTCTGGCATTACAGTCTTCCTTCCTTTTCCTATATGCCTTAGGTTTTACCCTGCAGATGCCCTCATCTGAATTACAGCCAAGAATACTTTCATGCCATTACTTTCAGCTAGTATTTTTAACTGTTATTTCCCTTTGTGTTATTATTTCTCTGTTCTGTTTGGAGTTCATGGCTCTTTTCAGTTTATTATACAAGTATTTCATGAATTTAATGGGTTTTCTTAAGTTTCTCTGGAATGCTGTTGAATAATTTTCTTCACCACCAGAAGTTCCAGTAAAACTTGCACTTTGAGCATCCCAGAGTTCTCCCTTCGATTTAGTACACTGCCTTACCACTACCATAAGTCAATGATCATTTAAATGTTTTTCACTTTCAACCATTAGTATAGAATTCTTTTCATCAAAGGCTTAATTTAAGACACAGATGAAGAGACCAATATGATGAGATACTGAGTAACCTGAAAAGTAACCAGGAATTGATGTTGCTCAGTATTATTGAGCATATATTGACATAAGGTCAAGTTAAAAGCAATTAACTTTGGTCCAAGTAAAACAATTTGCAGAAGTAGTTTTAGTTGCTGAAATAAGGAGATCAGATGTTCAAACGCTTTAAGCATCTCAGTGACAGAACTTTTCCAAATTTTCCAATAAATAACTGACTTTTTTGTTTTATTTCTCAGGTCTGTAGAATGATTTACTGAGAAACTGCCATTATCAGAAGGCTGAAGGCAGTACTAGATACACCATAAAAATGAGCTAAGCACACTCTTAATTCAAGGAAAAGTTAATCAAAATTTTATTGTGGAGAGCCAAATATGGGAAAAGACCAGAAAGCCTCATGACAGTATGAACAGTTAGTTACTTACACACTTAGTGTTAGTTGCTGTTGAATTAAAAAAGAAGAACATTTCTGTAAGTGATTTAGTAGATACTTTTTTGCTGCTGATCAGAAAGAGTAAATATTTGGAAGGTTATGAATTCACAGATGTCTGTGCCTCTACGACTTGGATGAAGAAAGATGTTTCAGAAAAAAAAAGATATTAATGCTGTGGAAGAAACAAAGAGAATGAGATTGGTATCATGGCCTGGTACAATTTCATTTGCGAGACACGCATTGCAGCACCTCAATTACACGTTAAATTCAAAACTTCCACCCTATACTTCAAAATTGCGCTCTTAGTGCAGTTTTTGGGTATCAGAGACTACATCTGAGAATAAATGTTGTCTCTAAATTGTCCCTATTCAGTCACTTTTGACTTCTGGAAATAAAAAAGCCCAGATGTACATGGCCACGTGCCAAATCCTACATGTTCACCTTTACACTACTAATCCATGTTCTTTGATTAATGCCAGGAAAGGTGAACATTTAGGATTAAAAAACCTTGTGTTTTCACAATGTCACTCACAAATAGAAAAATATGTTGTTGATTTTTCCTGTGGCCAACAACACACTTCCATCAAATCCACAACTTTTATTGCTTCATTAGAAAGATGAAGAATAAACACTTGCAGGCAAGCATGCAACACAGCACGTTCCTTACCCTCAGATCAATGACTCTGTTGTCCAGTCTTGTATCTTGGTTTACAGTAGCTCTTCCATCCTAAACAGTTGTGCAAAAATACATTATGAATACATACACCTCCAAAAAAAACCCCAAAACCAAACAACAAACCAAAATCAATGGAGAAAAACATCCTTTGGCTAAAAGCCAAGGGCTACTTCTAAGTTCAGTAGAATTTCTAGATGATTCTAGAAAGAACATACAGCAAATTGGCAGCATAGCAAAGCTTAAGGTGTCACTTCTCCCACCGGTCACAGGCAGAACCGAACTGTTCCAGAAGACACACACACAAGACTGCAAACCGTATGGGTTTTGACCTACTGTAGTTCAGCAGACATGAAAGCTATACAAATTTTTAACACAGTTCTGGAAAACGTAAAGGAAGTAAAATGCAAGCCTAACAGACCCTCAAAATCACTGTGTTAAGGAAGTTGCCTGGCTTTCATGCTTTTGTTCAATTACAAAGAAAATAAAAAGTATTTGAGCATGCAAAGTTTTCACCTCCTCTCCTTCCACTTCTGGTCGAACAGCATCATCCAGCTGTAAGGGCAGTCGGGGTTCAGCTAAACTGATCACATAGATCTGAAATTGAGAAAGGAACAGAAATAGCATAAGACTCAGCTCAAAAGGAGGTGTGATTTACAAAAGGATATTTCTGGCATAGACTTGAAACAGTGTTTGCATACGCTGCTAGCTGTAAAACTGTGATTTTATTCAAACACTTGAGATGCATGGGTGCATTCTCATTAGAATACTGGAAATACTTAGTTCTTATTTTCCTTTTGAAAGATTAAAAATGTCCTTTTTTCTTCTGGGAAGCATCGAATTGAGCAAGTAAACACTGCCTGAGGGGCAAGCCTATTGGCATCAACGCCAGACCTGAAACTACTAGATTTCATAGAGTTTTAGGTTCCAATTCCAGCAACATCATCCTGTTCATCTCATTGTTGTTGTATTATTTATCATCTGATTATATTTGAAAGAGCCATTTCAGATTGAAAATTTGAGATACCTAAAATACAATCAGAGAATGAAAATCACCTTGCCTTGCAGTCTAGTCATAGGTGTAGTGAATTTGATATTCTTTCAGAAAAATTAAGCATGTGATTAATCTGCACATATATTAAAACACGTTTCTTCAAAATCTGCAGATTTTCCCAATGCTGTTAGCTAAAATTTACTTTACTGCTCTAACTATAATAGCCATTGTACTCTACTCTTGAGGTGACTGTGTTTCAGCTGTATTGTAGGCACACGTTTTGGTTGAAAACCTTTAGAAGGAAAGGATATTACATAAAGGTTTAAGTACGCTTTCTATTTAAACAAATTATAAAGTTGCACTTCCTCCAGCCCTGCAGCACAAGCTACAGGAATTTTAGATTTCAAGAGCTTCCATATTAAGCCAGTGCCTTACTTTTGCTGAGAATTATGCATTCCATTCCATTGTACTAAGCTGGATATTGTAACTTTCTGATAAAGAAGAAACTTCTGACTTGCACTTAAAAAGAAGCAGACTTTTTATTACAGGATCTGCTGCAGTAAAGAAACAAAAACTAGAATTACAAGCATTCCTAGACAAATTATTCCAGTGAGATACTTTATTTTACTTGGTACTGTAATTCAAATGGCAGATAAAAATAGGAAATTCTAAAAATCAGATCTCTTAGAATCAGAAATGTTTCATGCTTACGTATGATACACAGAAATTTGTAGTTTAAAGCAGTTTATTTCTCTGGTATGGGACTGCTTATAACAAAATTTATCTATGTAGATAGACAGACAGCCAAGACACATAATCTCCCAAACAATTAACCATTTGCTCAAAAATTTACCCTTTGAACGTGAAGCTCAACATCTTGCTGAGTACAGCCTCCGATTTTCTGATGTGCTTTCCTCACAACGCCTTCTACATCCACAATGCTCTCTTTGTTGATGCTGTCAATAGAGATAGCATAGGAGGCTTACTAAATTTCATCGCACACTGCAGACTCAGTACTGAGCACCAGGACATTCATGTACTGTATGGACTGATGGAACTACAAAACATTAGGTAAAGTTACTTATTACACAGATAATAACCGAGTAATTAAGGACTTCGCTAAAATATTTCCAGCCACAATAAATTCGAGCTGGGATGGAAGACTTGTGAGGGAAAGAATTATGATTAAGCTTAGTGCTCATTCCTTCTTTGTGTGTGTATACATAAGCTGACAAGTTGCATAGTTCTTTTTCTAGGCCACATACACTCTTGTATGTGTTGGCTGATGCAATTATCTGAAAGATGTGTCTTAACCAGCAGAACAACAAACTGAAAGGAAGTCCTAGGTCTGGAGGGGAAAATCAAAACTGACTGAGCTTGTTTAAACTACATGACTTGTTACTGAAAGACGCAAGATGCTTGGAAGTCATTTCTCTACAACAGGGGATATTTTAATTGCTCTCCGCTAACAGTCACTAATAGTGCATTAAAACACCATATAACATCTTGAAAGTCATCCAGAAATAAGATATAAAGTACGCGTGCTGTAAGCAAACAATAACAAAAGCCTCAAGGGTCATAGGTGAGAAAATAATTTGTACGAGCAGTTTTTATTTAGGCATTTAAGGTACCGGACTTTAAAACAGTAATTTTCTACAGACGATCTCACCCCCACTAGAAATGCATTTTCGCTCTGTCTCTTTGCTAGCCTGCTTACAAAAAGCCAAAGATCAGAAACCATTTCTTTAATTTTTATGGAAAAATAACTGTTACGACTAACTAAGACTGAAAAGCACTTTATGTACATCGCTTGACCACATAAGCCCTTGGAAAGCAGGAAAGTAGCGGGCCCACAATTTAACTGCAAATGATAAGAGGACTTCGTCAGACAAGCCAGCCACTACTGATCTCGGTAAAACAAAGAGCAATTAACAGTCTTCAAGTTCACAAGTTTGGCCCCTCTCCATGCCCACAAAACCTAACCCACAAAACCCATACAGCTAAGTTGGAGGGTGGTGAGATAAATATTTATATGCACAGGAGGTGTTACTGAGAGGCAGTAACCCCTAGTTAAAGGAGGTACAGACAGAGTACAAGCAGGTACAGCTGATAGTAACTATAGTACTAATCACTTCCACCTGCATCAGTTTACCTATCATCGCCTAGAGTAAGTCTACCTAAGAGCTGTGAAGAAAATCTAGGTATTCCAGCCCTACAGTCTTTTTGTACAGCTACAATAAAACCACATGAGAAACTTATTAGCATTTAGAAGTTTCTCTTTAGAAATATCTGTGTTTCGAATTAGTCATTGTCTCACATTTTTAAAGTAGGATTTACCCAGCTAAACAATTAAGTTTATCTTTTTAGTTGATAAGCAAGACTTAGCTTCCTTCTCTGATAAAGCCCCAGTGATGTGGCCCAGAAGCAGCTGAGGTACAAATCACCAAGGGCTGCCAACTACGACTGCTTGCTTGCCCTGCTCTCTGCTATTCCTGAAGTAACCGTATCAGCCCTAAGAAAAGCTAGACGGATCTTTGGTCTAACCTAAGACAAACTTCTTAATATTATAAAGCTGAGCTCAAATTTAAGTTATCCAACAGAATTTTTGAATAAAAATGATCAAAATTTTGAAAAATCTGATAATATTAAAGTAACAGTGGAAAATTCAAGCATCAAAATGCTCAAAACCTACCAGCATAAGTTAAGTAAATTACAACTAACTAAAAAAAAAGCCAAATCGGAGCATTTTAATTGATTACACTATTTCTTTGATGGTAATACTTTCAGGTGATAGAACTCATTGGCAGCTGCTCTGAAAGTTACACAGAGCATGAGCATGATGCTTCATATGCTTGACTTGCTTAACCATTAGGTAATTCCACGTACTACATAAAATTTGTGAATATTATGCTTTTCCGGTACAGTTACACTTTAAAAGAGCTACAGTTGCACAAATCAGTATGACAAACAAATGACTAAATTTGTACAAAGCAGAGGTCGACAGCAGGCTTTAAGTAAGAATTCATTTAGTTAAGGGTGAGCCTCCATTCACCTCCATTATTTAAGCAGAGGCAACAAATTCAAGAAAGACAAGGAGAAACGACACTAGGTACTTAGAAGTATACTCTCTTACAAATGATTCTGTTTAAAACTCCTTAAAAAGACTGAGGCAGCAATACAATGCTTTGGATCCAAGAGAATGTGATGACAAGAACCGCACAGAGAATACAGATCATGCTAAAATAGTATTTGGCGTAAAATTCCCTTTGCTTTTCCAAAAAGTGAATGTTTAAAAGAATAAAAGTTTTACTCTTATGCTAACTTTTTTTTCCCCCTAAACAGTTCTCCTCTGTTTTTCCTTTTTCATGTCAACATTTTGCCGAATGCCCAGAAAACACTACTAATGACATGAATGCCAGTGTCTTCATAGGCAATATGTTTCTAATCTGCTGAATAAAAGCCCTCTTACTAATAACTGCAAATACTGTTTTAAATTGTTTTAAACTTCCGGAAGCAAATTCTCTGCACCGTGAGAAAGAAAATAATAGTTAAATGTAAATGTGTTGTATGATGGATTCATAATCAGATTACGGATCCCATGGCTGAGAACTGGTGTTAGTGAAGTCATTACAGAGTTTTGATCAGAACATGCACAGAATTCAAGACATGCAAAATGGTACCAGCTTAAAAATACAGGAAGAAACTGACTTTTACATCATTGTAACTGTAATATTGCTTTGCAAACTTGCATAACAGAACCTTAAAACCTTGCACTTTGTGATTAAATGTACTTTTTCTCTCTTTCTCTTTGCAATTAAAATGGTAAGTTTCTTGGTCTGGGGCAAACTTTAAAATCGTAAAAACCCTTAGCCATTAAATTTGCCATAACTCTAAGATGTATTTCAACTCAGTTCCTGCCTATGTAGATCCCTGTATCCAAATATGCCCGGGCACACAAAAGCACTACAAAATTTTCTACTGCATATGATGATCTTTGTATTTACAAACATTCATCATTAACTTTCATTTGATAATTGGAAAATATGCTTTTGCTCATTCAGACTATATATCTAATCTGGTGTGGAAGTAAAAACTCGTGTTTTGAGTTCTGTTTGAACTGTGCTCACCAAGATCTAGTGCTGGGAAAACCTGAAGTCCATAACATAGTGCATCAAATGGAAACCACAGAAACCTAGAAGGTGCTGCTTTGATCCCAACAGGTAATTCCAAGAATGTTACCGAAAGGGTAATTTCAGTTCAAGTTACAAGAAGAAACAAGATGCTTTAATTAAATGCTGGTAACTACAGCAAAGCGTTCTCTGCAGCAGCAGCACTAAGTAACCTAGGTAATTTTTTGATAAAATTCCCCTGGGTAACAAAAAAACCCCAAACCAACCAAAAAAAGTGAACAACTAGCAGAAAAACATGCCAAAGCATTTCCATTAAAGACAACAATATTTCTATCTGTAACTAATATTACAAAGGACTAGAAACTAAATTAGGATGCATGATGCATTAAGAAAAGACAAATGACATCTTTATATTGTTTAATCCTTAAAGGAGCTATTGTAGTAATAGATTCATAAAGTCCAATGCTAAAAAATTCCCCCATATAGCAAACTGCTTCTTTATATGTAATGTTCCTTCCAAAGAAATCAAGACTATAATTACTAAAATGTCCACTAGATGCCTTATGTCCCTCTTAATTATCTGCATGTCTATTAGCCAAGACTTTCTCTTTTAACCACAGGATTGCATTATTGCAGTCTGTATGACAACACCTTTCATCAACAGCTTGATGTTGCAAGCTGAACCCCATGGGGGCCTCCCCAAGTGAATCACAATCAACATTTTCTTGACCAAAAGTCTGAAGAATTGGAAGAAACTTAGTTATTTATAGGCTTTAAATAGAATATGTTTTACTTAATGGAAGCATCTATACTTGTTCAGATGTTTTCTTGTTTATTCTTCAACACTGTCTTCTGTAAGCAGACTGCACAAATTATTATATTAATGCATTATTAAATCTAAAAATAGTAAATAGTTTTCATTAAACATAATAATCAACGATCCCTTATCTGAACGTCGGTGAAAGCTGAAGGCAATAGTTTACTTAGAAAAAAATGAGTTCACTTTGTAAAGAGTTGAAAATATAAACATTTTATACTCAACTCAGTAAGAGCAACAGTAATACTGGCTGCACAAGTACAGTAAGGACCCATTAAGCCCTCTAAAAGGGGAGGTAACTGACATTGTATACATGAAGGCCAGGTAAACACCTATTCTGATTCTCTTAATTCTAAAAATATAATAATCTGTTTCCTGTACCAACATTCTAACACCCGGATGAACCTGGGTATCTTCTGGGGAAAAAAAGCCTATCTTCTTTTAAAGATTTTAAGTAACAAAATCTGCTGCACATTTTTAATCATTTTCATTGAAAAAAATTCCACTTTATTTCCCTTATGAGTTTACTTAGCTTCACCATCTGTTCATTGCATCTTGTCCTACCTTTGTATCTGCAAAGCAAAGAACCCTACACTAGAGGACCATCAGATTGGGATTTAAATTACTTAGTAATTTCTCCTGGATAGAATAGAGAGTTTTCTTTAGTCTATAGGAAGACAGATTTGCCTGACCACATATCATTTCATCTTGCAGCTTCACTATCAACCTTTTCCATTTGACATATATTCAGACCCAAAGACAACAAAAATGGACAAAATATTCCAGAAATGGTGTAATGACTGACATATATTACATTAACAGCATTTTATTTCTCCTTTTCAAAACTCAAGAGATCTCTTAGCATAGTAGGTAAGAGAACTGCATGGACTCCTGTTAAGTCAGTTATTTATCTATCATGATCTCACATTTCCCATCACTTACTTTACTGCATATTAATCCTGAACATATACAAAATCTGAACTAATGAGCACAAAGGTACAAACTCACACTGAAAAACATCAAAGTGATTATTCTAAATGAACCCTGGTTACTATATAATCCTACCCCCTAGTTTACCATTCCAATTTCTGTCACCAGTAAACTTAACACCCGCGATCTGACATTTTCTTCAAGATCATTGATATAAAAATTAAATAGAAATGCATAAAGAAAATATTTCTGTAATATCCAGCAGTTTTGCTGGCATCACCAGTTTATCTAGCTGATGAACTTATGTGTATTTTCCTACATTGTGAAGTATTTTCATACAGGTTTACCCATTTTTGTATTTTTTTTAATCTCTTTTCTGGATTTTCATTCTCTAGCCTACTATAAAGAGCCACCAAGTTACTTCCTGAGGAAGGGTACGTTGGGCAGCTAAATTAGAATCTGTGAACCACCTCTCCCCACTGCTGTATCATAACACATCATGTGGCTACGGCAGTGGGGAAGCGGGGGGAAAAAGCTCAATGCTGGTATAAAAAAAAAAGAGAAAGAAAACCAAAACTGGCCACACCCTATACTTTATGGAAAAAAAAGAGGGTTGATAAATTACTAATCTTACCACTTGACACCTCTGCTGGCTGAAAGAGATACTTAACTCTCTTTTATACAGCATCCCTTGAAGCACCAGGCTGAATATTTTTTTTCTGATGAAAGACATAAGAACTCCACAGCTGCCAATCCAGTGTCTCGACTGGCTCTATGTTGTTGGCTATGTATGTTTTGAAAGTTCAAGTAGAAACTTTTCATGGCTAAACTCACAGAAATTTCTTTGTAAAACTGAGTTAAACCTGTATTAAGTATCTTTCACTAAAGAGAACTCACATTCTTATGATAATGGAGACAATTGGTGTTGCTAGACCACAGAAGGTTATGAAAGTTCTTGGTTTCCATGTGCCAATATATAAAAGAGGAACTGGTTTGTTTATTATTTATGAAAATTTGTACAAAAAATGCTCATGATTTAATCAGTTTTCTCATTAAAAATTCAAGATCCAGAATTTCACAAACTATTTTAAAAAAAGTTTTGGACCCAGTATTAAAATATGAGACAGTAGCACATTAAAAATAACGTTTATGTACTAGCAATGAAAAAGCTTAGTTTAAAAATGTAATTGAAATGAAAGGTATTAAGTTAAATGTTTTCTTCAATAAATGTGTATTGCCTCTTTTAACGTGTAGGAAAACAAGAGGAGATGATAAAAAAAGACACTGAGAAAGGCAGAGCAACACTACAGTTATTTTTAGACATCTAAGACCAGCCTCATCGGCTAGTAATAATGGCACTATTCCACAACAGCTGAAAACTGGCAGGAAAGTGACTGCAGACAAGGCACGTAGTGTTGCTGTGCTTCAGGTGTTACTGAGACAGTGACCACGAGTGCACCCAGAAGCCAAGGAACAGCAGCAGCCTCCGAAGGACAAGAGGCAGCTGCAATGGTGATATCAGACAAAACTGTAGAAGATAAAACATCGGAAAAAGTGAGAGCACGGCAGGATATTAATAAAATAGGTTTGTTGGTGAGAAGGAATTGTGAGAAGATGATTGCACTAATGGTGTTAAAAAAACACAAAAGCAAACTCCCAAAAGAAGACCCAGAAGGCAGAGAAAGCTCTATCATTCAAAGCACATGACGATAAGCATGTAAGCACTTCAGAAGCACAAATAACAAGGAAAACATGCATGCTATAAATTATAGAGGCTGAAGTATCAGGATTTAGCTAGATCATGCTAAAGCATAGTACATAAAAAAATCACAAAAAGGAGCAGAATGAAAAGTCAAAACACAATACAAACATTTTGAGCCTGGCTACTCAGAGGAAATCAGGTCTGTCACATCAAGAAAAGGGGGGAGATGACAGGGAGCTGAAAAGAACCTAAGGATGAGGTTCCATCTGATTTAACATCTCACTGCTGCCGGAAGAGAAAGGAGCTTTGGCCTCTACTCTTTCCAGATAACCTTTTCCACTGTTTACTACTCCTTGTTATCTCTGGACCTCCATGACCTAGTTTAAATCACTAACCTGACGGAAAACTAACCGAGTAAAAAAAGAATAGTGAATAAAAAAGTCACAGAAGGCTTCTAAGTGACAGAGTCAGCACATGGAAGAAAAGAGTGAGGACCAACTTCGCTCTCATGAGCTCCTAACAACTGAACTCTGCCACTCATGAAATGTAAGAAATTCAGTTGTGGAGGAAAGAACCATGAAGAAAACTGAATCAGAGAGATGCTGGAGAGAACTGGAGAATAGGAGAGTGAGCATCACAGCTATCTGCATTGTTTTGCTGTTCTGTAGTGCAAGTTTGTCGAGAGAGTACAGGCAGACTGTTGGTAGGTTAGAGGGAGATGAACTGGGGAACAAGTAGATTATACACTTAATTCTTTTCAAAGATTTTAAGCGCTGGAGAGAACAAACTATTTCATGAAGAAACAGAACACTCCACTTTGGCTCACAAACACCTGTAAACAGCATGCTTCACACTGGCACTGCCAACACCAAGCACCGCCAAATGACAAACACTGCTGGTTCTGTTTTCCCGTTGCCTTGAACCTCATCAGCAGAAGCATTATCCCAACCTTCTTAACTTGGCTTCTGGAAGTCTATACTATAATGAATCCCTCCTCTCCCTGGCATATTGAAGGTTGAAGGCTGTATCACTTTTGCAGCTAATTAGTGGGGGCTCCCTTCCCAGGAATGAGACTACTGCCAAGAACTACACAGAAACAACTCAAGTGCCACATGTCAAACATATTATTGCACTGAATTGATCCGCATTTCTATTTGTGAACAAGGAGATATACATGATAAAAAGCTCTACTATAAAAACACCTTTGTCATGCAAGCATATTTAGTACTGGACAACCTGAAAGCACAATCTTGAGGCAAGTAGCAGGTGAAGGTAATTTTTTATCTTCAAGAACAAAACAAACGAAATAACTGAATTTGCTGCAACAAACACCTGTTTAATTGGCAAGTCTATTACCAACAAAAAATATTTTAACTAGTAACTTTAATCTCTCATTAAACACTCTAGTGCCAAAAATAAGGTGTAAATTAAGATTAATTCAGCGCACAGAAGCTACTCTTTATTTCTTCAACTCAGTAAACCACTTATAATATGGAACTTCTTCACACCAGTTCTAGCTATAAAACGTATTACTACACTGCACATCTTGTAAAGAAAAACTCTGAACATGTGCAGACACACACAAACACCACAGACAAAACGAAGTGTCCCATTAAGCTCAGCTTGCCAGACTTTTTGTTAGCCAGCTTGAAAGTAAATGTAGGTTGTCTATGGCAAGAGAATGCTGCTTCAGCAGTTCAGAATGAATTTCAAGCCTGTTCTCTACTTTATCTTTTGTCAGTGTAATGTATTCAATGCAATAGTGAGCTGACAATTTAAATAACTACATTTTAAAACAAACGAAGCATTGATGTTAATGTGTGAAAATGGTCCCAACCCCTGGGAGTCCTGGTTCCCACCATTGTTTACTCTGACAACAGGATATAATTGCTTACTTACTTGGCAGCAAACTTTACCATCTGCTTGCTTGCATGCTGTCCCACAGCCACAAGAGCCTGGATATTAAACTGCTGCTGACGCAGGACTAAGAAACACTGCTTCCCTGAATACAAAGGAAAACAACACAGGTGTATTAAGGACAAGTTACTCGAGGTCTTTGTGAATGAGAAAAAATGCTTTACTACTTTAATATTAAGCTGAGCTTTTAAGGGTGGGGGCGTGTCTCTCTGTCCTTTGCTGTCCCCCCTGCCCCCAAATAGCTACATCAAACTAGTCAGCTCTGCATGTCCACACACACACCCCAAACACTGAGATAAATCAAGTAATTCTGCCTTACATCTATAAGCATGTGAATGGACATTTTCTAAAAATAACAATAAGCCTTCCAACATAAATAATAGGTAGACAAACCAGAAACCAGAAATCTTAACGTTAAAAACATCTATTATTCTTCAATTGCAAGAAGAAAATTGTACTTTCCCTTGTTGCTTTGCTCACAACTACTTCAAGTCTACATTATTTTACAAGAAGTTTTTTCTCATCTTCTCAAATTAAAGCTGTAGAGTTCACTTTACAAAGCTGCTCTGAGAGAAACAGGCTTGATTTTGCACCACAGGGACTAAATCAACAATGCTCATTCTATAATACACTGCGCATTCAAAATGAAGAGGAACAAAAGGAGTATTGATTCTGGTGAATGACAAGAACCTAAAAGACCCAAGTAAAAATTCCTGTAAGAGCAATTTATTCATGAACAGCTTTGGGAAAAAGAAGTTAATAGAAATTAATAATAATTTACAAAGAACATAATGCACTTTGTTGACTTTTAAAACGGGTATTTCCAAGTCAACAAAACTCTTTCTAGTCTGTTTAGCTGACAGTTATAATCACTTCATATTTCTCCTCACATCTCTAATAATCATTTACTCCTAAACTTACACTTAAGGAAATAACAGTGATTTTAAACACTTCTTCCTCAGAGAGAGAAATTAACAACAAACACTTCATTGTTGTACCAGTATCCGATAAAATGCATCAATACAATTTTAATTCCAAGTTCTGACTCATAACATTTCCATTAAAATGGTGAGAATAGGAAGAAGCCAGAAGCTTTGTTATAGATAGCTATTTCCCAGTTATTGTTGACTTAGATTATAAAACATTAGAATCAACATATATCTCACTTGAACATTGACACTAAAAAGCCAGTTGCAGTTTTCATTTGTAATTATGTAGATTACCATTCCTGACACATAACTGCAGATAATTTAAACAGTATCAGAAGATAAATGCAGAACATTTGACACACAATCTGATGGAAAGAAAAGCAAACATATAAAGCCACTACAAAATATTATTAAAAATTAACATTGCAATTGTTGGAAATAACTAACCTTGTCCTATGATTGTGATTTCAGAAATGCAACAAAATTAATTCCATATTTTCAGAAAGCAGAATACACATATTTCCGTATTCCAGAGGCTGTGACATCTAAGTAAAGAAGCTAATATGGTATAAGTGTATGTATTTCTTGCAGGCAAACATTAAGCCACAAATTTAAATTAGAAAAGTACAGGCTTCAGATATTAGATAGAGCCTTCAGTGGTATACATGTCTGTGTTTCAGATCCAGCAAGTCAACAAACAAAGCACAATTTTTCCATAGGACACAACATGCTAAGTTTCTTTGGAGAAGCTAGGCGTATCTTTGACATCTCAATATTTCTTACTTACAATGTGGTTTGACAGAGTATTTCTTAGCGTGCTGGTTTTGGCTGGGGTAGAGTTAATTTTCTTCATAGTTGCGAGTATGGGACTATGTTTTGGATTTGTGCTGGCAACAGTGTTGATAACACAGGGATGTTTTCATTATCGCCCAGCAGGGCAATATTTGCACAGAGTCAAGGTCTTTTCTGCTCCTCACACCGCCCTACCAGCGAGCAGCCGGGGGGTGCACAATAAGTTGGGAGGAGACACAGCCAGGACAGCTGACCGCAACTGACCAAAGGGATATTCCATACCATAGGACATCATGCTCAATATATAAGGCTGGGGAAGAAGAACGAAGCGGGGGAACATTCAGAGTTATGGCGTTTTATGTTCCCAAGTAACTGTGACGCATGATGGGGCCCTGCTTTCCTGGAGCTGGTTGAACACCTGCCTGCTGATGGGAAGCTGTGAATGAATTCCTTGTTTTGCTTTGCTTGCGTATGCAGCTTTTGCTTTACCTATTAAACTGTCTTTATCTCAACCCATGAGTTTTCTCACTTTTACCCTTCCAATTCTCTCCCCCATCCCACCAGTGGGGAGCGAGTGAGCGGCTGCATGGTGCTTAGTTGCTGGCTGGGGCTAAACCATGACACCTAGAAAACAGTATTTGTCTCCATAATTTCAGTCACAAATAATTTAGCAAAATAGGACTGAAGTTTCAGCAATGATGTATTAAGTGTTCAAACAAAAAACACACAGCTGAAGACAGCTACAATGTCACTCAACTATACATATTTAAGGGGAAGATAGTGAAATAAATGGAGGGACCAGCTATCACACTAATCAGAAACAAAAGTTTGGCACTTGTTCTTAATCCCAAACACTTGAAGTCTCTGAAGTATCTGCATTATAAAAAGGACTCAAATCATGAGTAAAAGTAGTTGTTTTCATGAGGAAAGAGGATGTTTTGTGGAATATAACCATTTCTAATCACACAGAAGATAAGTGATCAAACAAACCTCACTGATAGGAATAGTTAAAATATCAGTTACAAAGATTGTAGGAGGAAACAACTTTTCCCAAAAGAGCTGAAGGCGTGCAAAATAAAGTATCAAAAAGACAAGCCTTAATCAAATCTAGTTCATGATTAGATGCCTTTCCAGATCAAGAGACGGAAAAAAGGAAGCATGAGAGTGAGAAAAAAATGCGGATTATGGCATGTTCTCCATGTGTTCCAAAATACTGACATGGTATTTAAGTGAAAAGCATAAGACCAATTTTACTCACATTCAACAGTAAACTACTCTTAAGTTTCTATAAAACAAACCAATACTGTGTCCCACAAAAATGCCTAAAAAGATGAAAAGTTTCAAAAGAAATTTGGTTAAAAAGGTCTGACTCAGCCTAATGGAAGGAACTTTTAGCCACTGAATAAATCAGACACCACACAGAGAATCCCATCAAAAGTAAGCACACAAAACCAAACAGGAATCCATTTCCTTTCTTAGATGTAAGTACCAAATGACGTAAGACCTTATGAGAAAAAAGGACGTAAGGGAGGAATTTGCATAAAGAGTAAAAAATGTTTGGTCATATAAATTAATACATTGCTAGTTAGACATCTCCCAGCAAAGAGAAAACTTTCTATGGTTTATTATAAAATTTCATCCAGTATTTAAATTGCTCTTGGTGGTACTCTTATTTTCAGACATACTATTTTGATGTTTTATAAACCTTTGCATTCATAAACCAAAACCAAGTTCAGGTCTAACATAATGTGCAAGTCCCAGCTGCCTGGCAGAGCCCAGACTGATTTCCCAACTGCTTTTCAATAATAAACGCGATCAGTAGCTCAGGCTGCTTTAAAATAAGGCCAGAAATAACATTTATTCAATCTACGATGAAAACCACAAGGCCCCAAGCACTTTAATTTTAGTACAACCCACAGAAATTCCCAACACCCCATTCTTTACACATCCTTCAGTTAATTTCCATTCGGCTTCATGAGTGGCTTGCTATATGAGACAGCTGGATTCTCCAGTTGTTCACATTTTGGGTTTTTTGGTTTACTGGTCAGAACTAGACAGGGTTAAATAGAGGATATGTTGGTTATTTAGGAGTCATATTCAAGCTTCTGAGAAAAACTAAAGCTATTTTTGTGTAAGATTTTCCTGTTTCCTGCAAGACTTTCCTTTCCATAACAGTAGGAATAGCACCACGATGTGTGTGGGAAAGGCTAATTATTACTTTTTACTCTGAAACATTTGCTTTTCTTGTAAGATTCTTTCCCCCAAAGCTTAAGTAAACACGCATATGGCATTTCCTAGCAGCATTCCCTGGATGTCAGAATTGCTCCGTGTTGTCAGACCAACAGGGAACCAGAAGAACAATCAATAAATTGAGAACACTTCATGCCCATAATCAAATCCTTTTGCTTTCATTCTTCAGGTTGTGTTAAAAGAGTTTTGAAAATAAGCACTGTGATTTCATTAAAAAGAATAGTCTTTCCTGAGGTCAAAGGTGAAGGATGACAAATGGCTTCTTGTAAGTTAATATTGCCATGTTACATACGTGTTACCTTGATTGAAGTCAAGGCGTATGTCATGCAAAATATCATGTATAAATGCAATACAGAGACAGTAATAAACAACCATTGACCTTTATGTTTTTTTAAAGTCTGCATAGACACCTGTCCTTAGTATACTAAATTCTGTTAATAGTCTGAACTCGTCCTACAATTGCAAAAGAAAATACCATAAGGATACGCTTATTTGTATACTGATAGTAACATTTAAATTAAATAGAGCGTCTCCTGTCTGAATAACTTCAAGCTGTAATGACCAAGGCTTTCACAGCTTTTGGGGTTGACAATTTCTATACATAGCACAGAGAGACACTACAGAACTACTGAGGAATTCACAGAGGGCTCCTTAAATTTAAAGATTCTAATACAAATTAAAAAGTACATTACATATATATATTTAAATGCAGTTCCTTATTTTACTGACTGCAGTACAGACACTCATTAAGAGGGACGTTTTTTAAGAAAATGAAGCCTCAAAAAGAGGAATGAATCTGCTATCTGTGACAATATTCTGTACTGGATTCTCATCCCTAATTTGCATTATTCCCAATTCTAAGACCACTGTTAAATTTCATCTGTGATGATAATTTCTTTATGCTCTTTTCTTTCAACTCTTGGGAAGACAAAGTATTTATATCTCACCACAGAGCTGCCAAACACAACTGAAATCAGTACAACAGTTGTCAGCAACTGAGGTCAACTGAAAAGGCCAAAGCCTATTTAAGTTTGCATATGGCGAACTGATCTCCAGAGAGAACTTCTGATTCCAGGGAAGAAATCTGGCTGTCAGACAGCCAAGTATGACAGCCCACACTACTGAGAACCTATAAAAGGATTCTCCCTTTGTCTTGTTAAAGAAAGATATGTTTCTTATTTTAAGTTCAAATTTCTATAATCAGATACTTGTAACTGGAAGTAAAAATACTGAAATTTTAACGCAGATTTTTGTTTCCTGTCGAAGAAAAGGTGTAGTGAAAATATTCATACTCAGCAGAATAAATATGGACTGTCTGACAACTGATACATTTATAATAGAAGTACATTTTACAGTAGAAGCTTGTAACGGTTTTATCTCACAACCATTAACGTTCAAAGGAGAATGACTATAGTATTTTTAAATTCCTATTATTTACAATTGTCCACACATTATTTAATAATATGATAAAACCAAAATTCACTTTTACTACAATGTAATAGTAATACCCGATTCCCACTCAACTGAAAATAAAATTTCCTTTTCCCCCCTTGGGAAGAGAGGTGGAAAAAAGAGAAAATAACCAGTCAAAGTGAACACTGAGTAATCAGGTGACAAAGTCTTCTTTTAGTAAGTATTGTATGCAAGACATAACTAACAGGTCATGAAGCCAAAATAAACATTCAGGTCATACTAAAAATACAAGGAAATAAAAATAAAAACCCTGGAGGCATCTCACCTTTAGCTCTGCTTGTATGAATTCTGCCACGAACCCAAACCACTTCATCAGCCTTCTCCACTGTCAAGTCTTTTATTCGAATCAAAACTCTATCTGAATTATAGAAAAAAGAACACATTTTAAAATGGTTTTGATTTTTTTGGAGCAAAACATTTTTCACTTTGAACTCCAAATACATTTTCTATGATTGATAAAATTTATAATAAATCCAAAACAGTAGATTTTGTATCTACAGCATAACAGATGTACTGAAAACACACAAGATCCCATTTCCTTTCTCAGTGAATTGTACTTGATCAAGTAGTTTTAAATTGGTTCAAGCTTATTGTTTGACTTATAT
The DNA here is from genome assembly GCF_964199755.1 of Larus michahellis. Classification (NCBI taxonomy): domain Eukaryota; kingdom Metazoa; phylum Chordata; class Aves; order Charadriiformes; family Laridae; genus Larus; species Larus michahellis. The sequence continues at coordinate 53,326,175 of NC_133902.1, forward strand.
AGCAGGGTCAAACTGCACTAAAACAAAAGCAAGACTTACTGTAGTTCATGGATGGCAGAACCCAGCATGACTACACTATTATTGATAGGACTTCACTATGCTGCACTGTACTACCTGCACTTACTAGTGTGAATTTCTGCTAGCTAAGGCATGTCTGCGCTGCTCCACTGTGCAACGTGAAAGTTGGTATGTGGAACACACGAAAACAAAGGCTCAGAGGTGACATGACTATTCTCTGTATCTACTTAAGTAGGCTGAATATCACTGTAAAATAATTATTTAAAACAAAGAAGAGAAAGAAACCACAAATAAATGTGCATTAGAAACATAAAAGCAATAGCATTTTGGAGAAACAGGAGTATTACTGTGTAAAACCAGTAAAATTTATTTTAAAGGAGAATCTCTTTGACAACCTGATCAAGAACGACTATCATTGTAGGAGCCAGGATTCATCAGAAAGAACCCTTCAAAGTACACAAGAAAGCTAAGTAACAATAGGAATGCATGATTTGGAAAGGACGATTTTGGATAGTAAAGGAAAAAAAAAAATTATCAACGAAAATATTTTTAAATAAATCAGGACTTTAAAAATTGTATACAACCATTATGCTGGCTGCATGCCACTATTCCTTGAAATGTACTTGTTTAATCGTATTTTTCTGTAGATTTTTGGCCAACTGTATTTTTGCATGGTCTCAAACCATGCAACATAAGAAACATTTCTTGTAACATCTACAAATCAGTTAAAGGTATACATAGCATTGCATAGAATCTCAACAGTTCTAACAGCTACATGTACTCATTTACAGTTTGCATGTGGTTAAAAACACTGCTTATTAGGCAAAAAAAAAATCTTCACAGGAGATATTGATCCTTATGAATCTCTTCCAACGCGAGACATTCTCTGATTCTATTCTATGATTCTACGATATGTAACAAGCAAATTCACTCTCTCTGTCTTTCACCACAGACTTCTCCCTTGTTTCAAAATAACATTAAATTTACTAAGACACTTCCACTCTAGACTTTTCCTGCCAGAACTTTTCCCAAGTTTGCCTACCGCAGGTTACCATCTGCTCTTCTGGACTCCTTCCCTCTGTCTCTGAATACCAGTCACAGCTTGCCCTCCAAGCCTATTATTTGGCACTGGGAATTTTAGGGGGTTGAAAATGTTTATTAGCTTATGCTCAGGGCAATGTAGTGTTTTCTTCACAGACACACATCAAAACCAGAACAGAATGAATGTGCACGGAGAAGCATGATAGGAAATTGACTCAAGTATATTAATAATATATGTGTGTGTGTGCATGTGCACGCGCACTGGGAAAGGGAGAAAGGGGAATAAAGATGTTATCACTTGCCAGCAATTTCTGATGTTCAAACTTTATCAGTATAGTACTATAGGAAACATGCAACCAGCACAACTCATAAGCTTTAGCATTTCTAAGAGTTTGATATTCAGATGGTTAAAATTACCTCAGTCAACTTAAAACTGTATTGTTAGAAACTTAAAACATTTTCCAGGCACAAGCATAAAGACAGAATGAGGTGTTACCCTTTTTATGGATCCTTAGTGTTTCAGGAACCATCTGCATTAGATAAATATTTTTAAGTGTCTTTTGGATACAGAATGGTTCATGTTTCATCAAGACTAAACAAGACACCTTTAACACAAAAATTTGTATATGGTATGAATTTTTGAAAACTATTTCACCTTTCATAAAAAAGGTAATAAAACAATATCCAAAAAAGAGACATCATAAAGTCATTTTTTCCAACAGCAGATCACAGAATGGCTGAAGTTGGAAGGGACCTCTGGAGGCCATCTGGTCCAAGCCCCTGCTCAAGCAGGGCCACTACAGCCAGTTGTCCAAGATCACATTCTGATGGTTTTTTTAATATCTCCATGGAGGGAGACTCCACAACCTCTTTGGGCCACCTGTGCCAGCGCTTGGTCACCTTCACAGTAAAAAAATGTTTCATGATGTTCAGAGGGAACATCCTGTGTTTCTGTTTGTGCCAGTCGCCTCTGGTCCTGTCCATGTGCTCCACTGAAGAGAGCTAGATGTAGCAACTGCTACATCACTTTATTTCCCTCCTTCAACACTTCCCAAATCTAGTCTTCTTTTCCTCTCATTTCTAAGATGCCAGTAGTTCATAATAATGTCTACATTTATTAGTGTAAGCAATCATTTGTCACTCATTTTCTCTTGTCCAGCCAACACACTGTAGCTCAAATCTTCCCTCTGTACTCTCATATATCATTTCACCTGGAATTCCTTTCAGTTCATCTGTCTCTCTTCCATGATAAAAATTAAGCTTCTTGCTCTCACCTTTAGGGTCCTCCCACCACATTCTTCAGACTACCACCTACTTGTTCTTTCACAAATGTAAGCTATACTTACATTTCTGTCTTTGTGCCACATAAACACAGACAAATAATGCAAAAATAAAAGATGTTTTAAACTGTGCTACAGTTGCAGTGAAGACAAGGGAACAAAGATTTTAAACAAAGTTCAAACAAAACACTCTGTATGTCTGAAATTACACTTACAGCTCCAATTCAATACTCATGCTATCTCACCTTCATTGCCACTCTGAATCATGTTTAAGGGGAAACTTTTTGTTTCCTTCATGTATAGCACAATCTCTTCTTTTCAACGTACTAAATACCATTATCTTTCTCTCAGAACTCAAACCTCTTCTAAACATGGGAAGAGAGGATAAAAACCCAAAAAGCTGTGTGGGTTATGCAAGACAAAATCACTTTTCCACCCCCAGACCTCCATTCCCCACCTGTCACATCAGCCTGTTTACTGAGTTCATTTATCTTGCATCATGGAGTTTTGAACAGTATGATCAATATTTCTGCTCTCTCTGTGAAGTGCCAGCATTTGAAAAAGAGAAGATAAGTTTAGTAAAAAAAGCTGAATGCCAAAAGCAGTATAAGATGAAAGCAGCTTCCAGGGAGGGAAGATGAAAGTAATGGGGCTGAAGGGAGAAAGAGGGAAAGGCAAATAGAGTTTTACTAGCAATCATAGCCTCAAGCGGGCAGGAAGGACTATAAGACATGATGTAACTGGAAGCGAAAACATCAGATAGCCAGGGCAGCCAGCATTAGCAGAAGAAAGACTGAAGTGGGCCAAGAATGAAGGCACAGGTGTGTGTGAGATCAGCAGAGCAGGGTGGAGCATCTATGCAACAGCTTTGTAAACATGTGAAAAGAGTTTTAATTTGCCTGCAGAGGAACAAGAATCTATGAGTATGGCAAAAGGACAATAAGCCTATCCCTTGGAAAAGGAGAATAATTTGTTCTGATCATTCTAAGCTTTTTAACTTCCCATGTCCAGCCAGTGTCCTCAGGACAGTGCAGCTACTACAGCAAGCCTAAAACCAACAGTGCTGCAGACATCCAACTGAGCTCCTACCCACGTCTGTGCTGTCTGTATTGTCTGTTAGCTCCAGTTACCAGACGGTATGTGGATCTGCACGTGTCATACCACAATTCATTATTCAGACTTAGGAATGGCACGTACCCACACAGACTTCAGAAATAAACAAAATTAATACACTACAAACAGATGGGAACATCCGCATTTGTGCTCCCCCGCCACCCCCTGCACCAAGCAGTAGTTCCTCCAAGACACTCAATGCAAGCAGAATACTTTGGGGAAAAGCAGATGCTACTGATACCAAGTGATGACTTCAACCTCCCGTGAATCCTTTGATAAGAGCTCTTCCTGGCAGGAACTACTGAATCTTTAAATAAGAGGGCATTAGTCTCAAGGAAGGGACTAGGCTGATCTTCAACTTTTTTATTGTAGGCCTTTCGGTTTTTGTTACCTAATTTTGGTGCTCTGGATAACCCTCTTCTAAAAAATGGAACAGCAGGAGTATTGTAGGTTGTTATTTTAAGCCCAATGGAAAACCTACTCAATCCTGTCCATACACTGCCTGAGACTTTTTTTTTAAACAAGGATTGAGGATCAAGGGGACAACAGATCTAACTACCGCACTCAGCCTTTTTCATATCATTTTGTGAGGCTTCTCAACATATGTTTTCTCCATAGTACTTTTGAGTATTTCTTTTGAATACAAGAAAGTTGGCAGCATAGACTTTCTCCATGAGAACAGAATTTGATGCACCATCTCTTTACGGTTACGCCATTTCTTTACGGTGAGGGTGACAAAGCACTGGAACAGGCTGCCCAGGGAGGTTGTGGAGTCCCCTTCTCTGGAGATTTTCAAGACTCGTCTGGATGCAGTCCTGAGTGATGTGCTCTAGGCAATCCTGCTTTAGCAGGGGAGTTGGACTAGATGATCTCTAGAGGTCCCTTCCAACTCTGAAGATTCTGTGATCTCAATCTGCCAGCTTGGGTCTCCCACACAGTTTTTTGCTACGGGGTGTGGAACTGGCAGAGGAAACACAGCTTGCAGAAATTCTAATGAGCCAGAAAGTGAGTACAGAAGAGTGCAGGAAGAGGAGGTCCAACAGGGCAATCTTGCAGCCTGCAGTGAGACGTGCATGTTAACCAGTCAGATGCTAACTTGGAGAAGTTACATTTTTCTTAATATTATACCTTTTAGGTTGCGACTGCTTCTCCTCCTGGCTTTTATCAGGAATAGTGTGGCCAGCATGACTAGGGCAGTGATCATCTCCCTGTACTCAGCATTGGTGATGCTGCACCTTGAATACTGCGTTCAGTTTTGGGCCCCTCACTACAAGAAAGACATTAAGGTGCTGGAGCACATCCGCAGAAGGGCAACAAAGAACTGGTGAAGTGAAGGGTCCAGAGCACAAGTCTTATGATGAGCGGCTGAGGGAACCAGGGTTGTTTAAGCTCGAGAAAAGGAGGCTGAGGGGAGACCTTATCACTTTCTACAACTACTTGAAAGCAAGTTGTAGAGAGGTAGGCGTCAGTCTCTTCTGCCAAGTAACAAGCGATAGGACAAGAGGAAATGGCCTCAAGTTGCATGGGGGAAGGTTTCGATTGGATATTAGGAAAAATTTCTTCACCAAAAGGGTTGTCAAGCATTGGAACAGGCTCTCCAGAGAAAGCCACGTGGCTGAGTCCCCATCCCTGGAGGTATTTAAAAGATGGGTAGATGTAGTGCTGAGGGACATGGTTTAGTGGTGGACTCAGCCATGCTAGGTTGACGGTTGGACTTGATGATCTTAAAGGTCTTTTCCAACCTAAATGATTCTATGATTCTATGGCTGCAGACCAATTTATGGATTGTTACGTGGTTAAACATAACTGTGGATGGCTGTGTTCCTGCCCCTTCCAGCAGCCATCAGACCTGTAGTCAACTTCTTTCACTTTGCTAACCGGCTAAACAAGTTGTTATTATTAGCACGTTGAAATGGATCAGCAGACGACCCAGCATCAGGAAGAGGGAGACCACAGCATCCAGCAGCTGGGCAAGCTTACAATGTGATTTCAACTTTAGTTCCCTTTCTTTGACAGTTAGTATGTATTTTATTCAATAATGACTGAATAGAGTCTCAAGTGATTTTCTTGTCCTGTTACATTCTTCACATAATGTTCCCCTTTGGTATGATTGCTTTTGTGGCTCCTCCTTTTCACTACATTCTGCATTTCCCTTCCTAAGGGAGGTCAACCAAAACAACCATTCAGAGGAGAGAAAAATCACCTTATGACAGATGATGTTCCTTTTTTACATTTCACTATGAAGAAGTTACAAGAAGCCAGTCTATTACCTTCCCTCGTTCCTGTTTCATGCACTGAATAATATGAAGATTAATATTTCTTGGGATGTTGGCCTGGGAGATTGTTCTCTAGCTGACAAGTCTTTCTGAATCCCAATTCCCTATCAGTAGAAAATGAGGATTTCCCAAATCCACAATGGTGTGAATAATGATAAAATCCATAAATATTAATATATAATATTAATGGATTTGGTGCTTACATGCAGGAGTAATGAAGGCTGCAAAAGCAGACAGATATCCTACCCAGAGAGAGACCTGTTGAAGTAAACCATAGCAGAACTTACTCCAACCAAACAAAAAATCTTGACATCTCAGGACTCGGTACATTATAAATAATAATAATTTAATCCAAAAAGTCAAGCCTGCAGTGATGGACACAGACAGAAACTGACACACTGTGTAGAGCGTGGTTCAGGCAAGGACAAAGACTGAGATTCCATAACCTCTCCAGACCCAGCTCCAATATCCAACCACACTCATGATTTTTTTTCCTTCTATCTAATCAGAATTTCCTGTGTTCCAACTTGTGCCCATGACTTCCTGTACAATTACCACACACCTTCAAGAGTCTGCCTTTATCTTCTCTACACCCTTCCATTAAGTACCTTTAAACTGTAATAAGATTACCTCCCAGCTTCCTCTTCTCCAGGCTGAACAAGGCCAGCTTCCCCCAGCCTCTCCTCAGAGATTCTGTGCTCCAGTCCCCTGAGCAAATTGGTAGCTCTCCATTGGACTGGCACCAAAATGTTACCGTCTTCCTTGCACTGGAGAGCCCAAAAGTGGACATTCCAAATGCAGCCTCATGACTGCCAAGCGTATTCAAATAAAGGGAAAGAATGGCAGCAGGATTTGAATGAAAAAGTTTGGTAAATGATTTCTCAAACAAGTACTGAAGATATAATATACTTCTTTTTTCCTTCTCCACCCCCCCTCATTTTTTAAAAAACTTTTTTTGTTTTTTTTAACTGACCTGGTTTCTCTTGGGATTGTATCATTGATGACACTCCATATCTTTCCTTAGCATAATCCTAAAATGGAGGTGAGAAACATATATCAAAGAAGCATACATAAAAAGATGAACGAAATCATTAGAGAGTTAACTGAGGTAATACAGAAGAATCAGCTATAATATTAAAGTCAAGAAATTGTGGTTTAGACTCTTAGAGATACACAAGTGAGAGTGTGTATCTCCTTACAGTGTGCCCTGTAAGGAGAAAAAAAATCCAACAGCAAACATGCATTAGGATCATTATTTGCAACACAGTAGTTTGTGTGAATACCTCTATAAAGAGCCTACTCCTGAAAAAAAAAAAATGAGACCTACCGAAGCAGATCCATTGCTAACTATTTCCTTCCCATATTGAGGCACACTAAGAAACCCAGCAGATCGCCTGACTGAATACAAACACAATCTCTTAGGCAAGACACAGGGGGATGTGGCCTTTTCATCCAAAAAAAGATCACAATTCTGGTTTCCCAACTAAGCCAACTCATTTCCAAATAAAAAAAGCTTTGGCTTATTTATGTTATTCTATTCAATATATGAACCTAAGTTAATTCTAAATACTTTACTTTGGGGGAGGTGTGGTGTATTCATTTCTCTGCTTTTGATGAATCGTGGCCTATGTAATTTTACAGAAGCCACCTATACTCAGAATCCCTTAGTGCTGATGCATTTTTGGCCTTTCAACCGCCAGCAAATTTTATTTTATAACAAAATGAAGTGATGCTCGTTATTAATACTTTTTGTTTGTCTCCTGAAGAAATACTGGCCTACAGTCTTTCAGCACTGATCCGTGATCTTCATGTACAAGACAGACACACCTGCCAGGTCAGCAGGAGCCACCAGTGCCCCTGCAGAAGTGGCCTGCTGTGGAGCAGCTGCCCAGATGTTTCTGTAGGGAACTGACACTGGGAAAGGGGACGGGGACAGGCCTGTGCCGTTTCTCATCGCTCAGGCAGGGCCTCCTCCACCCGCACACGCGGAGCTGGCACTGCAGCGGGGCTCTGCAAGCGCTGTGTGACTGGAGAGGGGCTAAGACCTTTCTTCAGTGAATCACGGACTGACCGGGCCCAGCGAAGGGGGGGGGTGGACAGGCAGGGCAATAGCAAAAGGCAGCTCTGCCCTTGGACCCGGCCAACACCCCGCCACCCCTCAGGCCGGCCCTCCCCACCCCGCTGCCGCCTGCCCCCTCAGCGCCGGCCCCTCGGGCGGCTCCAAGCCCGCGCTAGGCCAGACCCTGCCCCTTCCCCCTCTCGGCACGGGCAGTCTCGACGCCGCGCCCGCCCGCCCCCTCCCTCCCTGCGGAGACCCACATCAGACGCCGACGACTCTTCGCTCTCCGGGCGGCGGTCCTGGCCCTGGCCCTGGCCCTGGCCGCGGCTGGCAGCGCTCGGCATCTTGCTGCGACCCCTCACCGCTCGGCTCGGCTCGGCTCGGCCCGGCCCGGCCCGGCCACGCCGCTTCCGCCCGCCCGCCTCTCGCGAGAGTGCCGCGACGCCCGGACTATCGCGAGAGTTGGGCCGCCACCTCAGCGCGGGCTTCTCCGCCCCCCCCCGCCCCCGCCCCCGCCCCCGCCGCGCGAGGGCTGAGGTTGGTGTCGCTTCCCGCCCTGCCACAGGCGAGGCTGCGGTTTTGCCGCCCCCCTCCTCGCCTCGGGGGGCGAGCAGCGGCCGAAGCGGTCATTTTCGCCAAACTGCCACCGTCCCGGTGAGGCTCAGCGCCCCCAGCCCTGCCCTGACGCGGAGGGGAAAGCTGCCGTGCCGCGGCGGAGGTGTGCTGGGCTGGGCTGGGCTGGGCTGGGCCGGGCCGGGCCGCGGGTGGGTTTGGTCCCGGCTGACACTGCTTTGCAATCCAGCATGTTACGGCCTGAGGTAACATGTTGGACTGCGATGTGTCTAACTAACGTGCTTGGCTCAGCTTGGTAGCCCAACCAAAGTGCACTTGTGTTCTATCTTGACAGTAAACTTGGCTTGCCAGTGCTTATCCTTACAGGGAAGTGATTGTCCCCCTGTGCTCGGCACTGGTGAGGCCCCACCTCGAGTGCTGTGTCCAGTTTTGGGCCCCTCACTACAAGAAGGACATTGAGGTGCTGGAGTGGGTCCAGAGAAGGGCAATGGAGCTGGTGAGGGGTCTGGAGCACAAGTCTTTTGAGGAGCGGCTGAGGGAGCTGGGGTTGTTCAGCCTGGAGAAAAGGAGGCTGAGGGGAGACCTTCTCGCTCTCTACAACTGCCTGAAAGGAGATTGTAGAGAGGTGGGGGTCAGTCTCTTCTGCCAAGTAACACGCAATAGGACAAGAGGGAACTGCCTCAAGTTGCACCAGGGAAGGTTTAGATTGGATATTGGGAAAAATTTCTTCACTGAAAGGGTTGTCAAGCATCGGAACAGGCTGCCCAGGGAAGTGGTGGAATCATCATCCCTGGAGTTATTTAAAAGACGTGTAGATGTGGTGCTTAGTGACATGGTTTATTGATGGTTTTTGTCGGGGTTAGATTGATGGTTGGACTCAATGATCTTAAGGGTCTTTTCCAACCTAGACAATTCTATGATTCTGTATCCTGACAGCAGTTTAGTCTCCTGTCCCCTTGCCAATCCCACTGTTTATTATTAGTTAGCTAAAACCTAAAGTAGATCTGGTAATTTGGGGAGAATTAACATTATTGCAAATCCAGGTGTTTCCCTGCAGCTGAGTGCTTAAATCAATGCTACAGTATTGAGGCCAGGCTTTGCTGCAGGTGCCAACTTTCAAATGGCAGAAATCAAAGTTGCAAGCAGCTGCTGAATCCTATGGCCGTAGGTTGTTTATTCTGTGCAGGATGAGAAGAAGGAGTTAGCTGTCCTGATTTAAATTGCAGTTCTGAATTTTCACATTTGACTAACTAATCCCTCTTGTGGTATCGATTAGAGCTCTTGGTTTCCTGTCTTACCGTTGTTTGTTTTACAGCACTTTGTACTGCACTGGTTCAGCATCTCTTCTCATGGGAATCCCCTTGCAAAGTTCCCCTTCTGCCTCTGTCTCAGAGAATTATGCACTTCACCATAAGACCGCATAGCTTTCACAAAGTCCTTCTCATGCAAAGGACTATTGCAAAGAATTACGATCCAGTAACAGAGAAGGCAAATCACAGTCAGTTTTCATACCTACTCACCACAAGAAACAAAGTTCTGGTAGTAGGGTATCGTGTGGTGTACTTAAATGCTAATGTAACGGTAACAAAAACATGTGGATTTCTTACAGTGTGTCAGTTGTCTTTTCTGTTACCTGTCACTTAGAACACAAGCCCGCGCAGAACCACTGCTGAACCTTAACTAACAGACAGATGCAAATCGCGTGCCTCACCGCGGAGTAGACAGTACCATCTGTACGACAGAATGCTCTGTAATTCTCGGCATTTCACTGACTTTGCTGCGAAATTCAATCAAAACAAACCAACCCTGTAACCCTTATTTTTATGCTGGGAGCCTTCCAATAGTGAATAGCATAATGAGTATTTCCTCTGGGGCAAGTAAGCTGAAGGTGGTTCTGAAGGAAAAACCCTTTTAATATAATTAAGGTATTAACTGAAAACAAAGTATGGCAATTTAAAGGGCACTGTAGCTAATTATTCCATTGCCCAACTTTCAGAAGAAGCATTTTCCAGAGTTCATGGTCTCAGGTAATTTGTCCAGAATCCCTTTGTCTTGCAATGCAGAAACAGGGTTTTTTGAACAAAATTTTACAATACACTGAAAATAGAAAGATAAATTAATTTTAGGAAGAATTACTGACTAATTATTTCATATTTGGTTAAATAAACCCCTCAAAATTCTCCAAAATTTAATTTGGGTCTGCAGCAAAAATTTATTTTTCTATATCTATCTCACTAAACTTATTACAAATCTTCTGTTAAGAAAGCAAAATACTAGTGCAGATGATGTAGCTCATCTGCTGCCCCTTCTGTTTCATTGCACTATTATTGAAAATCATGTAATTGGGGCAGTACCTGCAGTGAACCTTAGAGTGATAAGTATGAGCAAAGCTGGTGCTGGGCCTGGGTGGGAGATGGAGGGGCCGGGGGACCTGCCGGGCGGCCAGCGCTGTCCCCTGGGCCTTCACCGAGGATTACCAAATGGAAATGACATCATGCACAGCCAATCGGGGAGGGCCCAGGGGTCCAGCTGGATGGAAGCCATATTCCACTTAAGTAACAAGACATGACATACCATGTGCTAATGCTAAATAATTTATCCCTCAGGCATATAGTGAATTGCAAAGCCAAGCTGAGGCCTGGTCAACAGTTTGTAGTTTAAATTAAAATTGGCTTTTCCATCTTAAAGGGAGGGAGGGGGTTGTCAACTGTTGTGATCAAAAGTGGAATGCAGAAATCTGGGGTCTTCTCTTCTCTTCTCTTCTCTTTTCTCTTCTCTTCTCTTTTCTCTCTTCTCTTTCTATTTATCATGCAGGAAATATCTTAGAGCAAGTCTTAAGTCACTGTGAATAAAGATATCCAACATATTTGTGAAACTTAGGCGTTAGCACCTGTAATACCCTAAACTGAAGCTACTCCAAAATTTGGTCATATGTGTATTCATGTTACAAATGTTATATGGGCGTCTCCATAGCAGAGTTGTAAATATGTCTCATTAGGAATCCAGAGGCATTTGCTTCTGCTTACACTAAAGATCACGCCCAGTCAGCCTCTCTTCTGGATGGTTTGAACTAGCAGTTCACAGAGGCTGGATATGATGTTAACCACAGCATTTCATTGCCCGCTGTTGGCTACTGGAACTCACAGCGTAGCCTTTCCAACACAGTGGTCCAGCTAAGCTGGGCCAAACCTTTGACATACTTTTGTTAAAATACAGTGCTGATTTCACTTAAGAGCTGGGTGCCACAATATGCTAAAGAACGCTTCCGCTGAAACCACGAGAAGTTGATTGTAGTCAGCACCTTCCATGGTATATCCTTACGTAGAACTTTACAAAAATGGTGGCTCAAATATTCTTTAATCTTCCAGTGTACTATTGATCAAGAAATGAACAGTTAAAATATACAGCATGTTGCTGTGAAGGAGATAGGAATTGCATTTAAATTATTTTAGGATAAGAAATTAAAAGGACCTCTGGCTTATGGAATAAGTGAGGATATATTTACTTAGTCTCTACATGTTTGGCTAGTTAAAACCTGGAGAGCATGAAGTGGTACAGAGTTAAAAGGAGCATGTGGAAAAAAATACAAAACAAATTGGTAGTGTCTCTGAAAGGTCTTCAGGGAATTCAGCTTTATTGCCACAATAGTACACTTCCCAGTATGCAATTACTTGTTGTCATGGAAAGGGATTTTGAAGATTTCTCTTATTTTGGATGCTGCAAAGCAAGCTTAATTTAAGTAAGAGGTTGCATTTTATTTTTCCTTTCCGTATTTGTTTGCTTATCTAGGTTCTTGTATGATTGTCAGGCCAGTGTCCAAATTCCCTGTAGATAACAAAAAGAGAAAAAAAAAACCACTGAAAATATGCAGCAGCAGCTAAAAAATGAATATGTTACTTATTTTTTAAGTTATGTAAGTTCATGGTGTGCATTCAGTGATAGGGAAAGCTCTTCTATTAATAATTTTCAACCTTGGCAAAAATGCATATTTGTAATTGATCATTCTTTTTTTACTCAAACATTTGTACAATGAGTAACAAAGCCTTTGCATCTAAATCCAACTAGGAACAGAATTTGGCAAATCTAATTCCTTCCTGGATTTTCGCAGCTCTACTTCCTTTAGGAAGTTTTTAGTCAATGGGAAACAAAGGCTTATTGAAAGGATTAAAGTTACAACTATTCTCTTTGTTTTAGAGCTTCAATCACGGTTTTCCTCTAGTAAACAACATTTGCAATTAATAAAACTTCTAAAAAAACAGGAACTTTGGGGAAGTACGTGCTTATGATAAGTGGCAGGATTTCTTTTAACAGAACTCTATACAAAGGTGTAGTCTTTTTAAGTTAAGACAATGATAACAATTGAGTTTCTCAATGCATTTTAAAAGTGTTCCTTCTGATAAACACAAGACAACATGCTGTACAGTCAGGGATGGGCGATACATTTAAATGGGATATATCTTGTCAACAGTTTATTGTGTCCCAAAATGATTTTAAATAGCTGCGAACAACTCACATTTCATATCATGCATAAACCTAGTAATCATGTCTTACACAATGAAATATCTACGCCCATTGGACATACAGTACTGCATATATTTATGAACTATTACCCATAAATTGTTTATTGTTTCCTTTATATGATGCTTGAAAGGGATTTGGATAGCAGTTATCTGAGCATGAATAAGAACACACGGAATATTTAATCTTTGTAATTTATCTTTTACCGTTCTTATGTCATGAAATATTTTATGAATATTTTCATGTTTATGTCAGCTATATTTTTCTTACTCGCTTTATGTGTTTACTCCCAAGGAATTATCTCCTGTCAGAGGTAAACTGAGGGAAACATCGGGACATTGTTGATGGCCCTCCCTGGAGGGCAGTGTGGAGCTGCGGGATGGTTGGGACTGACTGTTGCAGGAGACATTTCATAAACAGCTCAACTGTTGTTCTCACCCAAGCGTCCAGTTCTTTTTCTTGGGTGGCTTATGTCCAAAGGGTGCTGAAAACAGCAATCTGGAGAATAAAGGATCTGTAGTTCTGTCTGGCCCCTTAAGTGCAAGCATATTGTTGTTTCCTACGTGCCATTCTCATTTACAAAAAGCATCTTAAGCCATTGTATCTTCCTGTGAAGTGAGAGTATCTTTGCGAACCTCTAACGCAGAGTCAACTTACGGTGAAGTTATAAACCTTTAGAAACAGAAGGGTTTAATGGGTATCCTGACTCAGACTTTATTTCAGCATCAGGAACAGTGCTCTGTTATCAGTAGAATGTGACTCATGCACCAACATAAATCTGATCTTTGTGATCATCCATTAAGAGTAAGTGTTTTTTATTGCTGTCTGAAACAAACAAGAAACAGAGACGAGTCATCTAAATGATTAAATGTGACACAGAGGATGTTAAGTACTATTTTTCAGACATTTTCCTGCAGCAATCATGAGCTATTTTGTAAATAAAAGTGTGTTACTTATTAAGGGTGTTACACCAGACACTCTGCATGTATAGATTGAATCAGGCTGTGAAGATAGTCACTTACAAATTTGTAGGTTAGTGTAAATGGACAGACTGATTCCTAGAGGAAATAAGCGTTAGCATGAGAACAACAGCTGAAGTAAAATCCCATAAGCCAGGAAAAACAGCTACACAATTACACTAACAGGTGGTTGGTTTCAAAACAAATTTCAAGGTCTGACAGCTCTGTGCACCTGCTTTGAGCTGATTTCTTTTAAGGACTTGGATTTGGCATGAACCATTGATAAAAACCATAATTCTTTGTGTCTGAGAAAAGTCATCATTACCATATAGTGATGATAAACTACTAAAGGCTGCTAAAAGTAGTACTCAGCCAAAAGGTAATATGGGTCATTCTGCACACTCTGTCATTATAGCTCAAACTTTTCTCTACCAGAGAGCTTCAGGCAAACGCCGTCAGGATCAAACCTCTCCTTCTGTAAACTGAGATAATTCCATCTCACCAGGGTGGTGCGATTTGAACTAGGTACGACTCCAGCCTTTGCCTTCACCATCATAAGAAAAATCAAATTTTATTTGATAGCGGATTTTGACAAAGATATTCAACAAATTATTTTATAAAGGTTGTACTCTGTCTTCTAAATTTCTTTTAATTATTAAAATTTAATTTGGGGAGGATTGTTCTTTGCTTAGATTTGTTCTCAGTTTATAGGCATTTTTCTTGAGCCTTGGACAAAAGAAGGATGGTCATTTTCATTTTGGGGGGAGAACCCCATGCTTTTGTCATTTAAACGTCTGTACTGCTTGTCCTTTATGGATGGCTCCCACATATCAGTAAAAAATAGTATAAATTTTGAATTTGATCAGAACAGATTGATAAATGTTTCTACAGAATTGAGATTTTCAGAACAGTCTAAATACCTAGAAAATCAAGTTCCTCTAATTTTCAGGTAGTAGGATTATATACAGTGCCAAGTTTATCACATCTCTGTAAGATTTGGGCCTTCATTTTGAACACCTCACTTTGGAAACGTAACGTGTTTTTATGTGATGCAATCCTGAGTTCTAGAAATGTGTTTTGTTAGTTTCTTCTAGAGGGAGCAGGAAGAATATCATGCCAATTTTCAACTTCAAGCAACTGGTGTGATTAAATGATATGCGTACCTACAGCCTAGTGCGTTCTGGGAACACCAGTATGATCTGCACACGATGCAAACTGCAGCTACTTTCCACTGGTGTACTTCCTCTCTCCTCTTGTCTGTTGAGCAAAACTTGTCAGCATTTATAAACTTTATGGTGTTCAAGATTGTAGGGAGTGCACACAGAACTGCTGGTTTAGTTCTTTAGTCTACATTTTGCTGCTTTTTGTAAGACATAAAATGATAAGTAAATGGTTCACAGCCAGTACCAGAGAAACATATAAACAGGATGATTAACGTGGTATATCCCATCTGCTTTTTACAAATGAAAATGCAAATCTACATCATAACAGGTTTTTGTTTTAGCTGTCCTTCGTTCAAAATGACTAAATACATTACCTGACAGCAGGGTTGGGGTTTTTTTTTGCTGAAGACTGTTTCTCAGACCTTGATAGATTACTCCTTTTTTTGGATTGTTGAGGACATTCCTGTTAATTTTGCTTGGCTGCTGTATGATTTAACTATGTGATTGTCAAGGTCTTTCTGTTAGTTTTTCCATATTTTTGTATTTATATTCTAGATTCCATGATCTGTAGACTTGAACCCATCTAGTGGAAAATAAGATATGAAAGATACTAAGCTACACCACGTGGAACAGACTTAAAATGTACATCTTTCAGTTTGCTGTATCAGTTATCTAGGTTTGCAGTGGTTTTGCCTTTGCTGCAGTTATTCAGCTAATAAAGACTTGGGTGCCCTTTTTTTTTTGATTGTCAACTTAAAACACACTAGCACAAATCCAAAACCTCATCTGCTTTCCTTGACGAGGAGGAGTTAGCAAAGCTGAGCATTAGGTTCAAGAACTGGGTGCAAGGTTTTATCACTTGAAGGATCAAGCTACAGAAAAAAAAAATTAGAGATCATGTGGGTGAAGAACCTGAGGATCTGCAAAATTTCCCTAATAAATATCTAACAGCAAACCAGGGACAATAGTCTTTTCTAGCAGTGAGAAGTACCACAGTACTGTCTTAAAGTACTTAAAGAGACTGGCTGCCCACAGTACTGTCTTAAAGATTAGGTTCTGTGGTAATCTGCATTTACACCAAATTAAGTTCAATGTGAAGCTGCACCCTCAGACTGAACTACCCCTATGAATGCACCCCTGTCCATTTCAAAGTCATCCAGGTTAGCAAAGCTCTGACATTTGTTTAATCTAACCTGGCTGACCATACTTGAAATGCTCCTGTGAACAGACGGCATAGGTAAGGGTTATCAGTTTCCACTGAAGGGCAGTGTGATGAACAATTGAGAAAGAGACAGTGGGCAGTAGTTTGTGTGGGACAGCTGTTTGCAAAGGCATGATTGTCTAACAGTGTGAATCATTCTGAGAAGATGTGCATCTTTCTGCATTTGGAGACTACCACTATGCTTACTGCACTGCTGTGACTAACAGTTTCTTTATCCAGTATGAAGGATGCTTAGGGTTGTGTTATATTCTAATATATCATTAGATTTCAACCTGCTATGGAGTGATCCTTTGTCACTTTCTTAGAATGCGGCTCTAAGCTTTTCAGAAGGTCAGGACATCTCAGAACTTAGCTTTGAATGCTTTTTTCAGAGACCTGACTGTTGAAGAGTGCTCAGATTTTAAACTGAAAGATTTGACCCACTTTGGAGAGGAAGAAGAACAAATAGAACTGGAAGTGGAAAGGTCACCTTTAATAGCACATGAACTGCTTCTTAACAGGCTTTACAATTGCTTTGTTTCTTCCTCTCCTAGTGCTGTAAACATGACTAGCCAAAGGAAGACCTTAGAAAACAACTCAAGGAAGCTATGAAGTCTGTTGAGAAAGCAAAGAAGCCAGCTGGACCCGGTTAGTGTTAAACACAACATTTTCTAATACTTGTAGTGGAAATAATTTCTCCACATTTCTCAGTAGCTACGCATCACATATTTTGAACTGGTACAGTGAAGCAAGTGAGGGCATTCTCATACAGAAAGCTTACTTTTTAATGCATAATAATAGGCTGGGTTCTATTTGTGCTCTTCCTAAATCCCTGGTAAATAGACAGATGATTAATCCAAGGTTGAACAGAAGAGGAACATTTTAATACATCCTTTTTGCACTTAGACTTTAGCTACTGGACTTTTTGCTAAAAGAGACCCTCTATTTTTTCTTGATTTGGGCACAATTACTAGAAAAAGCACTTGTGTCAATGAGTTGAGAAATATGTGGGTTTGTTACGTAATGTCAAAATTCTCAGCCTTTTGCTTAGGAGGCTGTATTGTTTAGTGGGAATGTTGAATTGCTAGTGGTTTATGATATTTTATATTTGAAGAATCAAGGAGATGGGATAATATTGACAAGTCATAGGTTAAACTTCTTAGTGAGAATAAGTTTGTAGATATCAAACCTAACTCTTCTTAGTTTGTGATGTCTAAAAAAGGTGTTGGGACTAGGAGGTACGGTTGATGAATGTGGGTGGTATATCTATGTCTGTAATTTGAAGTAACCATCATGTATTTTCAGAGTACCTATTACCAAGGTCACTGTAAGGTTATGTGGCATCCATGATCCCTGTCCCTCCTTTCCTAATTGTGCATAAGTAGAAGGATGAGTTGCTCAAACAGCATGCAGTTCCTTTGTTGTCCAGGGTGGTCTGCACAAGCGTTTGCACTATGTGCGGTGCACAGTGGGAGGACTTGGTTATTTCCTGGCTTCCTGATCGCTTTCCTTTTCCTTTTGTTCCTCCACTGGGCAGCCTGCGTTGGTCTCCACAGTGTATTAAAACTTGCTTGCAGACAAACATGGTCATTTGGTACCTGTCAAAGAATGGCAGCAGGGGCAGGTGTTCCTTTGTCATTATGTTCTACCTCTTGCCACAGTATTTAATCTCTCTCCCTCAGTATTTCGCTGCCTCCCATTTGAGGTCTAAGAGACTTCTCTGATGTAAATCAAAGGATGTTTTCTTTTCCTGTTATGTCTTCAAGAGCTCAATTCTTCTTGAATACACTGACTCCCATTTGTAAATAGTAATTCTATCTCCATGGTTGGTTAGGTTATTGAACTAGATTTCTCATTCCGCACTTCATTTTTATTTTCAGTAAAGCAACTTATGGCTCTTTACATTAGGAATCAAGGGAAGTTTTTGCTGGAATATGTTTGCAAGCTGAAATGTTTCTGACAGGAAAAACAAAATTCTCACCTCTGTTAAGGGCTGGGATATATTTAGAATATAGTTTTATCTTTGTGCAGAATAATTGATCTCAAATTGGAGGGAAATTTGAATTCTGAGGTGGCATCAAGTGAAATTTAAGTCATATATATGCACAGCATGAGCAATAGAAAATGGTTCTTTACAAGAGACAGTAAAACTGAAGAGGTAAGAAGAGGGACAATGCAGATTTTGCGAAGGGAATACAAAACAAAAACCTTTTGTGTGATCAGTGTAACAAACAAGAATAATAAAAGAAACATAAAGTGGCAAACAAGAAAGGATTAAAAAAATTCAGTTATACTCGCTGAGCTGATTGATCTAGAGTTGCCTTTGTATCACTTGCCTTGTACTTTGAAACTGAAGTACATTAAACTACAAAAAAGAGAAAAATGCTAATAAACTAGATTTGACTTTGAATGTTTGAGCTGTGAAATGCCTTTGTTTCATGTATTTATTTGTTTGTGATGTTATCTACAAGTGGTGACTGATTTCTTCCTGTACAATATCCATTCACGACAACTAAAGAGGGATGGGACATTCAACCTTTGTCTTTGCAGTGAGAAAATAAGTTGTGCATGCAAAGAGAACAGACTATTTACCTTATTGCTGTGTCTGTCCCTGTGCTTCTATATGAAGCTCTCGGCCTTTTTAAGTTATAAATGTCATACAATATTTTCTAGAGTAGGTTGAATAACATTTTAAATTATGGTCTAGTGATAAAAGTTAAAGCTGGAAATTGAGGTTGACATAGAATAGCAAAGGAAAATAATCTCATTTTAACTGACTCTCTAGGTGGTACAGTGTTCTACAGAATCACTGAGCCATTACTTGATCTCTAATTGTCCTTCATTTTCCTGTGCATTCCTGATAGTGCAGGATATAAATTGTGTCTGTACTATATTTCTGCAGCTAACTTGTAAGGAATCAAATTTTTAAATTGTTGCATAGAGCTCCTCAGACACCTCTACAATTTCAGACAATAAAAGCTTCTAAAATTTAGGGGGTTTGGAATCACCCATCTCTTCTGAGAAACAGTGTTGCTATTTTGAAGGCTTTTTGGTTGATTCCAACTCCAGGACACTTTTTCTGTGCAATGTACTGCTTCAAGCTCATGGATTTGTAATTAGGGAAACCAAATTCATAAGGCTGTTCACCATTTAAAGTGTCACAGTTCAATCTTAAGAGACAGTTCATTACAGCAATAGTATTTCTTTGTCTTCACTACAGTTACAAAAAGTGATTTCTATATGTTGTTCTTACTTGATTCAACTGAAGCCACGGTCCCATCATGAACCCTGTAGCTTTCTTCTGTTCTGCTTTCTTTGTCACAAGTGACTTTCTACTTAGGTGGTTAATTGTAGGCTTGCTTTGGAAGAGTGTTGGTTCTGGCTTACTGTCTTAAAAGCGGTGGCCTTAAACTGAACAGGATATAGCCCAGAATCACTTGAAAACCTATTGCTTCCAGTAGCCTTAAGGAGGCTCATAAAAATATGGCATAAGCTCTGAAGAGAGAAATGGAGAGATCTGATTATGAATGGGAAGAAGAACTTTCTCTCCAGAGCAAGTGATTAAGCTTCATGTCTCCATTTCCAAAACCACCTCCAACAACCAAACAAGATCAGAATGATCTCTAGGATTTGCTTTAGCTATTACAATCAATGTTTTAGTTTCCTGTAGTTTTCCATTGAATAGCAAAAAATGTCTATGTTATATTTATAAAATTAATCTTCTTTTTTTCCTTCATTGTGATCTTTTCCTCATCTCAGTTGGGTTTCCCCCTCTCTCTTTTCTCCTATGTCTCTTTCTTGAAATTCCTCTCTTGATTTTCTGAGTTTGTTTCTCAGGAATTCTCTTGAGCAAAAGTACAGTCAAATAGATTAATTTTTTTAAAAAATATTTTTTAAATATTTTTTCTTCCCTTCATAGTCTTTATATGTTTTAGCCAGTTTGGAGTGGTATTACGTTTAAATATATGCATCATTAGTGAAGATCTGTGCGTGTACAACTGAGAGCAGAATTGGCTTAAAGTCTGCTTCAAAAGGAAATTGAGTAGGATCCTGCAATCCCAACCTGTTTCCCTTTCCAACAGCAATGAGCTGAATCAGAAGGGAACTAATGAATTCTGGTCGATTTCCTTCAGTGCACCAAAGCTCTTTAAACATATACTGAAGAAGGGAAATGAAGTAGGATTAGTCCATTTCCCTTTGAAGCCAGCTGTGTGTTCACAGTGCAAGTACTGGAACATTATTTCACTTGCCACTTTCTGGCTGTGGGCCAAACTGTAGTATCATCTTGAATTGATGCAAGATCCGAAAATACATAGAGAAACACATAGACTGCCTCTGGACAGTGAGTAAGAAATTGGTATCCATATGGCGAATTGGCTTGTGTTGATATTCTTCAGTTCTTTACCTGTTTGGCAAGGGAACACCTAATTTATTTATTTTTTCATTAGCTTTGCCATGGCCATAAGCACTTCTGTTGCCTTATTTTCCCTTTTAGATTGGCTTCAAGTGGGAGTGTGGATTTTTAATGTAACATTAAGACATTTTGTTGTTTCTTTAGTTCTATTAAGTTGTCTTTTTGAGGGAGAAAAGTCCCACATGTTTCATCTTATACAGAATGTGTTTGGGGAGGAAGGATGTTTGAAGAGTTGTATAATACTGAAAGTTGCGTATGTGTGACTCATGCAAGTACTATTGTTCTGCCTGTATATAGCACCTTTCTTTCCAGAAGGTCTCAAAACATTTTGTAAATAATGTGATTGCCTAGCACGTGAAACTCTCAGGGACTGAAATATCCTTTTGCTCCAGGAGGATGAGACTTCACCATTCTATTTGCATTTAGTGTTGCAGAACTATGGCTACCACACAGTTGAACAGTTCTGATCCTTTGTGTAGGAGATAAGCAAAAGATATGGAAAAGATAGCCAGAATCTTATCCACAGCACTAGACACATAAAGTACACTGGAACAAAAAGTGCAATCTCACAAGTACTGTGCCATTGGGAAGAAATGGAACATTTGGGCTGGGACCTTTTTTCTACAGAGATATTGGATCTCTGTGTCTTGCAGAGTCTTTCTTGTAATGTGTCCACATACGCTGCCCCTGGTCATATCTGTTACAGGGCACCTGCAATTCCCATGTTTTTCCATGCCACTGTGGTTTTTCCCTGTTTAATTACAGCACATTACTGAAGGCACAAACTAAGCTGACAAATGTGCTGCCCTGATGGTATAAACGAGGCCGAACCAGGCATTTACTGGTATGGCAGTGTCAGTTGGAGGTTATAAGTTTTTCACAGTTTGTGTTGACGTAGCTGTGCTGGCAGAAATTTGTAGTGTAGTGCTGACTCTGGGGATCAGTGGGTGAAGATTCTTGACTGCCCTTAAAGTAGATGCACACTAACCAAATTAGGGATTTGTAGATTAGGACTGGGACTTCAGACTTGGTCCAGAAGCGAGAGGAGGATCAGCGGAATACCCAGAGCACCAGAGCAATATTAGGCTGTCAGACTGAATACAGCGCAGCTTCTCTCTGAGGTTCACGTTTGCTTGCAGGTTGAGCGAGCTGCTGAGTTGGTACCAGAACTGACAAAAGACAACTAACATAAGCAACCCTTGTGTTAAAAAACATGCTAAGAGTAAATTTAAGAAAGCTGGCAATAAATATAAGGAAACTTGCATCTTACTCTGACTGTTTTTTACCTAATGATAATACTGTCTGTAAAAGACAGTGAATGATTGTGATTGCAGTGCTAAATTCAAACCACAAAATCTGAATCTGTATGGGCCTGCCTTTTGAGAAGATTAGGCAGTCCAAAACTAAATCCATGGATAAAGCAGTGATCTTTCTTCAGGCTGTGGAAAAACCAAAGGAATTTCTTAGTTTGCTGTTCTTTGTTCTGAGGAAAGCACAGTGAAAAGAGGGAAAACAAGAAAGGCTATGCTTGCATTCCTAAAGAGGCCTTTAAAAAAAAAAAAAACACCACCCAGGCAATGAAGAGTCAGGTAGGAAAAGATGAATGACCTTGAGAATTTACATGCGAAACTGCCCTTATGGGAGAGCTACAGGAAAGCTTAACAAGATCTCCACAAGTACTATTAACTCAGCCAAAAGCTAACAGAAAATTGTCAGTATTCTACAAAGCCTAGTGAACAGTCCCAAACGCAGGCATGCAGATTAGACATGCATGACTTCTGGGGGCCCTGAGATGGAAGGGGATGCACCCGATCGGGAGAGCGGGGAAAAAACAAACAACAAAAAAAAGTGCAGAGAATTCAGTACTCCCTAACCCTCTACTCTGGAGATGTTCCCTTTTGTATCTAAGACAAGAGAGGTAGAAATTAGGCCACAGCATCACTGGAGCAGACGGGCAGGCTCTGTCTGTGCAGCAGCAGCATGTGCTTCTTTTCAGGGAGTTGCTCGGCAACGGAATGCTGTCCGCCTGAGTAACTGCAGGAGCCCATTGAAACCCACCGGCGGGCAGAGGGAGGGAGAGAAAGGAAGAAAGAAAGGAGGAGGGGGGAGAGTGAGCTCACCATTTTAGAAATTTCTGGCAGCAAAGTGAGGGCACTGAGAATGAAAAAGGGAAAACAAACTAGGAAAGGAGAGAAAAACTCTTGCTATTCAACAGAAACTCTCTGCAGAGATGTCTAATTGTATTTCATACATGCCAGAGAGGGATCTCATTTCATTGATTTTATAGAACGTGTGAGGATGCTCACACCCAAAGAATATATTACTTCTAATATGTAGAATATACATGCTTCTGAAAAGCAGAAAGTGCTTGTGGAGAGCTGAATGCCCGTACACAACCTTACTGCAGGTAATGAGAGACATCTTCCAATGCAACTACTTGCCTTGTATCACACTCCAGGTGACCGGGCTTTCAGGCCAGTGAGCTCAGCTGCTCTTAGCCCAGCGGGACAGGGCATGTGAGCTCCTATAATGACGTCATTAAACGCTGTGCCGGGGACTGACTCTTTTATAGTCACCAACAATTAAATTGCATCGTTGTGCCAAATGACTAATTTCTGTTAGTGTGGGAATTAGTTAAATATCACTTCATCTGGGATTTTAAAGAACCTAAGGGAGTCAAGTGTTTAACTCTCACTGAATTTCAATTGCATATCTCCCAGGGAAAATTAATGAGCTGAGTCCTAAGAAGACTTGCTGTTTCCAAAGGAGCTTAAATTTATTGTTTGTTGTCCAAGTCTCTTTTTCCTCTCATTTATAGATATGGAGTATTCATTTTTACGTTCAGAAATATTTATCAGAAATTTAAGTTATTAATGATTTGGAAATTTGGAGTCCTTGCTCTATGGAACAAGCTTTCAAATGATTCCAAATAAATTCTGTTGTCAGAGTTGTTAAGTAAATAGCTGTGGAGATGTACATCTTGACTACTTTAAGAGTTAGCAGTTCACTGAACTAAATGGTTAATTCTCTGGGAAGTCAAGATCAGATTCAGGAAATGAGCACTGAAACAGCCTTCACTGGAGGCTGTTGCAGTATGCTTTCTTAGTGAAAACTCAAGCCTGGAGAAAATACTAGAATTAGTTAAATATCCAAACAGGAAATGCTGTATTAAATCAGACCAATATTCCATCTGATATGAAGCCAATTTTTGACAGTTTCCAGAAGCACAGGGAAGTATATTATGAATAATTTTGAAAAGGATTGCCTGTAAAGGGAGTCTCTTTCAAACTGTAATCTATTGATGATAGGATTATTTTTTTAAATGTAAGGGTTCAAGAAAATATATATCAATATGATTGGTCATTGTAGGAACTCTAGAAGAGCTGTAAGTCCCTACAGAAAAATGCATCTATTATAAGTTCGAATTATTTTTCTATGGTGAACAATTTCTATGGTGCCTGCTGCCAGGAGCTCTGCTCACATGAAGTTGTTCAGCCACCTTTGGTTTTCCTCTAGGTATTTATAGGAAGTAGTATGAATGTGCTTAATATATTCACATGAATTGGACAGTCATTATTGTACAGGAGACTGATGAGATATTGGGAACTGAATCCATGCTCCAAGAATATGGATATGCTGTCATACTGTCCTGTTGTGTGAAGGCCACTGTTCTGCAGCAGCCAGCCACTTCTGAATTTCAGGAACAATGCTAACAGATTCAGGTGGAAGCAGCATGGATCTTTTCTCAGTTACAGAATTGGTTGATGTTTTATGGTGAGAGCACAGGAAACTCTCTTTGCAAAAAATACCCAAAGTACTGCGAATAATATTTCCATTCTATCTGAAAAAATCTGTCCTATGAGGTAATAAACCTAGACAATTACATTTCTTTTGCATCACACAGCATGAAAAGAAGCTATAATAAAATAAAATATAGATAAAGGAAATAATTTTGTTTCCTTTGGAAATCAGAATGTAAACTGTTTTTTTTTGTTGCCTTTTAATAACTGTTGTGATCTTTTTAGAAACAAGTTAGAATGTCTGGGGAGAATTAACTATCCAGATAATGGGTGGTTTTTACAGTTACAGCTGTATCTTATTGGGCAATGAAAGAAGCAAATCTTTTGGGATTAAACATCCGATGTGCTGTCCCTGTCATACTTTAATTCAAAAGTGTAGTCTTCTGGGGTATTTTTTAGATTCTATCTTGCTGCTGTCATCAAGCATATCATTCCTATTATTCTCAGTTCACTGGCTTGCGCAAGAAACACTTTTTCTCCCAAAGCCCAGGAAATGGGCCATGTTGATTGTTCATCAGAGAATGCAACTGAAGTTTAGCTTTGTGTTTGACTGCAAGAGAATTTTCTGTAATCAAAAACTGTGTATCCATTCTGTGTCTGAAAGTACGGTCAGAAATTCCCAGGTTTTCCAGGATATGTAATTATTTCAGCCATTCTGATACAATAAGACTGGGCTCAGTCTTTGCTTTTCTCTTATCAGATTTACCATACTCTACAATACAATAAACGCCCACACAAAAAACAATGTTAAAATAAGGTTAAGGTGAGGACATATACTCACAAAGGAAGGAAGTTCTGAAATACTGTTTTCATTAAAATCTTCACTCAACAAGCAGAATGTTATCAAAAGATGAAGGGTCTGTGGCTGAGGACTGGAAGTATCCTAAAATTTTTACTACTGTGGTATGATCTTTATTGTACAAAATGATTCTTCGGTGATCTGCTCCATCTTGATAATCCCATCCACTATCAAAATGAATGAAAAGTTATTGCAGTAGATTAGTTGCAATACTTACTGCTGTGTATTTTTATGCATCAGTAGTTTTTTTCTTTGATGTCTGTAGAGACACCATTTAAAGCTGAGAGCCTATGTTCAAATCTGAAATTCTCCGCCTTTTACAAAACTCCTCTGATCATCCTGTTAGGTATTTTAAGCTCTGAAGTGCCACCTTGATTTGAAGGCTGCACTGTCAATTGTTAGTCTAACTTTTACAGACCAACATTCAGCTTTGTCGAGACATAGATTTCCAAGCACATTAACTCAATTTCATTCGGACATCACAAAAAATGTCTTTGATACAAATCTAGTTCACTTTGATGAGGTTTCCATAGATTCCACAAATATGTCTTGACACCTAGATTTTTTTTCTTTATTGACTCCCTCTTATGCTTGCCTTCATTTTGGCATGGTATCATTCCTACAATATAATTTAAAAATCACCTAGATAAATTTGAGGAATTTCACGCTGTTTTGTCTGAGATTACTTTACTGGACATCCACAGTGTATTTGAAATAGTATACCATATTCCAGTGGCAAAATAGTATCAGAAATGTAAATAATAATTTTCAATATGTTTTTTCCTATGATATTTGCTATCAAGAGACAGAATTTTTCAATTAATTTAATATAATTGGCCAGTAAGTATATTGTGATGATAAAATAGAGTCAACTGGTAGTAAATATATGTCAAGCAAAGACTACAGTTTGATAATTCCAGTAATGAAGTTGTATGGAAGTATCAGGAGGAAGCTGTAATGACCAGCATCAAAAAGTCACACCTTTTGCAAATGTTCTGTACCTTCAAATGAATAATGAACAAAAATATGTGGTGTTCATTGAGCTATCTGAACAGTGTAGGAGGAGTTGTGATCTTTTTTTCAGAAGGTTCATACGTACAGGAGACAAACTGTTAACTGTATTAAAACAGTTTCCATGGATTTTCTTGCTACTGTCACTCTTGAGTGATTTTATTCTGGAATAAGAATGTCCATACGTAGAGGGTTTGCATTTTTGGAATTTTTAAGTAATTTTGCTACTTCGAACATACATTATATCTTATTTGTATAAGCAATTTTAGGCAAGGCCTTACCTTTTATCAAGATACCATTCCAGTATATGCAAGTTTTTATTGCAAGTCGTTATGGAAAGCTATGGTACAAGGCAGAATATATTCAGTTTAAAAATTCTGTAGAAAAGTCCAAGGTTGCGTGTATGTTTGTAATCCTGTACTCAAGATACTGCTGCTGTGAGGACCTCTGTGTTTTTTCTCATTTTACTGTTGATCTTTTTTTTCTGTTTGTTTCTGTTTCTTTCTCTTTCCCCCTCTATTTTTAATTTTTCCTCATGTTAGGCAATAAAATCAATGCACGTCCTGGTGTGAGGCAAAACAGAACCAATTTTCTTTTCAGTTGGTGGTGTGACCAGTCCAGCCCAAACCACAACAGTAAATTAACAGAAAAAAACTTATAAGGTAAAAGATGAACAGATTTTCAGTCATAGTGAGCATTTTAGTTATTGTGAATTGAGATATGTTTCTTGAAATGAACATAATTAACTGTCAAAATATGATGGCTATGAGGTTAAGAACAAATCTGATTTAATTTATTCTGTATATAGGTACCGATCCTTTGTTGTCTAAGTTATCATAGCTGATGACTTGTTGAACTGTGATGTATTACTCCAGCTGGGGAGTGGCCAGTGTAAGAATATCGATGGATCAGTTGTTCAGTTTTTCTTTAATTTTATAAGTTTTTCCCCTAGTTTTTCCTTGATTTTATTCTTCCATGTTTTCCTCTGTCTTTTTCTCATCTATGTGGTTATTTAGGGTACGATCACAGTGTTTATAGGGTTGTTTAATATAATACATGTTTTCACATTTAGTTTAGTATAAAATTTACATATGTTTGGCAGTGCTGTGTCAAATGGGAATAAATCCTAAGGAGGTGCCCCTTACTTAACCCAGTGTCTTGTGTTATCCAAAGAATAACTTCAAAGCTGATTATTTTACCAAGAGGCACCACACAGGGCAACCCTTTGATTTTCTTTTTTACTGCTCACAAGCTCTGATAAAACAAATTAAAATAAAATTTTTCAAAGACGACTTCTTTATATTTTTAGTTGCCACAATAAAAGAGATCACCTCCACATTTTTGGGTGTGCTGTAAAGCACTTTGCTGTTGAGCTAGTGTGATTACCATTTGCACATTCCTTAGTTTAAAGGAAAAAAGAAAGCTTTATAACATGGAGCCTGTATTACACAGCCCTGTCATTGTGTTTAACGTGATTCAGTACTGCAGCTGTTTATTCCCTTTTTTCTTTTCTCTGACAACAGTTTAAGATTATTTTGGTTAAAGTGAAATCATGTTCCTGTTACTCGCCTATGTTATAAAAATCCTACCATATTTGAAAGTGTCATCAGTTCCACAAATGTTTGAAATTGTTTTGAGAATTTAATAGATATGAGCAGATGGGTTCCCAGTTTCAGTCCCTATAGTGAAAGATGTGTACTGCTGAGAACCTGCCTTTAAATAATGACTATACCATATGTTGTTGTAAAGAAACATTAAGGTTTGGCAAACTGTTTAAAAAAACACTTTGTATCATTCAACCTCTTATTTTAAGATTACCAAAGGTATCTCAAAACATGGCACAAGTGATTTAAATCAAACACTTTAGTAGTGCTGATGAGCGTTTAACCTGGTATGTCCTGAACAGCTATGTGGGTAATTGAGAAAGACTTAGAAAATTGTTAGTGCTATATCAAGTTGTATGTTGGCAAATCATTTAACTGGGTTGTCCTGAAGTTTTGTTTGATATGTGAGAACGTAGCCATCTCACACTGGTTTTATCATGAATGCGGGAAGTAATGGTTATTAGGGCCTGGGAATCCTGTTAAAACATATACTTGAATTAACATGTTACCACTGACAGTAGCTTACTTTGTTAGCAAAGGAAAAAGCTTGCAGTATTCAGGTATTAGAAGTATTAAAAAGGCAAAAGGTATGGTAAAAATTAATGTGTTCAAAAGTGAAAGAAAAGGTGAAGTCAACAAGCGATCCTTTAGTGCATTAGAAGTAACCACACGCTTAACATGTGAACTCTGTTAATTTACAACAGTTGGAAGCAGCAAATAAGAGAACATAAAGTCAAGGCTTGTATGAAGAAGTAATATCTTTTACTAGAAAAATTACTTAAGTGAAATAACAGCTGGATTTTCTGGGGTATAAACTCTTATTTAAGCCTGAAGTAAAGCAACTACCGAATATATTGTTTTGTCTAGTAAAAATATTAACTATCCCTATACATCTTAAATCACTTATATGCACAGATTGTCATAGTTGTGGCATCGTTGCTACTAGAAACATAATATACTTGTGAAAAGAACTTTTTTTTTTTCCTAGTTAGCCTCCATTCTGCTTCACAAAGTGATTCCTGAGCTTTCTGGGAGGGAACTCAGATACACAAAAAGTGCAGAGTCAGTAGTAGTGCCATATACCATAAAATCCCAGTTGAAGTGGTATGCTTTGAGATAGAGACCCTTAGATGCAGCTTGCATGGAATTACCATCACATTCCATTAGATATGTTCCAAATCTGTGGCCACAGTGTTTGCTAGAGACTGTTCCTGAAGACTCTGCTTCTGTAGTCTACAGCTGAACACGCATCCTCCAAGGCTGAGCGCTTGATAACCTGATATAGTTTTAAGTAACATTTTGTAGTCTTCACATGGGGAAAACAGCAATTGTAATTAATATTTGGTATTTTGAACCCTGTTCTGAAGTCCTTAGTAAGTTCTTAAATTTTATTTCTCTACATATCGAAGATAATGTGGTAAGATCAATGGTGTGCCCTGTCAATCTTTTCAGATAGAGAATTGACTCCCTCATTTAGGCTGAATGAGCAGTTGGGTTGAATGAAGTCTAGTGAGAACATGCTGGCTGTACAGTTTTTGCATTCTGGCTAACTCTCTAGGGTTTTTTTAAATTTTATCATTGCTTACTAAGATATTTAAACCAATGTAACTCTGCAGTATAAATACAGTTATTCTTTTATAATATGTAATAAGTATGACTTTTGAGTTGGAGTTGAAAGTTTTTCTAAGATGTCAGTAATAATTAGGTGGTAAAGGAATGCATGTTTAATGATGTAATAATGTGATGTGACATATGGATGGTACAAGCGCATCCATAGTAGTAGTGGTGTAGCTGTGGTGACCTGAGAGTATAGAAGTACAAGCAAGGCAAGGCTTCCAGGAGGAGGCAAAGTCTTGTTACATCAGTTTTTCAGCTGGAGAAATCAATAAGCTTTTGAGAATGCAGGACAGAAAGAGACATGAAGTAGAAGTAGCAAATGTCAAACTGTATTCTGTTTGGGAATAAATGCTTTGATAACTGAAATTACTTAATTATGTTAAACAGTTTGAAGGAAAAAAGGTGGCAAGCACTGCTGCAGCACAGGGAGAGATGGAAAACTCATTAGTCACTGGGAGACTGAAGGATGATGATGGAAAACTACAATAAAGGGAAAGTTTAGAAGCAACTACTAAAAAGAAAAAAGCTAATCTATTGAGATAGAGAGTTTAGTATAAACAAAACCACAACTGCGATCTTCCAAAGTAATCCTGTGAATTTTAGTAATTCCTTGTGGGTTTGTGTCAGGACAGACTTTATCCACCAACATCTTGCCAGACTGTGATTTACTATCTTTAATGTAATTGTCTTCACATTTGTATTTAAAGTAACTAGGTTCTTTCTTTGTTCTTTCATTTCCTTAAATTGAATGTTTTCTCCCTTTAAGTGTGACGCACTTGTTCTTTTATTTGGTGAGAGAATCA